>NC_083281.1:43678293-43981323 GCF_963506605.1 Zootoca vivipara | reverse complement strand
TTCCCTTGCAGAAGCAATTCTTTTTTGTGAACCATTTTGAGGTTTGTTTGTTTGTTTGTTTGACAGACAAGCAGTATGTACATTTTAATAAATGAATGATAAAATGATGTAGTCAGGAAATATGGTACTGTAGCTGGACTGTAAATAAATTTCTGTAAATCCAAAATACTACTCATGACTATCACAGTATAAAATGCAAAACTTTGACTCGCTGCCTTAGAATATTGAGGGGTAATGATTCCCAAGAATTTGGCCCATGCTGAAAAATTCCAGTTTACACAACTTCTTAAAGGTATTATTTATGGAATATGATCAAGCTCCCATGGATGAGAAGGATGGTGACAATAAAGATGGTAATTGTACCCAGGGTCTTTGTTTTTATTTCAGATGACACCATTAGCTATTTCATCATGAAGGCCCTTCTTTGTGAGATGGTTTCTGGTAGCTGTGCAGGCTGCTGTGGAGGCCATTTACAAGGTCACCCAAGCCAGCCAGCCCCCCACCCTCCATGTCTCAAGCCCCTTTTGAATTAGGTGATGGCCCCTTCAGAACATGAGATCTACATTTGGCATCAAGTCTGTTCTTTTTAAAATTCAGTTTTAGTATCCATGTCTTCTTATCTTGCCCTTTTATTTCAAACTATTCTCTACACCAACAAGCCCTGGAAAGAAAATATTTGCTTCCTTGATTCAAGCTGACGGATTTGTGATTTGAAACAGGTGTGGGCAGCCTTCAGGCTCCACTCTGTGTTGTGCTAGAACCCCAAGGCCTACTAACCAGAGCCAGGTGGGGAGAGGGGAGCTGGCGGGCGGTGTCATCAATTACTGACTGCACCCCATGAGCCACACTCTGGCATGGCCTGCAGAGGCAAGGACAAATTTGCTCCGGAGCTGCTACAGGCAAGGGATTCAAACAGCTCGATTGAGAGGAGAGGGAGAGAAAAAGGCTTTATTGTTCTTGTTAAAGCACTTAGGAGTAGGAAACCTTGCCAATGCGCTGCAAATCACCTAGTGATCTATCAGTAGATCCTACCCCTGATGGAGGCAAACACACACCCCCTTTGAAACTGTGTAAAAAACTAGACCTAAGTAGCTAGACTTCAGGTAGCAGAGCTCAAGAGACCAGCAGCTCAGCCTCACTAGTTCACTGAAGAGTGAGGCAAGAAAAGGCAGAGGCCAACATCTGAGGAGGATTCTGTCCATGGTGTCAATGCCCTGGTTTGCTGACTGATCCAATCTGGAAGGGTTCAGAAGGGCTCTGAGATCTGGAACCAATGAGTGCTGTGATTCCTACATTGCAGGGGGTTGGATTAGATGACACTCTGGGTCCCTTCCAATTCTATGATTCTATGGTCATCTGACCATCTCTGGCTCTGGGATATGGTTCTACCTAGCAGAAGAAAGGAACATACTCTATAAATATACTTTGCAATATAGAGCTGTGAACAACAATTCTTCCATTCAACATAATTCAGGGCAGGCGTGTGTGTAAGGGTGAAGGATATAGAAAGTTGGCTTATACCAGGTAAGACCATTGATCCCTCTAGCCATGGGCGTAGCCAAGAGGGCAGGGAGGGGCAGCTGCCTCCCAATCAATAAAGCTAAATAAAAATGCATAGCAAACTAAGGTTCTGCCCCCCCCTAACAAAAGGCCTCCCCCCGCAACAAAAACCCTGGTTACGCCCATGCCTCTAGCTCAATATTTTTCACATGGACTGGCAGCAGCTTTCTAGAATTTGTGACAGAGGACAATCCCAGCTCTTCCTGGAGATGCCAGGGATTGAATCTGGAACCTTCTACCTGAAAGATAAATGCTCTACCACTGAATTACGGCCTTTCTCCATGAAGCATGTCCTTTTCCAGAACAGCAGATTGCAGTAGTAGAGAGGTTAGGAAAGGATTTTCCCCTTGTGGCAAACTCCCCACCCAGTGCTGATGTCAGTGGGATCAATCTTACCCAAGCAATGTGGGTATTTTGCTCTGCAATCCTCTGTAATGCCAAAACGAAGTATCCTTGCTTGGGGCCTGATGAAGAAGACCTCAAGCCTACCCAGAGAATCAATTATTGTTAAAAAAAGAAAGAAAGGAGGGAACTTGACCCCTTAGTTCTGGGAAGGCCCTCAGATGTTGGTCAGCTGCTATCAGCCAACATGGCCACTGGCCAGGGATGATGGTGGGTTGTAGGTCAACCCCATTAGGTATTGGGGTGGGACGGGGCTACAGGTTCTTCATACCTGCATTAGTGGATCCACATTTGGCTCACTCCAGCCTCAGCACCAAATATCTTCCGCTGTGCTCCTGAGCTGCAGCCCTCCCCATAAGGAAGCAGCTGGAAACGAGAGAGCTTGACATTTTGACGCAAGTGTGATGACCGAACAGGCCGAGTTGTTTTCAGACTAAGGGTTTTTAAATATTTATAGTCTGGGAAAGTTATTTATTTTAGCATTCTAGCCAATGCGTCTCATCACAACCCCTTCATAAATGGTAACAAAATGGTGAGAATGTTTAGCAGACGAGCAACCAACATTCCATCCCCTCTGAGCATTCCGCTCTCGGCAGGGGGGGTGTCTTTATGACCCACTGATTGGCTGGCACCAGGAAGCCCACAAAAGCTTCAGAACACAAGAGGGGGCTGCTGGGTCAGGCCAACGGCCCATCTAGTCCAGCATCCTGTTCTCACAGTGGCCAACCAGATGCCTGGGGAAAACCCACAAGCAGGATTCAAGCACAAGAGCACTTTCCCTGCGGGTTTCAGCAACTGGTATTTGGAAGCATTGCTACCTTCAACTGTGGAGGCAGAGTCGAGCCAAAAAATTGCTCCAAAGAGCTCCCCGGTGGCAGGGGGGGGGCTTGGGGGGCAGGGGAGGGGGAGGAGGACAGAAACCCAATCATAAAATGGACCACTTCTGACTGATCACCTGCGTGGGATACTTCTGTGGCAGGGGAGGACCCATGGAGGGGGGTGGGAAGAAGGTGGAAAAGGTGTTTATGTATGTACCATCTTTTGTAATTTGTAAAAATCAATAAAAATTATGTTTTAAAAAAAAAACAAAAAATTGCTCCAAAGGTTCCAGTATGTTTTTATCCTGATACACATGGCCTCCTCCTGGCTTTTTATTTTATTTTATTTTAAAAAATACTACTACTACGACTTTCATGTTTTTGATTCTGCTTGTGACTTTTCCAGTTTTAGTTTAGTAGCTAAGGCCGTTCATTGACAGGGATAGCCTGACCAGTGTAGTTCATGCATTGATGAGCTTAAGGCTGGATTATCGCGGGGTTCTCTCCATGGGGCTGCCCTTTGGTGTGGTCCCAAGCTCCAGCTGGTGTAGAATGCAGCAGCCAGATTGCTTGGGGGGGGGGCATGACTGACAAAATGTGATACTATTGTTAAAATACCTGCACCGGCTGCCCAATTACTGCTGAGCCAGACTCAAGGTATTTAAATTAATTCATAAAGCCCTGAGCAACTTATTTCCAGGATACCTTAGGAACCACCCAAACCCTTATATCTTGGCTCTGTCGCTGAGATCATCTGCAGACATGATGTTGGTTGCAGGGCCGGCTCGAAGGCAAGGCTGGGTGGCGCAATGTGCCAGGGCGCCGGACTGCCAGGGGGGGGGCGCCGCGCTACTGTGCCCGCGGCAGCCATGCTGCGCCCGCCAGACAGCCACGCTGCGAAACGGGGCAGGGGGGGCGCCGGAGGGATCTTCGCACCACGGCGCCAGGGCGCCAGATACACTTAAGACGGCCCTGGTTGGTTGTCCCTTGACTTGGCAAGGCACATTTGCCATCAACATAAAATAGAGCCCTTAGTGTCTTTGGTCCAATCTTGTGGAATGCTCTGCCAATACAGATTAAGCAGGAACCTTCTGTTTTAGTCTTTAAAACATAGCTGCCAAGTTATCCCTTTTTTAAAGGGAAATTCCATTATGCTGAATAGGCTTCCTCGCGAGAAAAGGGAAAACTTGGCAGCTATGCTTTAAAAGCCTGCTGAAAAAGTTTCTATGCTGTGAAGCTTATGCAGGCAATTAAGAATGCATTTTTGCCCATTAGTTAGTTGATGGTCTCTGGGTTTTTTTTAAAAAAATCTATTATTATATATAGCAGTTATTAGAAACCATTTCAATTTTTTAAAATGATATTTATACATATTTTAAGTTAATTAATTTATTAATATTAATACAAAAATAACACCACTGATTAATATACAGGGGAGATTCTGCAATTCTATTTCCCTCTAAGGAATTTAGTTCTGCTACTGTATTTTCCTAGTTAGTATTTGGTATACCCTGTTGCTCCCAGCCCTTTTATGTCTTAATTTCTTGTAATAAAAGCTCTTTCTGTTCTTGTCCTGTCTTCTTAATTCAACTCCATTCTTGTATAAAGGTACCTCTCAAAACTGCCCTCAGTGTATGCCATAGCAGATCAGTGGAATAAGCTTTCAGTTGATGAATTACAAAACAAAAACAAAAAAACCCCAACCCCTGTTTTATGTCATCTATTGGGTTTTTGTTGTTGTTGCAAGCCTGCTTTGTAGAAGTGAAGGGTTTTATTGCCAGGATTGGGGGGTTTGTGTGTGAAAGGCATATGCTAATTCAGTTTTGACCGGAACATGTTCAGAAACAGTTGTTAAAGCTCATGTCTGTTTCTTGAATATTAAGAGTTTGAAGCAGGGCTTTTTTCAGTCAGAGCCCACACAGGAGCTCAGCTCTGGCATCTCTCAGGTGGGCGCCATTGCCATTCTAAGAGAACAAGGGAGAAGTTCATGGTGAGCTCCAGCACCTATTTTTCTAGAAAAATAGCACTGGTTTGAAGTTATTATGTAGTCAATTTACGTATATGGCATATTTACTCCTGAGTAATTCTGGTCAGTTTTTCCCAGCTGAGGAGGGAACTCTCAACCATATCAAGAGCAATGACATAGGCATTGACCCCGCCCATATTATAGTGCTTATTTTGCTATATATTTTTAAGAAATTGCAACAAACAAACTCCACATTTAGAGTAAATGTTTGCTGAAAACGGTTCTGTTCTTCCAGGCCTGTGCTGGCAGTTAAGAATGCATCCTTCCAAAATGGTTAATTGATGCCTGCTTTTAACTTTTTATGGCCTTTATTGTACTGTTTTATGTTTTATTGCTTTAGTGTAGATCGCTTTGATACATTTTCATGACCGAGCAGTATATAATTTTTTAAAATAAATAAATAAATAAATAAATAAATAAATAAAAGGGCCTATAGAGACACCAGCTATTCATCTTTAATTTTTGGGTTATCAAGACATTCATGGCATAAAGTTATGGTATTTTTAAAATTACATTTTGCATGACGTACCATGCATGTTGCATATCTGTAGACTTGTGATATGGGGGAGGGGGGGAAGAACCACACACCTGGTACAGAAGCACCCTTAGCTGCTGAAGCCAAGGAGCTATTGGCTAACCAAAGCAAATAGTGGTCAAAGGTAATGAAATAAAAACACCAGAAAATCCCTGCTTCTAGTTCGGGATAAAGGGGAGCCGATCCAGTCCAGCAACCTGTTATCACAGGTCCCGCCCACAAGCAGGATTCAAGGGCAAGAGCCTTTCCCCCTCTCGTGCTTTCCAGCAACTGGTATCTTGAAGCATTTATTGCCTTCAATTGTGGAGGCAGAGCATAGCCATTGTGGCTAGTAGTCTTTGATAGCTCTCTCCTCCATGAATTTATTTAACTCCTTTTTAAAAACATCCATTGTCAGGGCTTTTTTCAAGCTGGAACTTACCAGAACTCAGTTCTGGCACCTCTAAGGTGGGCACCATTGCCATCATAAGAGCACAAGAGAGACACTCATGGTGAGTTCTGGCACCTCTTTTTCTAGAAAAATAGCACTGTCCATTATTATTATTATTATTATTATTATTATTATTATTATTATTATTATTACTTATCCTCCCCTGCTTCCTAAAGGAGCCCATCACTACATCTTGTGGGAGTGAATTCCATTGTTTAAATAAGTGTTCTGTGAAGAAGTATATGTTGGCTGCAGTGAAATGGAATTTGTCTTTGTGTAATGGATTCTGAGGAAGGATTCTGAGGCTATGATGAAACCTTATATTCTGACATAGCTCAGCTCTGCCACCTAGAGCATGTGGGAATTTTGAACTCCTGCTGTGAAGCATGAATAAACATAAATCCTGTGCTTTGTCTCTGAATAAATATCTAGGAGTTAAGCTCTTTTTCACAATGCTGTATCCAATTAGAACTGGCTAGCTCTTCCACTATGCAGGCACAGAGTTGTAAAGAAGGTGGAACTACCATCTGAGTACATTTCTGTTTTGCCACGAAGACAACTGACATCAGAAATGGAGTTTATCTCTCTGCTTGGCTTAATAACAAGCCATCTTAGGAAGAAGGCCATTATTTACTGGTTACATATTCCCATGAATATGTGGAGCTTTAACCCCACTCATTTGTCATTATGGAAACATCTACTCAAGAGAAAAAATGATCTAAAATCCAAGAGTCTGCCCTCCTTTTATATTTGAACATTTGGAATTTGGAAGGCTATTTTCATCAGAATCTTCACTCCACCTGGTGGCAAACTATCACAATTCTTTTCTCTAGGTGTGTGTGTGTGGGTGTAGGTGTGCAATAGAAAAGGGTCTGTCAGTAAAGAAAATCCCCCTCCCCTGTTCTGTCACACAGGTACATTGGCAACAGAGGAAAAAACAAGGAAAAAAATGTCTGTAAACTCAACACAGTGATACAGGCATAATATGTGTGATAAATGTATATGTTCTGGTTTGTATCCTTCTAGGGCAGTGTTTCGGGTGCTATTGGGGGACGATGAATAAAAATAAGGGGGAAGTAGAAGCATAAAGAAAGAAGGGAAGGGGGAAAAGGAAAATGGTTCGTACACATTTCATTTGTTGTGCAATGATGCTTACCACCAGGTTGGGCACTATTGTTCATAGGTGACCACACATCCCCTGGAGCCGAGGGGTTTTCTTGAGCTTGGGTGAACCCTTTTCAGCTTCACCTGGCACAGGAAGTGGATCACAGCTTGCCTGCCTATTTGGCCAGTGGCAGGTGGGCTGCAGCCCTGGCCCCAGGACATCCAAAAATAAGGTACCTCTTCATTATGCAACACCTAATCAGTTCATTGAATTCACTGCCACCAGCAAAGCCTGACTCCAGGTTCAAGGGGGGGGGGCTGGCAAAGTGCCCTTTGATGGTATCTCTGGTGGTCTCACCTGGTGGCAGCATCACTTTCCATTTCAGTTTCTAGGTCTATTTTAATTTCCCACATTGCCCCAAATATAGTGTCACTCTGGAACGTTGTGGGAAATTTAAATGGCAGGTGGACACAGCTGCCTGGAGTTCCAGGATGGATTTTGCTTCTAAAGGGGTCCAGCACCCTGACAGCTATGACCCCAGAGCCTCAAGTCTGAGCCCTGGTCATTAAGTGGGTAGGAGCAAGCAACTGAATAGAAATTGCCAACATCCTCCTCACTTCATGCCGCATTTCATGCCGCAGTGAGTGTGATTCTCCTTTGATATGGACTCGGCTTCTCTTGTTTTCCAACCTCATTCCGCCTCCCTGAGAGAGCGATTTTTGGGTGGGAGGGGAATGAGTCACCAGGCTTGGCCTAAGCAATATGTCACCAGCCCTCAATATGTCCTTCAGCAAGGCAGAAATGGACTGCGGCTCATTAAAGAAGAGTTATAGCTT
Source organism: Zootoca vivipara (assembly GCF_963506605.1). NCBI lineage: Eukaryota > Metazoa > Chordata > Lepidosauria > Squamata > Lacertidae > Zootoca > Zootoca vivipara. Next base: position 43,973,611 of record NC_083281.1, on the reverse strand, counting down.
CTGCTTAAGTAGATCTTCCACCTAAAATAAATTCCAAAAAGCGTTCAGGCGACTTCAAATGTCAATGTGAGAAGAGTGAAGCCATCTGGAGCGGATCACGAGAACAACAGTAGTCAATGGAAGGGAAAAGAGGCCCCAGCTGGAAAATAGGCTTCCTTGGGGGCCATTCTGGTTCTCCAAACGTATCCATTTGGGACCCACAAAACATGGGAAGGGTTTAGAGTATGGCATGGAGAAAATGGATGTAGAAAAGTTCTCCTCCCTCTCTCATAACACTAGAACTCATGGACAGCCAATGAAGCTGAATGCTGGAAGATTCAGGACTGATAAAAGAAAGTCCGACTAGATGCAGTGCATAGTTAAACTGTGGAACTCGTTCCCGCAGGAAGCAATGATGACCACTAATATGGATAGCTTTAAAAGACGGTTGGACAAATTCATGGAGGAGAAGGCTATCAACAACTACTATCCATGATACAGGTAGATAGCCGTGTTGGTCTGAGTCGAAGCAAAATAGAAAAAAATTCCTTCAGTAGCACCCTAAAGACCAACTAAGTTTTTATTTTGGTATGAGCTTTCGTGTGCATGCACACTTCTTCAGATACACTAGTGTATCTGAAGGAATTTTTTTCTATTTTACTATCCATGATGATTGTGTTCTGCTGCCACAGTCGGAAGCAGGAATACTTAGAATACCAGTTGCTGGGAACTGCAGGAGGGGAGAGTACTTTCCATTAAGTCAGCTTTCCTCAACCTGGCACTCTCCAGGTGTTGATGGAGCCAGGTAGCCCCAGCAGCCAGAAATGGCCAGCTGTCAAGGATTAGGGAAGGTTGTAGTCTTGTGCTCAAATCCTGCTTGTGAGTTTCCTTTTGGGGCATCTGGTTGGCTGACTAGACGCTGACTAGATGGGCCATTGGCCTCGATCCAGCAGGCTGTTCTTATTTTCTGATATTCTTGTGTTCAAAGCATATGGATGGCACCACATTGGTGAAGGCTCTCCTAAGCCACCATAAGAAGTTCCTTCTTTTCTACAGCTGTGGGGTGGTCCTTACAGGCACTGGATCCCATGCCAGCCTCCTATCAGCTCCACTGTGGTTCTGTATTCCTGCCTCACTTTCCTGCTCTGTGCATTTTGTGTAGCATACCAGGAACCTACTCTCTCCAGCTCTGGCTTTCATGCATTGATTTCCCCCCCATTGGCAAGATGTTGTGGGAGCCCCCTGATCAAACTCGACTCCTGGCCCTTCTACCATCTTGTTCTCCTGCTCGCTCTTCACAGGCAGAAAGGATAAAGCGTAGCAGGCAAATGCTGAACTGCATATTCGGCACTGCCTTGGGAGGGAGCCAGGCTGGGGAGGAAGAATCAAGACATCCTGGCAATCAGCCTCCACGTCATGCAACAAGGGTGGCATCAGTTAAATACCACAGAGATAACGCCGCATGACGCCTTCAGAAAGGCCTCCTGGGCTTTCCCTCATAAATAATATGACACCACAACATCCCTGCAGCAACATCCAGACAGGAACATGTCTGTTGGCCAAACACTGGCAAGGAGTCCCAACACAAAAACTGCCTTGCTATTCCCAGAACAAGCAACCTGAGATGCACATCCAATTCCCTATCAGTTTAGATGGCACAGACTCAGATGTTGTGGTACGTGGTTAAATCCTCATTCCTATTCAAACGAGATGTTTGTCTTGTTTTTGACAATCTGTTTTGGAGCTAGTTGGGTGGCCTTGTGCCAAGGAATGAAGGATATATGGAGGAGTCATAGATGATAGAGACAGTTTGCTTGGTGGGTGGGGTATTATTTATGTATTAGCTGCTCTTTAACCTACCTTTTGGGATCCCTACCCTCCTTAGGCAGTTTATAACCTCCAACATCATCATTATATGATAAATATTTAAATGACAAGAAAATAACAAAAGAGAGAGCGCAACTATAGAGATTTGCTAGTTTAGTAGTTTCATAGTACAGTACTACTATCTAGTAGATTGAGAGCCAGTGTGGTGTGGTGCTTAGAGTGGCAGATTAGGACCTGAGAGACCAGAGTTCAAATCTCTTCTCAGCAATGAAGCTCACTGGGCGACTTTGGGCCAGTCACTGCCTCTCCACCTAACCTACCTCACAGGGTTGATGTGGGCATTAAATGGAGAGTGGGGAGAACCATGTATGACATTCTCTAAAACAGAACACCATAAAAATGGTGAACGAATTGCAGCCTGGAATGTAGAACATATTTGCAGTACTTCTGAAAACCAACCAAGAAGGAGGCCTGTTTCCTTGGGAAGAGTGTCCCAGAGGGGTCACCACAGAAAAGCCTTTGTCACTAGCCAAGAAAGGATTCATTTCCCATCCCCCCCATTTTTGTTTTGTGTAAATTCTTGTTGCTTAGGGTGTGAATACAGACACTCACTGAGATGAGGATCACAATGAGTTGCACATGCTAGTTACATGTCAGTGAACCAAGTGCTGGTCTATGCTACGTTCTGAGGCTCCCTCCCATTGGAGAATGAGGCCCACTGCAATTGGTTGCCTGAGGTGGACTGCTTCCACCTTGGGCACGTCTTGGGTCCAGGGAGCACTTGCTTTCCTAGAACAGGAGGTGCTGGTGCTGGAAGTGAGGGAGCAGGTGAGAGGAAGAGGACCAGGCCTGCCAAGAAGCAAGGATGGGGGTTACTTATGTACCAGGCATCGCAGCCAACAGGGAACCCAAACTCCGAGATTTCATTTGACAATAAGTATCTAGCCTTCCTGGAAAGAATGTTACCAAGCAAAGTTTCTAATTGACTGCTGTGAGATAAGCCAGCCTGGCCCCTCTAAGCCTTGATTGTGGTTTTAGCCAATGAGTGATGTCAAAGCCCTAACAGACAAGTGAGTTGATTGGACACCAGGCAATAGGACTCTCTGGGGCCCTTCAGAGCTGCTGTCTCCCTTCTCCTTTAGTGCAATTTTCTTTCTTGCTTCTGCCTCATTTGCTAGTCCTTGAAAACTCCATCATCTGCCCTTCCTTTTTTTCTTAGCAACAAAGTTGCAGCTTTCCTGTGGTGGATTCAACTGAGACCTGGTATAAGCTATTTTATGCAAACACTACTACACAACCAGTGTGTGTGGATGTTAAAGAGCTTTTCTCCCCCACCCCCTAAAAACACAAAATGTGAGACCTTTACAACAAGGTTTAGGCATATGCCTGGAACATTTTTGTATATCAGGGTTGGCAAACCCCATTTGTTTGCTGGAAATATCAGGGCTAACATTCACTTTGCTGACACACTACAGAAGGAGTGGGGATCCCCTGGCCTGTGGGTCTGATTCCACCCAGCACAGGTTGCACTTGGGCCCGGGAGACCATTTCCCCCAAACCACTCCCATCTGCATGACATCACATGTGACAGCAGGTCTGCAGCAGCAGGTAGAAACAACAGCAAGGGAGGCTTCAGCTAACTGGGGGGTGAGGGCAGGGCTATGGATCATCTACGCTACTGAGTTCCCCACTAGTAGCACAGGTGACCCCCCTCTGCAAAGTGGAGCATGTTGTGAAGACACAGAGGTGTCCTGGCTCCTCCTGCAGCACTCAAACTCTCAGCCCAATGGATACCAAAGGCTTTATTCCAGAATCACTGCAATGCCCCCAAATCAGACTCCAGGTGCCTCCAAGAAACCCTCAAGCAGCCACATCTAGCAACCACAATGGCACCTGACCTGTCCCAAACAATTGAAGAGCCTTGTGGCACCTCAAAGGCCATAGTGATGGCATAACCTGAAAGGTTGTGATGGGTGGAGGTTTTCTTAACATTTCATTTCGGTTTCTTCACCATTCATCCATCAGGCTGAAGTTTTAGTGCAATGTACTTAGTGCGATGTAGTGAATCAATATTATTTGTGTACTCAGGGAAAAGGAGTCACAGAGGAGGTTTTCCCCAATATGGGGTACTCTGGTGCGTGGAGTGAAACTGGCCTGATGGTTTTTTATTCCATGAAGATGAACCTCACAGCAGTGAATGCACAATAATGCATTATACAGGCACAAATGGACACAAGAGAGGTTTAGCTGAATCAGACTTTGGACTGAGCCTCAGTTGGCTGCACTAGGCTACACTCCCAGGCTTTGCGTCCAGCTCCCAGGCCAGCCCCCCGTTAGAAAAACATTGTCTTCCTTCCAAGTGGCTAACAAGCTGCTTCAAATATGTGACATGTTTATTAACAGATGCAAAAGTGACCATAGATGACTCCTGAGGCTGGTTACTACTGGAATGTCATCCTCACCCTCATCCTCCATGACTTTTAAATGAAGCCAGACACAGAAGGGCCTCTTTGTCCTATCTTCCACCCACCGTGGCAATTTGCTGAGCTCCTGCTGGCTCTAGACAGAACTTTGCATGCTCCAGTCCAGGTTTTGCAACAGTCGCAATATTTTGGCAGGATATTGTCTTAGGAGGTGGTACGAGTGGGGTGGGATTCCCTCCTGCCGCAGTTTGCACACTCCATGCCTTTGCAAAGCTGGATGCCTTACGTTTGTAGGCAGGAGGAGAAGAGCAGTGACACAGGGGAAGCCGTCCGGGCGAAGAGGGGCTGGAGTCTGCCGCATCAAAAACAGGAACTTATTAATGTGCAAATTGCTTAGATATGATCACATTCTTCTTTTGCTCAGCATATCCAGAGAGCCGTGTGGGATACAAACGAGCCCAGGCAATCTTCGCAAGCAGGAATTCGGCTCGGTGGAGGAGACGGAATTGCTTCCCTCTGTGAAATTTGGAAAACTATTTGGTGCCTGGCTTTGGAAGAAGAAAGGATTTGGGCTTATATATATATAATCCAAACTGAAGGTACAAAAACTGGCAGAGGGAAAAACTTGTGTGGGGAAACTTTTTTCCCTGGTGGAATGGATGATTGCGATGAGTGCTGAAATTGGAGTCTAACCAGAGTAGCAGAGAGAGTTTCTTCAGGCAGCAGCAAGCAACTGACAGCTCAGAGGTAAGGATTTCGCAACGCACGCTTGTTTGGAAGGGGCTGTTGCGAGGGCTGATTTGCTGGGCATGCCAGGTTGCTTGAGAACAGCACACCTAATGTAATGTGGTGGATCACACTTTTTGGCATTGCTGGGGAACTGCCGGAGAACAGAACCTGGAGGGCTTCCACTCTCAAACCAGGGACAGGATTTTCCTGGCCTGACTCTGGATCAGTGTTAGGAAATGGTTTGGGAATATGGATCATGTTCCTAGGTGACGGATCAAGGGAACCATCTCAGGACAACTGTGTATATGTCCCCACTCACCATGCCCCCCCCTCCACCTCTTTCTCCCTTTTCTTCCTAATGTAACACTAATGTCTCAACAAATGAAACTGATCTGTAGAAAATTTAACTTGGAAAAAAAGACATTGCACGTAGTTTTGTAAACCAAGAAATCTTTAATAAAATATGTTTAATAATAATAATAATAATAATAATAATAAATAGGGGCTAGGGCTACCTGCTGCATTTGGTTTCTTTGCTATAGCCCTTCCTGACCAGTCCATTCCTAAGGAGGCATTCAGCCTGGCAACCTTCTACATAATGCCCCATGATGCCTGGTTCCAGGAGGACAACCAGATGGGCAGCTGTGGTGGTGATTACAGTTTGCATTGCATCTGATTAAATCCTCTTTGTTGGTCCCCAAAGCCTGGGCTGACACTCTAGAAGGGTGTTTTCAATTTCTCCAAATTGAAGAGCAGAAACTGGAATCCTAAACATGCTTACATGGGAGTAAACCTTATTGAGTGGGAATTATCTCTGAGCTAACATGCTATATGCTTGTGCTGAAGGGGTTGTCATCAAAGTATGGAGATCAACAGTAGTTTTTTTTAGAGTTTAAGATGGTCTGTTAGAGCCATTGTTTCCTGTGGTGTACACCCACACCCACTCACCATTCACTCTGCTGCAGTGTCTGATTAAGCTGGCCACACTGCATGATCAGCAATTCTAGCAAGGTAGGCATGTTCCAAATGAGCAACAATAGTCCTGTTATCATTTACCACCTTCAACTATCTTAGTTTGGAGGACCATCGTTTTTGAGAGATTTGCATGGCCATCTAAGATCAGTGATGTACAATTGTTTCTTTTGTCCCTGGGATATACTTTTTTTTTTAATTGCATTTATATCAGGCATAGGCAAACTCCGGCCCTCCAGATGTTTTGGACCACAATTCCCATCATCCCTGACCACTGTTCCTGTTAGCTAGGGATGATGGGAATTGTAGTCCCAAACATCTGGAGGGCCGGAGTTTGCCTATGCCTGATTTATATCCTACCTTTTCCTCCAAGGAGCTCAGGGTGGCCTGTATGATTCTACCCCTCCTCATTTAATCCCCACAACAACCCTATGAGGTAGGCTAGGCTGAGAGAGGCATTGCCTGGCCCAAGGTTGCCTGTGAGCTTCACGGCCAAGAGGTGATTTCAACCCTGTTCTCACCCAGGTCTTAGCCAGACACACTAACCATTATGCCACACTGGCTCTCTGGTTGAAGAGATTTTGAGATAAGCACATCATTGGCCACAAAGCCTCACAGATTCTCAAAATAACAATCCTCTGACATGGATCATTTGAGCAGCAGTTTAGGGGTCCCAATTCCTGTGTGGCTCAATGATTTGCTGCTCTTCTGCATGATGTCCTGGGCTGAGCAGGAAGCACTATTTTGGAACCAGAGCTGGAGGAAGAAGGCACCTGGCTCCAAGGACCAGCACAGGCTATCCCCTGAAGGAGATCCAGCAGATCCCTCCTGTTGGGTGAGGATGATGAGTGAGGACAGAATCCAACCCTGCAGCAAGTTCCTCCATGCCTGAAAGAACCGCACCTTGGAATCTGGGGGCGTCTGGCAAAGGCCCAGCAGGAAGCACGATCCCCCAGGGATTCTCCATCTGCTTGGAATGAGGCAGGGCTGGTACTGCACTTGGGGTTGGGGTTCAGGGCGGGGTCCATAAGAAACTGGGAATGCTGAATGCCAAATAAGAAGAAAAACAAAGAGAGAAAAGGGACTGGAAGCTGGTGATGACCGTCTTCTTGCAGGAAAGAAATGCACCCAGGAGTTTTTGTTTTGTTCTGAAAGCAATGCCTCCCTGAGAAATAACGGGAAGCTGTAAAATCTGGGCACAATTACATTATGTTAAAGGAGACGAGTTTGTCAACAGCCCGTTTCCTTCCTTTGCTGACCCTTTGGCAGCACCCTTCCTCAGGACTCTTCGCCCAGACAAGATCAAGCACAAGTGAGTCTCAGAAGTGGGATGAACTGGAAACCCTCAGCCAGTGAGAACATCCACACCTTCTCACCCCAACCCCCAAAAGAGCTAACCTTTTGAAGTCCACACCAGCTGATCTCACCATGGTGGTTACGCTCTGCCTCGACAGTCAAGGCAGCAATGCTTCTGAATACCAGTTTTTGGAAACTGCAGGAGCGGAGAGGGCTCTTGTGCTCAGGTCCTGCTTCCAGGCTTCTCATAGGCGTCTCGTTGGCCACTGTGAGAGCCAAATGTTTTACTAGACAGGCCATTGGCCTGATCCTGCAGGCTCTTCTTATGTTCTTAATGCCAAAAGGCATTATGTGAGTTGCTGGTGATGATCTTTAGAAAAGCTTCAAGTGTCATTGTTTACTGTCATTAGCATGAACATCATGGCTCCATTTCCTTTGGCTACTGTTTAAAACAGTGATGGACAACCTTTTGAGCTTGGTGTGTCAAAATTTGCCAAAAAACTGAGCATAACTCAGGTGGTGTGTCACTTTGAGAAAAACACCATAATTTCACGATATTTATAGTTTAAATAACAAAAATGTATAATTGTAATATATAACTGTATTTAATAAACCAAAAACTAATTATTTAACCAAACCAAACCCAAAACCCCTTATTTATCACAAAGTGCCCAGAGTTGTTGAGCTTTTTGGGGGGAGCTGCTGACCAAAGTTTTGGAGGGTTTTTTTGGGTGTGCGTGCAAAAGTTGCTTTGCTTTTTTGGGGGGGGATGCCCCAAAGCTGCTGCGCTTTTTGGGGAAGAAAGAGAACAGAAATAAATGATGAATAATACCTTCGCTGGAACTAACATGCAGCACTGACATAGTCTGCCAAAGCGCAAAAAAACCAGCACAGAACGGGTTAAAAAACGAATGCTGTTACACCCAATCATAGTCTGCCAAAGCGCCAGAAAAACAGCACAGAAAGGGTTAAAAACCAATCTCTGGCTACCAGCAGCAACAACAACAACAAAAGGATCCTGGTTTTAACAGCGGAGACAAGCTGTAGGAGGAGCGGGAGAACAAATGGGGGGGGAACCAACAACAACAGTGCAAATGGGTCGATGGGGCGCGTGCCAGCAGTGAGGGCTCTGCATGTCATGTCTGACACGCGTGTCATAGGTTCGCCATCACTGGTTTAAAACCTGATCACTTTGCAGGTGTACTTGTTCCCATGCTGGGCTTCCATGCAATGCATAGGCCAATGGACTGGTGAGGAGGCAGGGAAACTGAGAATAAGAACATCAGAAGGGCTTGCTGGATCAGGACAATGGGCTATCCAGTCCAGCATCCTATTTTCATAGTGGCCATCCAGGGAACAAGACCACTCTCCCCTCCTGTGGTTTCCAGCAACTAGTATTCAGAAGCATTTCTCCCTCCAGCTGTGGAGGCAGAGCTTAGCCACTCAGGCTAGTAGTCAATGTTAGCTTTAACCTCCTCCACCAGTTTTGTCGAAATCTCTTTTAATGCCATTTAGCTCCCCTGCTGTGGGAGCGTGTTAAGTAGTTTAAGTATGCCCTGAGTGAAGGACTTCCTCCTGAATCTTGCTTTGTTGGATGCTCATGAGTTTCTAGTGTTATGAGAGAGGGAGAAAGGCTTTCTCCATGCCATGCATAATTTTACAGACTAAAACAGAACCTCTAGTTTGATGGGACCTTTTGCCAGGGATGCACAGGCAAGAGAAGGCAATTGAGGCTGCTGAGGCTGCCAAAATGAGGCTTCCTGTGGGCAGCAGGGGGAGGGAGAGGAGGGGGTTGCAGGTTAGCAGAGCCCACCTGAGTGCTGAGCAGGTGCCAGGGTTGGGCAGGAGGACACAGATCTTGAGAAGGCTACTGCTCCTGCAGACTTCAGTGGTCTTCTTCCATGGCTTCCTTGCCCTTCAGTTTATATTTCAGGATTAGAGAAACTCCTATCAAAACCAAATGTTGAACTTCTGGTTAGGAAACACAACAGAGCCCGGCCTGTTTTTATGGCTTGGAGGATTAAGCAAAACAAAGTGCATTTTCAGCATCATGTGGGGATACCGTAGAGCAGCGACGGCCCCCCTCTCCCCCCCTGCCAGCCACACGGATTTTTCTCTGCTTTCAGTGACCTTGTGCACCACAGGAGGCAAGAGATGGCAGTTCTGTCCTGTGCGGCTTTCTCCCTGCTCAGCATGCCAAGCAGGATGTTGACCCCCAGAGCAGGCAGGAAATGATGGTGGGCCAGAGGGGTGGGAAGGGGTCAGTCAGAGGGTCACTGCCAGGGAATGCCTCAATGAAGGTGGGAGAGGGCAAACGGATCTGTGTTTCCTTGTTAGATCTTAGAATTGTAGAGTTGGAAGGGAGTACGAGGGACATCTAGACCAACCCCCTTTAATGTAGGATTTTTTTGCCCAACGTGGGGCTCAAACCCATGACCCTGAGATTAAGAGTGTCATACTCTAATGTATGAGCTAACCACCCATATCTTGCAAACTTCTGGGGTGGCGGCAGGGGTGGGCAGGCCAGAGAACCAGCCATAGCTTGAGTCAGCCTTCCAGCCACACCATTTGCCTTGGATTTTTTCTTCCCCCAATCCTGGTAGGGTGGCAATGGTAAAGCACTCTGCACATGCTCAGGTGAATCTTCTGCTTTGTTATTATTTCACATGTAGCAGGATGGAAAGGGGCTCCAGGGCCACCGTCGAGCGTCCTGGGTAGTAGTTATCACAGGCAATGTGAGGTTGCTACAGGGCTTACAAGGGCCAGCTATATTGGCATGCCCTGCCCCCTCCCACTGCAATTGTTGCAGAGTGAGAGATGCCTAAGTGTCAGGATTGCCACCAGCCATCCAACCTGCTTCCGTCTTCCCTCCACCCCTATGCATGCTGGCACCAGGAGTGGGAACTGCACTTCAGTAGATGCTGATAGTGCTGGCAAATGAGTCCTGCTGGTCTCAAGACCCCTTGCCAGCCAGCCAGCCAGCCAGCCTTTGACTGGTCTGTGTGAACCATACCAACGAAGAGACTCTCTGAGTCGTCCCTCTTCGGGGAAAGAGCACAGCAAAGTGGAGATCACAGGATGTAAACAGGGGATGAATCACCCTGCAAAGCTGGCGTAATCCTTGTTTGGCTTGCAGGAATTTATTAAAATCTCTATTTATGAAGGAGATTTATTTATTGGTGCTGAGGACATGGTTGTTTTGGCTGGAGGAGGTTCACGCGTCTGCACCAAATCAACTTGCTAGGCAATGAGGCCTGCAGGAGTTAAGCACCTCAGTTGTGGAGCCAAATGGAAACTTAATGGGTTGGGAGGATTCATCAGCCCACAATTGTAACTGCTAACAAGACAGGTCCCCATCACTTCTGATGTACAATGTGACATTATGCATTGCAGCAGCCCCTGGGTTGCTTTGGAATGGGCTTTGGGACCAGGGCTCCTAAAGCCACTTGTCACTTAAGTAAACTATGAGGTGTCAACCCATCACAAGAGTGACCCTGGGAGCATCTTTTATGGACGAGAACAGCGGAAACTCAAGAGGTTTGGAAGCCCAGCCAGACAGGTAGAGGTCAGTATCTGGGCTTGCATGGAGGGGCAGTGGAGCCTCCCTCCCCAACTCTCTCTTAAACTATGGAACTCATTCCCATAGGGGGCAGCGATGGCCACTGACTTGGATGGCTTTGAAAGAGGTTTAAACAAATTCATTGAAGTGAGGACTATTGATGGCTACTACCCATGATGACTTTGCTCTGGCTCCACAGTTGGAGAAAGTAATGCTTCTGCATACCAGTTGTTAGAAAAACACAGGAGGGAGAGAGTACTCTCATGCTCAGATCCTGCTTGCTGGTTTCCGACAGGTATCTGGTTGGCCACTGTAGGAACACGATGCTGGACTAGATGTCCCCCCCCCCGGTCTGATCCAGCAGGCTCTTATGTTCTTATGCATTATCTGGCCCTCCCTTGCACTCTTAGTTATAGGCAATGGGAGCTCCTCCTTCCTTGTTCCTCTACTGCTATTTTCTCTCATCTGCAGGCCCATTGAGTCAGGCCAGCTGTTATTGGGGCAACTTGTTGCCAGATCCCAGGACTATAGTAGGCTAAGATCTGTGTGCTGCTGCTGTGCCATGTGTCTGGGCTGTCAGGTGGGCTTTGGATTCCCTATCACAAAGTGGTGCAACTTTCTCCAGGTTCAAAGGCAGTATGAACATAAGAAGAGTCCTGATTAATCAGAACAAAGGTGCATCTATACCAGGCATCCCCAAACTGTGGCCCTCCAGATGTTTTGGCCTACAACTCCCATGATCCCTAGCTAACAGGACCAGTGGTCAGGGATGATGGGAATTGTAGTCCCAAACATCTGGAGGGCTGAAGTTTGGGGATGCCTGATCTAGACCATCTATTTCCTTATACCAGAACAGATAATTAAAGTCAGTCTGTGAGCACTTAGAAAAAGATGCTGTGATTACTAAAAGCCAGCATAGGTTTATCAAAAACAAGCCATGCCAGATGAACCTCATTTCTGTCTTTCTTTTTGATAGAGTTACAAGTTTTGTGGATCAGGGGAATGCTGTAGACATAGTGTATCTTGATTTCAGTAAGGCTTTTGACAAAATCCCCCATGATATTCTTGTGGAGAAGCTGGTAAAATATGGGCTGGGCAAGGTAATTTTTAGGTGGATTTGTATCTGGTTGACTGACTGAACCCCAAAAGGGCTCATAAATGGTTCCTCATCATCTTGTAAAAAAAGTGACAAATAGGGTCCTGCAGCATTGTGTCCTGGGCCCGTTGTTGTTCAATGCCTTTATGAGCGGCTTGGATGAAGGGATTGAGGGGATGCTCAGCAAATTGGCAGATGACACCAAACTGGGAGGGGTAGCTGCTAATGATGCAGGAGACAGAATTAGGGTTCAAGGTGACCTTAACAGATTGGAGAACTGGGCCAAAGCTTACAAAATGAATTTTAATAGAGGTAAATTGTAAGGTTTTGCACTTAGACAGGAATAAAAATCTCCCCAAATATAAGATGGAGGAAACCTGGCTTGTCAGTAGAACATATGAAAAGGATCTAGAGGTCTTAGTAGACCACAAGTTTAACATGAATCAACCATGTGATACAGCAGTGAAAGAGGCTAATGCTATTCTAGGCTGAATCAACAGAAGAATAGTATTGAGATGAAGGCAGGAGTACCTGGAGACTTTTTTCCCTCCTGGGTGAGCTCTGCTCCTACCTCCAGGCCCCATTTGGACAGGCAGTTTTTGCACCCAACATCTCATTGCAAAGCCCACTTGGGAGTTTTGCTTTTTTTCCAACATTTTTGCTGTTCAAAGATCTGATCTGCATTTCCCCCCATACCAAAACAGTTTTATACTTTTGGTTTCATGGAGATGGGGGAGTTGGCTTTGTGATGTGACACGAGAGCACAATCTGCTGGAAAACAACAACAGAACAGTAGTCCCTACCTTGAACTCGAACAAAGCTGAAGATTCAGGACTGGGAGGACTTTTTCATGCAGCGCAGTGTTAAAATATGGGCTTTGCTCCTACATGATGCAGTGATGGTGACCACCACCATCTAACAGGGAGTTAGACAAATTCACAGAGGGTAAGGCTATCAGTAGCTACTAGTCATTGCAACAGATGTATGGTTCTAAATATAGAACTACAGTAAAAGTAAAAATGACCATTGCTGCTGTGGGGCAGGGGTGAAGTGGCCATCTACCCTGCTTGGTGGCTTCCCAGAGGCACCCTCTTCCCTGTTGACAGGATCATGAAGCAGGAAGGCCTCACCATCGCTCCCTGATCTCGTTCTTCAGCTGCAGCCAAAGGAAACACCCACCTGCTGGCAGGGATGAGCCCGTTTCGTCTGCTCTTGGTTTTTGGCTGCTGCATTGCATCCTGATGGATGGCAGCACAACTCCCCCGAGGCAGAGGTAGGCGGTCCTGAACGTGTGCCAGGCAAGCCCTCTAAACTTGCAGAATTAATGGAAGGTGTTATGTACTGAGCTGAATCCTAGAACAATAGGATTCAGAATCAGCGGGAGCTACCCAATCCAACTCCAGGTGGAAGTGAATCCGCAACCTGATTGGCCTGCTGGAGCAGCCAATCAGGCGGCTGGCAGAAGTGAATCTGCTACCTGATTGGCCTGTAGGAGCAGCCAATCAGGCTGCAGGCAGAAGTCAATCCACAATATAATTGGCCCACAGGTGTAGCCCTGAAGTAGCCAATCACGCAAGGCCCATTGTGTAAATAATGTATATAAGCAGATGGTTTTGGGAAAAGAGCGATTCGTCTTCTCTTCTTCTCCTTGATGAATATGAGCTGAATAAAGAGCATGAAATTCACTCTCGACTCCGAGTATATTTCACTGGCGACGAAGGTGGGATCCTGATGAGCTGACCGCCACCACGCACTGCACCGCAGCACCGCCACCTGCTGCACCGCTGCATCGCACCGTGCATCCAGGCTTCAGCTCCAGGACCCAAGGAACCCAGAATGGCAACCGACAGCAGCTTCTTGCCATTCAAACCAGCATCAGGAGACTGGGAATGGTACGCCGCCCGTTTCAACTTCCTCCTGCAAGCGAAAGAAGTCACCAACGATGCCATGAAGAGGGCGACATTCTTCAGCGTCTGTGGAGAGGAGACGTTTGAAATCGCCCGGGCTCTCCTTGCACCTAGAGATGTCGCTACCGTCTCTTACAAAACAATAATGGAACGGCTGAAGGAGCACTTTTCACCACAGCCCTCGGTGGTAGCTTGCCGAAATGCCTTCTACGCAAAGCGGCAAGCCCCGGGGGAAACCATAACTGAGTTTGTGACCTCCCTCCGCCAAGCCGCCCGGTTATGCAACTTCTCAGAGTTGGAGAACATGCTTCGTGACCGCCTCGTCGGTGGCCTGAGGGACGAGATGTTGCAACGACGCCTCTACGCCAAAAAAGACCTCACGTTCCAGATTGCTCTGGAGGAAGCCCTGGCAACCGAAGCCGCCGAGAGGTCAACGCAAGAGGCACGACCGGCCCCGCCATCCCAACCGAGGGTCTACCACGAAGACCTCACCGACGAATCCGAATCTGACAGGGAGGAAGTACACCGAGTACAGCGGCGCACTCAAGCAGCACACACACCACAGCAGCCTCGACGAGAAGGAGGGAACTGTGCAAGCTGCGGGGAGAACCACGAGAGGAGGACCTGTCGTTTCCGCAACGCAGAGTGCAGGCAGTGCAGAAAATTGGGACACATCGCCCGGGTGTGTCGGGCTCGACTCACCCGTCGACAAGCATCAGATGACCGACCCAGGAGCCCCAGGTCACACGGCACCATGCACCAAGGCAACTCGACGGAGATCACGGACTACCAGGTATTCCAGTTGCCCCATCCCAGCACAGAGAAAATTTATATAGAGGTACAGATAGAGGGAGCCCCATGCCGCATGGAGCTGGACACGGATTCAACTCTATCCATAATCTCGGCCCGAACATTAAGGGAACTGTGCCCTAATGGGGGTCCCAAACTAAGGCCGGCCCCATTCACCCTCCGGGACTTCCAGAAACGTAAGGTCCCTACAATGGGGGTGGGGACCTTCAGGGTGCAATATCGAGGGCGAAAGCAACAATTGGACTTGCTGGTAGTTAAGGGCCCCTACGTTAGCTTACTGGGACTGGCATGGTTTGGACCTCTGGGGCTAGCCGTTACCGGGGTGAACCGCACTAGCTTACAAGTGGACGTGGACGCCATATGCAAAGAGTTTCCAGGGGTTTTCGATGGGGCATTGGGACGATATACAGGACCCCCCATTGCCCTACAGCTAGACCCCGCTGTACGACCCATCAGGCACAAGGCCCGCCGGGTCCCGTTCGCCCTGAAACCCCGCATAGACGAGGAATTGGACCGGCTCGTGGAGCAAGGAGTGCTGGAGCCGGTGCCCAACGCCCCCTGGGAAACTCCAATTGTCACACCCGTCAAGCCTAACGGTTCGGTCCGCATCTGTGCAGACTACAAATGCACCATAAACAAGGCTCTCACGGCCCATGCATACCCAGTGCCAGTGGTCAGCCATGTCCTCGCCACCCTGGCTGGGTCAAAAATCTTTGGCAAACTGGACTTGGCCCAAGCATATCAACAGTTGCCTGTGGACGAAGCCACAGCAGAGGCTCAGACGATTGTGACGCACAGAGGGGCATTCAGAGTAAAGCGGCTGCAATTTGGCGTTAGCGTGGCACCAGGCATATTCCAGAATCTAATGGACTCTCTCCTTAAAGGGATTCCTGGCGTCACCCCCTTCTTCGATGATGTACTGATCGCCGGGCCCACACCAGAGGAATTTGAGGACCGCCTCCGCTCCGTCCTGCACCGTTTCCAGACGGCGGGCCTCAAGGTGAAGCGGGAAAAGTGTTTACTGGGAGTGCCGCAGGTGGACTTTCTGGGATTTAAGGTGGACGCAGAAGGGGTCCATCCAACCGGTGACAAGGTACGGGCCATTTGTGAGGCCCCAGCGCCCAAGAGCAAGCCCGAACTTCAGTCATTCTTGGGACTATTGAACTTTTACCATGCCTTCCTTCCCCATAAGGCAGCGGTAGCGGAGCCCCTACACAGACTCCTAGATAAAAGGGCCCCTTGGGTGTGGGGCCAGCGACAAAGGGCCGCATTCCAGGCAGTCAAGGACTTGCTCGTCTCGAACTCGGTCTTGGCACACTTCGACGAGAGGCTGCCAGTGGTGCTGGCATGCGACGCCTCTCCCTATGGCATCGGCGCTGTCCTGGGACACCAACTCCCGGATGGAAGAGAGGTGCCGGTGGCATACTTCTCCCAGACGCTTGCTGCAGCCGAACGAAACTACTCACAGATTGACAAGGAGGGTCTGGCAATCGTGAAGGGCGTAAAAAAATTCCATGATTTCTTGTACGGGCGGCCCTTTACCATAGTGACTGACCACAAGCCGTTGCTTGGCCTGTTTGCCCCCGAGAAGCAGACCCCCCAAGTGTTGTCTCCACGTGTCCTCAGGTGGTCAATTTTCCTTGCCGGCTACCAGTATGCACTAATCCACCGCCCTGGGAAGGCGATGGGCCACGCAGACGCACTCAGCAGGCTACCACTACCAGAAACAGGCCCCGACCCAGCGCCTGCGCAAGAGGTTATGACCCTGGAGCTGCTTCCCGACCGACCCATTCAGGCACAAGAAGTTGCGCACCATTCCACAAAAGATAGGGTCATCTCCCGGGTCCTGGACTGGGTGTGGCGAGGATGGCCCAGCAGCAGCCCCGGGCCAGAATTCGCTGGCTACACAAACCGCAAACATGAACTGTCGGCCCACAAGGGGTGCCTGTTATGGGGAAGCAGGGTTGTTGTTCCCCAGCCCCTCCGCAAAAGGGTCCTCACAGCCCTACACGAGACACACCCAGGGGTAGTGAGGATGAAGGCCCTTGCCAGGAGTTATGTGTGGTGGCCGGGGATTGACAGAGAGATAGAGGCCTGGGTCCAACACTGCCAGACCTGCCAAGAATCCCGCCCGGATCCCCCAAGGGCCCCAGTCCAGCCCTGGGAGTCCGCCCGACATCCATGGTCACGCTTGCACGTGGACTTCGCTGGCCCCTTCCAGGGAAAAACATTCTTCATAGTGGTGGATTCCTACACCAAATGGCTGGAGGTCGCACTGGTACCGTCCACTTCTACGGCGGCAGCCATCCGGGTACTACGTAAGCTGTTTGCAACCCACGGGCTCCCTGACACCCTCGTCTCGGACAATGGAACCGCATTCACGTCAGAGGAGTTCCAGACCTTCACAGCGCAGAACGCCATCCGCCACATCCGCTCAGCACCATTCCACCCTGCCACCAATGGCCAAGCGGAGCGCATGGTGCGGACCACCAAGGACAGCCTCCGCCGCATAACACAAGGGGACTGGGAATACCGCCTTGCCGCATTTCTTCTAGCACAGCACAGCACCCCAAGCACAACGACGGGCCGGAGCCCAGCTGAACTACTCATGGGCCGGCGCCTTGCAACTAGACTGGACCGACTTCACCCCGACAGAGCTCAGGATGAGGTAGTGGTGGGGAAAGGCAGGAACCCCCGGACATTTGTGGCCCAGGACCCAGTGTATGCAAAGAATTTTGGGGCAGGCCCAGCATGGGTACCCGCCACAGTCACCAAGGTGACCGGTCCCGTGTCGTACGAGGTACTAACGGAAGGGGGGCAATGTTGGCGCCGCCACTGCGACCAGCTACGGCGACGATTCCCAGGAGGAACCCGGGAGGAGAGCGGGACAGAGGGGTCCCAAGGGGACAGCAGGGCAGTGAGGCCTGTAGAGCGAGAGGGGTGGGCAGGGGAAGCAGAAGCAGTAGGCACAGAGGGGCGCCCCGAGGCTGGAAGGACACCGGAACCAGAGTCACAACCTAGTGGTTCAGTGGCGCCAGACCAGACAGCCCCGGCACAGCCAGCAGCCTCGGAACACGAGCCAGAACCAGAACCCCTGACCAAGGAACACCCCAGGCCACAACGCACACGGAGGCGGCCAGCAGACCTTGGGGACTACGAATGCAACTTCCCGGGCAGGACTGGAACTTAGAGGGGAGGGGTGTTATGTACTGAGCTGAATCCTAGAACAATAGGATTCAGAATCAGCGGGAGCTACCCAATCCAACTCCAGGTGGAAGTGAATCCGCAACCTGATTGGCCTGCTGGAGCAGCCAATCAGGCGGCTGGCAGAAGTGAATCTGCTACCTGATTGGCCTGTAGGAGCAGCCAATCAGGCTGCAGGCAGAAGTCAATCCACAATATAATTGGCCCACAGGTGTAGCCCTGAAGTAGCCAATCACGCAAGGCCCATTGTGTAAATAATGTATATAAGCAGATGGTTTTGGGAAAAGAGCGATTCGTCTTCTCTTCTTCTCCTTGATGAATATGAGCTGAATAAAGAGCATGAAATTCACTCTCGACTCCGAGTATATTTCAGAAAGCAAGATCTATGGCAGGTGAAGGAAAACCAGGGTGCCCAAGGCGCAACATGGAGAAGAAAGGTGGCAGCCTGCTGGCATGCGCTGCCATGTTACTCACCAGCAAAACCTGACAGAGAATGATGGGGGAGGGGGTAGTTTTATAGACTGTGAAACAAATAAAGACCCATGTGATGGTGTGATATATCCTCTGCAAAGGGTGATAAATTGAGGTCGGGGCTGACTCTAGAAGGGTGGCAACACTGGTACCCCAAGACCAGGAAATGTCCCACAAGTCACCTCAACAACTGCACCATCCTCACTCTGCAAGTGGCAGCCAAGAAGGTTGGCTGCAGCATGAGCACATTCTCACTTTGCAGACCACACCCCTCTTCC
Source organism: Zootoca vivipara (assembly GCF_963506605.1). Lineage (NCBI taxonomy): Eukaryota > Metazoa > Chordata > Lepidosauria > Squamata > Lacertidae > Zootoca > Zootoca vivipara. The sequence continues at coordinate 43,955,060 of NC_083281.1, read as the reverse complement.
TGGTGAAGGCAATGGGAGATCCCTGGGACAGACACAGAATACTGAAGAGACACAGGTTTACTAGAGAGAGAGATGATAGATGATAGATGATAGATAGATAGATAGATAGATAGATAGATAGATAGATAGATAGATCTATGTACTGTATCATCTACCTATCTTCCTATACACATAAAAAGGTATAATGTCATCATGCTGGCGTGGCCACCAATAGGAGCCAGAGCTGGTGTAGCGGTTAGTGTGTTGGACTAGGACCTGGGAAGCCAGGGTTCAAATCACCATTGAGCTATGAAGCTCACTGGGCAATCTTGGGCCAGTCACTGTCTCTTAGCTTAACCTACTTCACAGGTTTGTTTTGAGGATAAAATAGGGAGAACTATGTTTGCTACCTTGGGCTCCTTTGAGGAAAGGTGGGATATAAACACAAGAAATAAATGCAATAAATAATATACTGCAGCATGAGAATGGTGAGCCCATTTAATGTGCCTGCAGCAAGGTTCGGTGGTGAGTGAAGAGGCCATTCACTCAATGATATAGTGAGCTTCTGGCTGACGCACCTGCCCTTGCTATGCTAAAGGAACCTGGAGTGAGGTTTAATGGAAGCGGGGCTTCACCCACATAGCTAGCTGCTCTGTGAAATGCCCCTCCCCTGGCTCACTTAAAAAGGAGTGACTGGGGTGAGCTGGGAGGGACAGGGTCTAAGGAGTGGGGAGGTGTAAAGGGAGAGGTGTTTGGCCCGATGTGGCAGAAAGGGAGTTGCCAAAGGAGTAGGTGAGGTTGGTGAACAAAGCAAGTTGGGGCAGAGCCCTTAGTATTTGCTATATAGAATCATAGAAGTGTAGAGTTGGATGGGTCCCTCAAGGGTCATCTAGTCCATCCCCCTTCAACCCAAGAATCACAGACAGATGGCTACCAAACTTCAAAGGAAGAAGAGTCTTCCACCTTCCAATGTGGTCTGTATCATGATTGCATAGCTTACTATCAGAAAGTTCTTCCGGTAATATATTACACACACACATCTAAGACCGCTTTCATAAAAGTTTATTCTTTTGACTCTAAACCCCCCCCCCCAAATAATCCACTATGCAAATCCCAAAATTGCACTTTGCAGAAGACATAAAAAAGTTTTCCCCTGATGCCGAAAGGATATTATTGAAGTTGCTTGGAAACATCCCTGTGGAGCCTAGGCCAGGAAGAGAAAAAGTCACATCCCTTATATGGCACACAGAAACAAACTAGAAGCCAGAAAAGATGTTTCAGCACTGGCAAAATCTGGCCAGCTGGCCAGCATCTGTTAATAACCTAGACCAGTTGCAGTTTCCAAACCTTTTATTCATAGGCTTCACTAAAAATATTGCATAATCTAATCTGGGTTTAGTAAAGCGTGGATAACTGTAGTGATCCTGCTTTTTCCCATGGGTCAAATGAAATCAGTAAGAAGCACTTTAAGCCACAATTGTCCCTTGAGCCTCCACGGTTGGAGGCAGCAATGCTTCCAAAGACCAGTTGCTGGAAACCACAGGAGAGGACAGGGCTCTGGTCCTCGAATCCTGTTTGCAGGTTACCCACAAGTGTATGGTTGGCTACTGCGAGAACAGAAGGCAGCACTAGATGGGCCATTGGCCTCATCCAGCAGCCTCTTCTCATGTTCTTATGGACAAAGACTGACCAGGCTTTGATAGGTCAGGTTAACAGGAAATTCTCCAAGGGCTTTCAGAACACCATCAACCTCTGAAGGTTACTCTGTGAGTCCAAACGCTCTGAGGTAGTGATGAAGGCCCTGTTGACACCTCCACCCAACATGGGCCACCAGAACCCCATCCAAGCCACACCATCAGACTGTATGGGTCACCTGTTGCCACATGTCATTCTGTGAGAGCCCCAGGGTTGCCAAGGCAGCCACGAGATCCTGAATTGCTCCAACAAGAGGACCTCAGGCAATGCTGAAGTTCTAAAGAATGGGAAAAAATGGAGACCCATGATACCAGGTCTAAAATAAATCTCTAACTGTGAAGATAGGAAGGAGGGTGGGACATGGACAGTACTCCTAATTTGTGCTGTGATGTCAAATGCCCGGTGCAAACATTCAATATTGTTTTGCACTCACTTTCAATTTTGTATTCTGTACAGTATGCTTTTATAGTAGTCACTTTGAGATAATTTATATAGTAAGTGATGGAATACTACTCCTGCTACTAATAAATGAGTTGTACCTAGAATCATAGAACAGTAGAGTTGGAAGGGATCTCAAAGGTCATCCAGTCCAACCCCCTGCGATGCAGGAATCACAGCTTTCCCTTTCGCTTCCGTGGCCTAAACTTCTGTTCTTGATCACATGGTCTGTACATCCTGAATGCTCTGCTCACATGTTAGTCAACACCCACACCATACACACAGGGCACACTTATGCCACACATTGGCATTCCCAGTGTAGACAAAGCAGCATTTTTGATACACACAATTACCAATATTGCCTTGTAAGGTGAGGGACAGGCAAAACTTTTGATTTCTGTTTCTCTCAGTTTCTATTGCTCCCCCCCCCATCTTAAGTTCTCAAAATTTCCACATCATTTTGCAATTTCTTAAACAAAGACATCTTTGTGAAAATCCACACACATTTTAGTGCAAATTTCTCCTAATATGACACAGTTTTGTGTCATTTCCATAAGTATATGCGTTTTTGTGAACACTCTACACCAGCATATACATTTTTGAACACCTTAGTTGGCTGGAGGATGGCATTGCAAAATTTGGAGAAGGGCAAATTTGGCTGTGTTTTGGTCTAGGCCAGGAATTGTTTTGAAAAGTGCAAATCAGGAAGGTTAAATGCAAACTGAATCAGATTTTTCCTCCATCCCTAGCTGGGGTGTCCAGATTCAAGACAGCCAATGAAGGTGAATGCCAGAAGATTTCAGAACAGACAAAAGAAATTACCGTACTTCTTCACATGGTGCACAGTTAAACTATGGCATTTGATCCCGCTGGATATAGTGATGGCCACACAGATTCCTAGGGAATAAGGCTGTTGATGCCTATATTCTGTCTCCACTGTTAAAGGAAGTATGTATCTGACTTTCAGTTGCTGAGCAGCAGAAATTGGGATTCCCACGGGCTTCTGGTTGGCCACTGTGTGAACAGAATGCTGGACTAGATGGGCTCCCTTTGGCTGGATCCAGGAGGGCTCTTAGGACCTCATGCTGTGTTCCTGCGACATTCAACAGTGGTTTGGGGTTTAACAAAGGATCCTTTCAGCTGAATACATTTCTCAAAGGCTGTTTCTCATTCTCAACTTGGGAAACAGTTTTGGGTGCTCCTAGTCTCTCTCTCCTCCACCCTCACTAAAGATGAAACCACGCTTGGTCAGAGAAGCTTAAAAGGTTTGATAGTGCGACGCCGAGTGCATCAAACAGACTTCCAAGCCAAGAGGCAGGCAGGATTTACACAAGCAGCTAATTGTTTATTTGAAATCTGCGTGCACGCGCACAGGCATACACACAAAAACGACGCAGACGAGTTTAATGATACAGTGTCCCTCGTAAGTGCAAACACATGCTTGACACCAAGATAATCTGGCAGCCTTGGCAACGACCTGAAGAGTGACGGCAGAAGTGTGGAGAGAAGGTTCGGCTCCATCTGTTTGGCTCAAGGGCTTGAACTGCAGTTGCTCTATCTCTCAGTCAAGGCCAACAATGACCTGGCTCCTTAGGCCCACAATTAGCTATGCCACTACCAAACTTGACTCGGAGCATAAGAACGTCAGAAGAGTCTGCTGGGTCAGGGCAATGGCTCATCTAGTCCAGCATCCTTTTCTCACAGGGGCTGACAAGATGCCTGTGGGAAACCCCAAAGCAAGATTCAAGCACAAGAGCCCTCTCCCCTCCTGTGAATACTTGCAACTGGTATTCAGAAGCATTCCTTCCTCCGACCAGGGAGGCAGAGCACAGCCATATTGGCTAGTAGCCACTGATAGCCCTGTTCTCCAGGAATTTGTCCAATCCTCTTTTAAAGCCATCCAGGGTGGAGGCCATCACTACCTCCTGTGGAAGCGAGTTCCATGGTCTAATTCTGCGCTGCGCGAAGAAGTATTTCCTAGGATGTGTCCTGAATCTTCCAACATTCAGCTTCATTGGATGCCCAGGAGTTCTAGACAGGGAGAAAACCTTTTCTCTGTTCACTTTCTCCATTTACTAACTTCTATCATGTCACCTCTTCCTTGTCTTTTCTCTAAACTAAAAAGTCCTAAATGCTGCCACACCCTAGAATTGTGTAATGGCCTTATGATACTGGCAGTTTTATTTTCAGTTCCATTCCTAATGATCCCTGGTGTGGAATTTGCCCTTTCCGTGGCATGTGTGGTGCTGTTCCAGCCTGTGGTCTGTGTAATGCTGAGAAGAGTATTTCAGCTGCTTGCTCCTCCTCTTCACTGGAGTCCTGCCACAGTGGTCTTACAAGCAGGAGGGGCGCCCACAGATGTGTTCTGAATTATGGGCCTCTCCAGCTTTAGCAGAGTGGGAGGTTCCACAGAATGATAAAGGAAGTGGTCCACCCTATATATAAATACTACACCCCCTTTGTTACTTGACCTCTCCTCCTCGTTTTCTCTGTTGCATGCAGCACCTGACTGTCGCAACCTTAAGTGGTGGCAGATTTGGAAACTGTCAACAGTCTTGACTGTTTTCAGAAAGGCAAAATGTCAAAAGATGCCTCCCGGGAGCCTTCTAGGTCTCTTGAGCAGTTGAGAAGGAAGGCTGTGAAATGAAGGCTTGGAGAGCCAGTGGGGAGTAGTGGTTAGAGTGCCGGACTAGCACCTAGTCAGCCCACTCAGCCATGAAGCTCACAGGGTGTGACCTAACCTACTTCACAGGGTTGTTGTGGGGATTAAATGAGGAGGGTGAGAACCATGTTTGCCACCTTGAGCTCCTTGGATGAAAGGGAGGGATGTAAATGCAATAAACTAGCTACCTAACCAGCTTCCTTTCTCGCTTCCTTGCAGTGTCTTGGTGCAAGCAGACGACTCAAGTCGCTCCAAGCTCATCTTCGCTGTCTGTGCCCAATGGGACTGCTGCCTCCCACCTCTCAGGCTCCTTATGGGGTTGGAAACAGAATCATGTTATCTGCAACCTAATGCTTTCGGGGTGAAGACCTTGGTTTGTGAAGATGGTCTTTTACTGGGCGTTGTGTACAGACTCGTTCTTCTGATCAAGTCCCGAACACGTTAGGAAAAAGCTTCACACACCACGACCCAGTTGTGGGCCGGAGTCCTCCAGTCACTCTGCCTTCGAGGGTCTGAGCTGCTGGGAAGTTACTATGCAGCTTGGACTGTGCACAGTGGTGGTTTTTCTGAGCTTGGCGGATCTTGCAGACAGCAGCAGCAGCAGCAGCAACAGCAAAGCACTGAAGGGCAAGAGGCAAAGACGAAGTATGTATGAAAGCCCTTTGAAATGGCAAGTTGCAAACCTGCATCATTGACCTATTCTTCTTGCATTGCATTTTCAGGCAACGTAGGGCTTGGGGCTGACAGGAATTCTCTAGGAGGGTGATCTGGCCTTGTTTTGATGAAGATGGCTCTGCTCTGCCTCCACAGTTGGAGGCAGCAATGCTTTTAAATGCCAGTTGCTGGGAACCACAGGAGAGGAGAGGGCTCTTGTGCTTAAATCCTGCTTGCAGGTTTCCCTTTGGTTGGCCACTGTGAAAAGAGGTTGCTAAACTAAATGGGCCATTGGCCTGATCCAGCAGGCTCTTCTTAGCTTCTTTATAAAAAATAGCAGCCCATCCTCCACCTGCCAGACTCAAGCCAAGCTCCCCTCTCCTAGATCCTAGTATGGCCATATTTTTGGCATTCACTCCTTTTGGGGTGGGTGGGGTGGCCTTAATATCGATGTGAGAAATGCCATGTTTCCTAGATTCAGGAAACAGCATGCTGTGTGGTTGAAAGGTGTCTTAGTTGGAGAGTGGTTCTTATGGAACAAAGGAAACTGAGCTTCTAGATACCTGTGGGGTGTCATAGAATCCTAGGATTGTAAAGTTGGAAGGGACCCCAAGGCTCATCTAGTCCAGCATCTGTAGCATTCTCATAAGCTTTCATAGTCTTTCATTCTGGACTCCATATTTCCACATTCTGACTATCTGACATATCTGCTACCAAGAGTTGTTGGAAAACCCTTATTCTCCTCCCTGAGTGACAGCTCTCAGAGTTCCCAAGGAAGAGGGATTGACTGTTAAATCATTCTGTGAGAGGAATAGGGGTATCGCAATAACTCTCAGAACCCTTAACTACAGTTCCCAGGATTCCTTAGGGAAGCTGTGACTGTTTAAAGTAGCACCATAGTGTTTTAAATGTATGGTGTGAATGTGGCTATAAAGAATGTCTCACATTTATGCTGCCAGAAGTGTCATTTCAATAATCATATTGCAATATACCTTCTGCCAGAATGGGAGATGTGTGTGTATATATATTTGCAGATCAAACTACATGTGACATGAACTGCATGGTTTGCCCTGAAGGGGGTGGTTTTCGTTTGTCAATAGGCCAGCATGGGGAAGGGATGTGCATCAGTCAGGACTGGCAGGCAGCAGCGGGTGGGGGTGGGACGCTTAACTTCTTGGGGTCTGCTGCATCCCAGATCCACGAAAGCTCATACCAATGACAAACTTAGTTGGTCTCTAAGGTGCTTCTGGAAGGAATTTTTTTAATTTTGTTTTGACTATGTCAGACCAGCACGGCTACCTACCTGTAACTATGTAACTATGGGTCCCTATGTGTGCCATTTACAAAAAGTATGGGAGCAAATGGGAGCCCACCTGCCCTGCCCCTGTAAATAGTAGAGAAGTTATTGTGCCAAAACAACAGCAGTCATCTCTGTGGACCCTGGAGGATGTGAGAGGGAAACAGAGGTACAATTCCTGCATTGCAGGAGCTTGGACTAGATGACCCTCAGGGCCCTTCCCAACTCTACAATTTGAAGCGGTCATGAAACTGTGCCTGAGACACAAGTGTGATAAGCAGGACTTAAATTCAATCTTTCAATATATTAAGACGGGGGAAAAACCTGATGTCCCAGTGGTCCATGGTGGTTGGAGTGGACTCACTTCGGAGAAGGAATCGGCTCCCAGTTTCTCAAGACAGGATCCGCTTCTAATAGCTTCCCCCTGCAAATCCAGTTGGGGCTGAGTTGACAAATTGGTCCTGCTGCTGCTCTCCCAATCTCGCAGCCTCACGGGAGGCTTTTGCAGCCTCTGCCTATCTCGCCACCACTGAGAAGCCGGGCCTTTGACTCTCAGGAATGTCAGAGCACTTGCTTTGGAGGAAGAATAAATAATGTGTTTAAAATAAAGTCAAAAAAGATGTAGACTTGCTATAAACAAAAGCCAGTGCTTGCATAATTAACCAGTATAAATATAAATAACCTGTGACGATTTGTTTAAAAAACTGGCTGAGTTGTCCATGATAATTGATACCAGAAAGCAGCACAGACATAAAAGGGGATGTTTTTGTTGGCCTGAGCCAAGGAGGGCCCAGGAGGAGTGAGTCTCTGTCCTCTCCAGATCTGGACTTCTGCTTCCATCCAAGCGAGTTCAGAGAGGGAAGCCTCCCTGGAGGAGAGCAGAGTAGAGAACAAGGCTGTGGGAGCCTCGGCTTTTCCTTGCAGGTTCTGCTGGGGCAAACCTTTCCTCTTCCCAAAACCTTGTGTGAATTTAAGTGAGGGAAGGAAGCGATTCCAAAGGGATCCTGGGGGCTGAGTCTGTTTAGCCTGGAGAAGGGAAGGCTGAGAGCTAATAGGATAGCCATCTTCAAAGATCTGGTGGGCTGCCACATGGGAGATGGAGCAAGCTTGCTTTCTGCTGCTCCAGAGGGAAGGATCTGAACCAATGGATTCAAATGACAAGGAGATTCTGCCTAAACATTAGGAAGAACTTATGGTAAGAGCGGTGGAACGGACCACTTCAGAGGTGGTGGACTCTCCTTCCTTGGAGGTTTTTAAGCAGAGGTTGGATGGTCATGTGTCAGGGATTATTACTATTACTATTACTATTATTATTATTACTATTATTATTATTAGTGATTCCTGCATTGCAGAGGGTTGGGCTAGATTCTATTATTCTATGATTCAACAAAGCTTCTTCTGGGTCAGGCCAGTCTGCCTGGCATGTGCAGTTTAAATCCTGAATGGTCCAGACCCACAGCCATACATGGACAGATGTGTCATTTCCCTTGCCCCTCAAAAGCTGGCTTCTGCTCTGCCTGGGAGATGGGCCTCTGCACCCAACCACAGACTGCTTTAATGGGAAGGTACAAGAAGCTGGTCCTCCATCTCTAGCTGTTGTTGACAATGGTGGAAATAGCGACTTTAGAAGTCATTCCCAAGAAACTTAAGCAAACCAGTCCCAGGGCCATGTAGTGATGCCCCATATCCCTGAGATGCCAGGGGAGTCTGACAGCAAGAAATCATAGAATTGTAGACTTGGAAGAGATCCCAAGGGTCATCTAGTGCAACCCCATGCAATGCAGAAATCACAGCTCATGAATCCCTGACAGATGGCCACCCAACCTCTGTTTAAAGACCTCCAAGGAAGGAGCACTCACCACCTTCTGAGGATGTCCGTTCCACTGTTGAACAGCTCTTACTCGCAGAAAGTTCTTCCTAAGGTTTAGGCAGAATCTATTGTTGTTGTTTTAGTTGCTTTATTGCTTCAACTGCCCATTGTGCATTCTGTGAACATCTCCAGCTTCTCAAGGGCCTAGCTAGCAGTGATGGGCAACCACATGCCAAAGGGTGTTTGGGAGATGCTTTGGGTCTCTGCTCCCAACTCCTGGGACCTCCTGCTGGCACTGAGCTATGTCCCTTCATAGAAGCAGGCAGGTGATCTTGCTCTATTGTGCTCACTTCTCTCTCCCTCCTTCCAGTCAGCACTGAGATGACTCAAGGCTGTGCGAAGGGATGTGACCTGTGCTCTGAGTTCAACGGGTGCCTCAAATGCTCCCCCAAACTCTTCATCCTTCTGGAGAGGAACGACATTCGCCAAATTGGCATCTGCCTGCCCTCTTGCCCACCGGGCTACTTTGATGTGCGGAACCCAGACATGAACAAGTGCATGAGTGAGTCTTTGGGATGGGGGTTGGGGGGATAGGGTGGGGGGAGGGAGGGAGCAGCCCAACATTATTTTCTTGTGAAATTCAGCCATTTTTGAATGCCATTTCCCACCATATAATGGTGTCTTGGTAATATTCTGTGTGATTTCTGATTTTTGAACAACTGATACGTAATCTGAGGTGTGAGCCAGCCATCTAAACACCTATAAGGAAGGTTTTTAACTTAGGAAATGCATTTTCACCTAGGGCAAATGTTTTTGGCACTCCATTGGAACGGAAAGTATCGTGGGTTTCCAAGAGCTCGTTTCAGCGCGTACATCAGCAGAATGGCTGAAGAAAGTCCTCTGCCCCCATAGCCAAAGTGGTGCAGTGGTTGGGGTGTTGGACCAGGACCTGGGAGACCAGAGTTTGAATCCCCATTCAGCCATGAAGCTCACTGGGTGACCTGAAACCAGTCATTACCTCTCATCCTAACCTAACTCACCAGGTTGAGAGGGAGAACTATGTAGGCCACCTTGAGCTCCATGGAGCAAAGGATGGGGTATAAATGCAATCAATCAAGTGTCTATGGGATTCCAGAGAACTCCTTGGTTCCTCAAGAACAGCTCTGTAAGCTACAAGCTTGGCTGCATTCCTGTGGAACGGGACAGTGCGGCAGAATGAAGCATGTCTCTTTTAGTGCCAGGGCTGGCTGAGTGTGCACAGAAAGATCCCTTAGAAAGTATGGACAAAGAGGAGAAAGCATGCAGAAGATCACACCTGCAGGCAGGTGAAGTTAGGGATGGCCCAATACCTTTGGCTGCTTGACATGGGAGAGCAAATGGGACCCCCCTCATCAAGTCAAAAGGCACAGCGCCCAAGGCTGGTCAGGTTACCTTGGCACCTGAGGCAGGCAACCCCACAAGCAGGACCACTCCCTGGGAGTAAAAATATAGCAGCAACACCACTTTGCTGCCCTTTCATGTCACTATGCCTGTAGGAAACCTGCATCCAGGATTCGAGCAGAGCAACTCTCCCCTCCTGTGGTTTCAAAAGCATTGCTGCCTCGACTGTGCCATTGATAACCCTTTCCTCGATCATTTGCCTAATCCTCTTTTAAAGCCATCTAGCTTGAAGGTCATCACAGTGTCCTATGGGAGCAAGTTACCGTATGTGCTCTGTGGAGGACTTCCTTTTAGCCATCCTGAATTTTAGACAAGACAGTGCTCAGTGTTTCCTGAGTGTTGTTTTCTTTTAGTGGCAGGTGCCAATTCCATCTTACTTCAGTGCCAGCTCTGTTGCCACCCGCCCCGCCCTCTGCCAACCACGTGGGACCCTCTTGGCCACCTAATTTGGGATCTACTCACAGGAGGAATGTTGGGTGGGGGTGGGGGGGAGGAGGGAGAGTTCCATTTGAGGCGGTAATTCTGGCTGGTCATTTTTCTTTCTCTCCCACGGGACACAGAATGCAAAATCGACAACTGTGAGGACTGTTTCAGCCGAAACTTTTGCACAAAGTGCAAAGAAGGCCTGTACTTGCACAAAGGAAGATGTTACGCCACCTGCCCTGAGGGTTACTCTGCTGCCAATGGCACCATGGAATGCAGCAGTCCTGGTGAGCATGACAGTCAAAAGGGGTGGGTGGGGGGTTGAGGAGGTCTCCCTGCTTACCCTGCCCAGGGCAGCCAGTAGCTCAGGCCCAGGGGGCCCTGGAGGTGCCAGAGCAGCAGGGGACTTTGGTCAGAGGCCACCATGTTTCCCAGGATTATTCAACCTTTAGTGCAGTGTTTCTCAACCAGTGTGCCTCCAGATGTTTTGGGACTACAACTCCCATCATTCCTGACCACTGGTCTTGCTAGCTAGGGATGATGGGAGTTGTAGTCCCAAAACATCTGGAGGCACACTGGTTGAGAAACACTGCTTTAGTGTATTCACTGAAGCACCTTGATGTATATTTTGGTTTCCACGGAAACGGGGGCAAAAAATTACCCCAAGGTTTTGATATTTTTAACAAGAGAGGACCTACAATTTATAGGATTCTGAAGTTTCTTACTCTGAAATACTGAACCTTCTCCCCATGCAATTTTTTTTACAAGTATCTGTCAAAACATCAATTTGCCCAAGCTGAGGAGGGACATTCTCCTAGCTGTTTGGAAATCTGAAATCTCTAAGGTTTGTCTTCACTGAAGAATGGGGAGTATAGTACAAATCCTTTAATGTTCCAAAATGTGACAGGGGTGTGTAACAAAGCTGAAACACCTGACACAATTAGCTGTGGTTTCTTGCATTGCAGGGGGTTGGACTAAATGACCCATTGGGTCCCTTCCAACTGCACAATTCTATGACTCTGTTACAAATAGACCTCCCTCTCTCCCCACCCCCTGCTTTCTTATAGCACAATGTGAAATGAGTGAGTGGGGTCCATGGGGCCCTTGCTCCAAGAAAAAGAAGCTCTGCGGCTTCCGGAGAGGCAACGAGGAGCGCTCTCGGAAGGTCCTTCAGGCGCCCTCCTCGGGGGACGTGTCCGTGTGCCCACCCACCACCGAGCTCCGGAGATGCACAGTGCAGAGGAACCAGTGCCCAGAAGGTGAATGGATTATGAGTTCCACTTAGCCCCTTTGCTTGGTTGGCATAAGCACAGGGCAAAGAATGAGAGAGAGACGGTTGGTTTATGTCCCGAAATGTAAGCATTCTCTTCATCAGGCTAGCTGGTCAATCCAGTGGAGGCTCTGCTGGACTTTCATTGCTGCATTTTTGACCGGCTGAATTTCCCAGGCCATTTTCAGAGTCAGCTCAGCGTTGTGCCCGGCAGTTCTCCAATTCCGATGCAGTTCAGGTTTGCATAAGCAACACACAGCTAGGGATGTATCTCGCAGGGGCAGGTGGTGCTCAAGCTGAAAACCGGCCAGCTAAGTCAAAGGAAGCAACTGCGCTCTTGTTGCCTCATTTTTCAACGTGGTTGTCTTGGGTGTGCAGGTAGGAAGAATGTGGGCTGTGACCCTTTAGCCCCGTTTTCAAAATGTATCAGGCTACCTGTTGATTTGTGGTGCTGTTTGCTTTGGATAAAATTACATTTCCTGTGAAAGGACAGTTTTGCATTGTGTGGAACTCCATCCCATGAGGCACCTCTTGCTTCACACCTAGAATAAAAATACTGTGACGTGGACCAAGGCATATTATTATTATTAATAAAATTTATATATTGCCCTATACCCGCAGGTCTCAGGGTGGTTCACAAGATAAAATTACAATATAGAAACACAAAATGCAGAATCAAAACAGAAACAGCCAATCAACCCCCTCAAAACACACAAGAAGTCAAAAACCATTTCAATTAAAATAAAATAAAAAGCAGTTTAAAAGAATGTAAACAGTACTCTCTGCTGGGCAGCAGCAGTCCTTTTGTAGTCTATCAGGCCAAGCCCTAGGCCTGGTGGAGAGGCAGAAGCAGGACCCTCAGACTCTCAGCATGTTCAGCAGAACTTTCTCAGTGCCATCCCCCATTCCCCTCCTGCCTGTCCTCCAGGCTGACTTTCCCTCACCAACAACTTCTGAGTGTCAGCATCATCACTTCTTCAACTCACCCAAGGCCATTGCAGGAGCCTGTAGTCCCTAGGTCTATCTCAAAGGCTAGGTGAAAAGCCATCCCCTGCCTTTGCATCCAGGGGAAGGGTCATAGCTCAGTAGCAGAGCATCTGGTTTGGATGCAGAAGGTCCCAGGTTCATTCCCTGACAGCATCTCCAGGTACAGAGGACAGAGAACACAGCCTGAAATTCTGGAGAAGCCAATGCCAGTCAGTGTAGACAATAGTGAGATGGACAAGTGGTCTGACTTGGTATAAGGCAGCTTCCTGCGTTAATTGATCTTTTTTTGTCCCTTAGAGACAACATTATAGCCTGGAGAAGGAGGGCGATCTCTCTCTGTTGAGAAGGCCCTGGGGTAGGAAACCTGCTCTGGGTGCAGATGGCCCCAGGTCTAACCTGCAGCATTTCTACATAGGGCTGTGAAAAGCTTCTGCCTGAGATCCTGGAGAGTCGTTGCTGTGACTCAAGAGTAGATAAGATTGAGCTAGGTGGACCCCTGGCCAGTCTCCATATAAGACAGCTTCCTACGCACAGGTAGCACGTGGTGTTGACTATTTATGTGCCATTTCAGAGTGTCTAATGTCCTCTTGCTGAACAGCAGGTGCAGGTTAGGGGACAACCTCCTCTCAACTAGCAGGCAATCTGTTCCTCCGTCTCACTGTTGGCCTTTTGCTTGTTTGCAGGACGGAAAAAGAAAAAGGAAGAGCAAGGAAAGCGAGACAACGCGAATGAGGACAGAAGCCGGAAAGACGGCCGGTCTGGTGTCAGGAGAAGGAAAGGCCAGCCCAGGGGAACAGTTGTGCCTTTGACTTCTGCTCCGTAGCTGTCCCTCCACAGCTGTGCGATGACAAACCTCCATTGCTGCTATGTATATGAAAGCTTTATTGAACCAAAACACTGCACCACGATGACGTAAGACATGGCTGGACAGACAGAAGGATTCTTCTACGGGCATAACGTACAAAAATGCAGACCCACCTATATCCGGCGTAGTGTATCAGAAACATGGAAATTCCTCGTGGTTCCTTAGCAAGGGGACTATCTCAACAAGGTGCTCTTGACCAGAGTGCCCCGGACTTGATGTTGGGAAGATGAGAGGGAAGAAGGCATGTGCTTTAAGGAGGGCCACTGAGCAAACATCTCCAGCTGGAGTCACTATGGACAGACGGCATGAGAGGAGACAGTTCCCAATGCCAAGGACAAGACTGGAATGAGTTTTCTCAAAATCTGGAAATGCACAAAGGCGGCTTTCAAGTCCTCTCCATTGTGTTTCAACCTGTATCACTGAGAATATGTGTTGCATATCTGTGATGAACGTCCAGGGGTGTTTGCCCTGATACTGCTTCAAAATTTCAGATTAAAAACCCCCCCAAAATTAGTCCCATTCTTATGTCTGCAGATCATCTTCAAAGTAGTAACTCCGAAAAGAGTATTCTCATCCTTCAGGGTACATAAAAGGTCTGCTTTAACATTCTTTCTATTGTGCGTTCATGATGTTTGGTGCTTATGATGCTACCATGGCATTTTTATGTGATTGTGCTTTCAATGCTGTTTGCACCCGTGAAACATCACCCAGACTGGAGGCCCCCAATCCTGAGACCTCCTCTGTCACACTACTGTCAGAAAGTTCTTCTTAGGTGGAATCTCCTTTCCTGTATTTTGAGAGCTTATCCAGGCTTACCTTTTGCCCTGCTCTTTTCAGGCACAAGTCCGCACTTAAAAGCTCTGTTTCCAAGTGTTGTTTTGCTTTGTTGGTTTTGCCCCACAGCTACCCCACTCTTTAGTACTCAATCAGAGAAAAAATTAATTTGGGTTTTTAGCGGATTGCTGCTTGTGCCAATTTAGCTGTAAAGAGCAGGTTTTTGCAGAAAAAGCTCTGGGAATGAAGCTTTAATGTGCAGACTGTGCTTGGAAATAGTGGAGAAAAGTTAAGTGTGGATAAGCCCTGAATCTAACGGTTTGGGTCCTACCCTCTGGAGCAGCGGAAAACAATGAAGAACTTCCTGAGAGTAAGAGCTGTTTGACAAGGGGACAGACTTCCTTGGAAGGTGGCTGAAAAACCAGGTATTTTTCAACAGAGGTTGGATGACTGTGATTCCTGCATTCCAGAGGGTTGGTCGAGATGACCCTTGGGGTCCTTTCAAACTCTACAATTCCATGATTTTATGATTCTGCACTGGACATGGCTTTTGGGCAATGAGCCCTGGAGGGATGAGTGTCAGGCCAGCAGCATGGGAACACAAGGCTTCTCCTGTGGGTGTACACCAGACAAGTCCAGTTCCCTATTGTTCTATTGTCCTGCTAGGAATTTCCACACTGGTTTCTGTTTGCAGCCATGGGGATTGGGCAGTTACATTTCTAGGGAAGGCTCACCGGATTGTCTTTCTGGCTCCAGCAGGGGTGTGGGAGCGGAATAGTTGTGTCAATTCCAGAGCTGCATCGAGCTCTCCCGGACTGCTTGTTCACAGCAGGGCTGCCAGGCCCATCATCCACTTTGCACTTAAGTAAACACTGTGCCGTTATATCTTTCGGAGGGGATTCCATTTCACCACGATGATAAATGAGCAGCATACCAGGCCACAAGTGGGCAAGAGCTCCTCCAGGCTCAGCCTTTGAACCGCACAGAGATTATGTTGAGGCAAAAGCCGAAGGAGGTCTTCTCGGCTCCTTCTAAAATTTCTCCCCCCAGCGAGTGAGAGATAAGCAGCTTGTTTCTGCTGCGGCATCTCAGCAGTGGGCCGCGTGACCCTCCAGAACTCCGAGAGCTTCCTGGCAAAAGAAGGGCCTTTGTCTGAGTGGGGCCTCAAATTGCTAAGATGCTCTGTTACGAGACTGACTCTGTCGGAACAATTACCTTAGGAGAGCACTCCCTTGCCCTTTGCCTTTGCAACAGATAAGAGTGGACAGATAAAAGATTTTCTCCCTCTCCCGTGGACTAGAACTCATGGATGTCCAATGAAGCTAAATGTTGGATGATTCAGGACAGATAAAAGCAAGTTGTTCTTCTTCTTCTTCTTCTTCTTCTTCTTCTTCTTCTTCTTCTTCTTCTTCTTCTTCTTCTTCTTCTTCTTCTTCTTCTTCTTCTTCCTAAAAAACAACCCTCAAAGCTGTTTACAAAAAAAGATAAAATTATCACTAAGAAACAATTAACAATAATGTAAGACTTCCAAAAAGTTAAATAATGATGGCCAAAAAACAGATGACAACTCGTATCGCCTTTCTAAACATCCGGGCGGGTTTGTTTAAATAACTGTTTTTAGCAGGTGCCGAAAAGAGTACAGTGAAAGCTCCTGCCCGATATCAACAGGCAGGGAGTTCCAAAGTGTAGCAGTCGCCACACTAAAAAATAAAAGAGCTCTTACAAATGTGGAATAGGTATTATGTGGCACCTCTAACCTTGCCAGTTCCACTGACTGAAGTGGTCAAGTGGGCCCATACGGGGTAAGGTGATCTCGTAGGTGAAATATTGTTCTATATGCTGTGAAGGGGAGTTGTCAGTGGTGCTGCTTGCAGCCCTTCCTTGCTGGCACCTTGGCATCATCATCAAATGGAAAGCCCCTGGAACCTGCAGCTGAGATGAGCCCCAGCAGAAGCAAAGAGTTTTGCTTTTACCAAGATCAGGAATCGACCTCACCCCATGTTCTCTCTTTTTGGGGACCCAGAGGCCAGCCCCTTGTTATGGGAAGTTTGTGCCACCCAAAGCCATGATCTCAAGGCGCAAAGGGCCCTGCAGAGTAGTTAAGTAATATAAACATGGCAAATAAGTAGGAAAGAACAAGCAGTCATACCCAGGTATATTTAGCAAGGCTAGTGATAAAAAATTGAGTGGTGGAGAATTAACAGTTGCCAGAAAAATATTGTACATACAACACCAGGCTGTCTGTCTCTCTGCCCACTCTTGTCTTCCCAAAGAAACCCACCCAGAGCTCAGCTGAAAGTCCAGCATATCCCCCACCACAGTGACAAATGGTGCGGATTATCTTCTCTCTCCCATGTTTAATATAAATCCCAACTTTCGCCAGCTTCCCTGGCAAGCCAAGTTTAACTTGCTCGTGTGTAGCCCCCCCAATAATAATTTACTAGCCTTCTGCCTCCATAGCAACCTAGAGAATGTATATACCTTGCTTGTTAATGTTTACATTAAAATGACTCTTTGCTCTGAAGAAATCCCAGTTTATACATTCAGAAGTGTGAGGCATCCTTTGCCCTTCATTCTTTCATGGTCTTTCTCTAGAATGCTGCAGAAGTGACTGTATTTGTGAAATCAAAAGAACAAGAAAACATAATGTTGCTATTGTGGGTTTGGGTTTTTTTTTTAAAAAAAGAGTCTCCTTTGAGGTACTAGAAACTCCAAATTTATATAAGCAGCTACCCCAGATTAATCACTCTGATGGTATTTATACACAGAATAATATATTGCAGCCTGAGATCTCTGCACTCATTTGGAGAAGCAGGGTAGATGGGTGGGGAGGCATTCAAGGGAAGGAAGGTGGGGGCAGGGGAGAGAGAACAGGGTTCAAAAGAACCCAAAGCTTTGTTGTGATATAGGTTTGACTTCCCATGGTGTGCGTAGGTGCTTATTGCCTCCTGTATTGGATGGAAATAATGCAAATGCATGTCCACCTGGTTGCCAGAGGCAACTCTGGGATGAGTGCACATGCATGACATCAAGAACCCAATGCAAAAACGTGGTGGCTCCCAGAGAACACTGGAAATCATAAAAACAACATAAAATCCTGCTGGATTAAGCCAATGGCCCATCTAGTCCTAGTCCTGGATCCTGTTCTCACAGTGGCCAATCAAATGCCTGTGGGAAACCTGCAAGCAGGATTTGAGCACAATAGCAATACTCTCACCTCTTGTGGTTTCTGGCAACCGGTATTCAGAAGCTTGCTGCCTCCAGCTGTAAGAGGCAGAGAGCATAGCCATTGTGGTTGGTGGCCACCGATAGCCCCCTCCTCCATGAATTTGTCTAGTCCTCTTTTAAAGTCGTCCATGTTAGCGGCTGTCACTGCAGGTATGCCTTCCCAGTATCTGCCAGGCAGGCACAGCCAAGGTGAGTGGGGAGAGGAAGAGGAGGGGTGAAGGGGGAAAAGGTCAAAGCTTTCCATTTCGCCTTGGCAGCCTCTGCTTTGTCAAAAAGCAGCAGGGGCAAAACTCCGAACTGAAATCCATTCATTTGGCTGGGAAATGTTCATTTCCTCCATGGAAATGATTTCACAACTCTTTTGGGGGCTGTGAAAGGAAAGCACAGATTAAGACATGTGGCATGATGAGGCCATGGCACTCTGCCTCAGTGGTGTGCAACACGCAGGGGAGAAAGAGGACTCTGCCCAGAGAGAACTTGTAAACTGACTGAGAGGGTGCAGCACCCACACGACAGGGTAGGAAGGAAATTAGTAGAAGCAGATAGAGAGCACAGGTGGAAAAGGACACCAAACATCAAAGGAGAACACCGCTCATGAAGCAAAGGGGACTTCTTGGTTCTTCGGATCTCTTTCAATACCTGCCCCTCATCATTAGTTTCGCTTCCATCCCATTGTGTGTGTGCTTCTGCCCTGGAACAAGTTGCTGTATCTTGTTGTTTCTTATGCGTTAAAAGAGCACAGGAGTCATCTTACATGTCCTGCTCTTTGTAGTCTCTTTGCCAGTTTGGCCACCGCTTGAGCTGCATTCCTGAAGCTAACTTTTTCTGCTCTTGCAGAGCCTGGACATCAGATTCCTGGGAAGATCCCAAGTTTCTCCGCCCTCCTTCCCTTAAACAACACACAAAGTGTGTTTTTCTACGGAAAAGGAGAGCGAGCGTAGGGTGAAGAGAGCAAGTATTACTCAACTATTTAGTCTGAGAGTTCAGAAATCAAAAGAGCCCTTTGACAGATGGATATCGCCTTTAATAGAAACCACACCGAGGCTGGGAGAGGCCTTCTGTCTAAGCCTCTAGTCTGAGAGCTTAAATAATTAGTTGCAATTTGAATCTTTAAAAATCCCACTGGGGGAGTGAGCGCTTTGCGCACAGATAAATCTATCACGATAAAAGGAAGGGGTTGGGAGACAGACTCCAAAGAAGAATGAAAATTGCAGCTCTTACATTTTGCTACTGAGCTCCCACTAATTGAAACCAACTTCAGACCAGAGAGGGTGCTCACTGGTGAGATCGGAGGCTGTTGCTTGTAGTGGTAGAACACACAACAGGCATGCAGAAGATCCTGGGTTCAATTCCTAACATTGCCAGGTAGGGTTTGAAGAGGCAACAGTCCAGAGACCCTGGAGAGTGGCTGCTAGTCATTGTGTGGACCAAGAGGCAGAGGGTGGTCACACCAGACCCTCAGGGCTCTCCCCAGGCCACACCCATTTTTGCTTGGCTGGAATGTGTCCCTGAACCAGCAAGTTTTGTTAAATTTCCTTTCCTTTTTAAAAAAACCACTTTATTGAAAGAATATTTTATAAACAAACAACAAAACAAAACAATGCAGTAACAGCACCAAAAAATAAACAAACAAACAAACAAAAATCACATATTCTTTTGACTTCCATTCATCCCACTATGTTTTCTAGGCTTCATTTTCGATTTCACACTTTGTATTATCACTTCTTAATTTTAATTATCTTAAATGTTCCTTAATGTTCCATATTATCCTGCAAGGTTCAGTCTAAATTCCTCAAAGCGTTTAAGTTTTTACAATGTGTCTGTAAATATTCTTTAAAGACATTCCATTCTTTATTTAATCTCTGTTTTGAATCATCTCTTAAACTTCCAGTCATTTTGGCTAGTTCTATATACAGTATTCTATCATCTTCACCTGCCAGTTTATTTTGGTGGGTATCACTTCTCCTTTCCAATTATTTGCTATCAAAATTCTAGCCGCCGTTGTTGCATACATGAAAATTCTTCTAGAATTTTTCGGGATTTCATTGTACATGATTTCCAACAGGAAGGTTTCTGGTTTTTTGGAATTAACATTTAAAGATTTTTTTTAAGTTAATTATATATAATGTCTCAGAATACTAACTTTCAGTTCTACCACATATGTAGCATTGTACCTTCTGACCTCCAGCAAACATTCGTTTTTAAAAAAATATATATAATACATTTTGGCTAATTTAGCTGGGGTCAGGTACCATTGGTAAAACATTTTCATCAGATTTTCTTTCAGATTATAACATGCGGTGAATTTTATGCCTACCTTCCAGTCTTTCCCACACATCCATTTGGATATTATAGCCGAAGTCCTGGGTCCATCGAACCATAACTGATTTGTTAAATTTTCATCCCACATGTTTCTCTAAGGAGCTCATGGTGGCGTACATGGTTCTTCCCCTTCTCATTAAATCCCAACAACCCTGTGAGGTAGGTTAGGCTGGGAGGCAATGACTGGCCCAAAGTCACCCAGTGTGCCTCATGGACACGTAGGGATTTGTAACCTAGTCTACCAGGTCCTAGTCTGATACTCTAACCACTACATCACACTGATCTATTAGTGCAAACCAGACCCCACACCTGCTTGTCTTCTTTCTTACATCCAGTCCAGCAGATGCCACTGCCATTCATGTCTCAGTGTTGCTATTGCAGAACTGAGTAGGGAAGAGGAGGAGGAGGAGTCTCTGTGTCTCACAGCTTTGGCTCCACCTCCTGTTGGTCTCTCTGCCCTCCACTCTACCAGCCATTCAATAGAGTCCTCAACTGGGATGCTTGCTTGGATGGAAAAGTGTGTGTGTGTGCGTGTGCGTTTATAGAAACTTGCATGGCTGGAATCTAACCTACTACACTTGGCCAGTGGTCAAGGATGGTGGAGTTGCAGTTCCATCATCACCTGGAGATCAAAGTCTGAGGAGTGTTATGTTTTTAGCAAATACCATGAGCACCACTTCTCTCCTCTAATGTGAAAATGTTTGGCATCAGCCATGACCCTGTACCTGGCATCAAAGAGGGTGGGGAGAGTGCAATTCCAGGAAGCAGGCAATTATGAGCAGATTGGATGCTTTCAGCAGTGGCTCAAAGGAATGCTGTGATGCTCCTAAGACCACTGCGGACCTACAGAAACGAATTATAACCCTCCCCATTCTAAAGGCTCCGCAATTAGTGAGGTCTACCTCCACATTCTAAATTCGCCTTTAACAGCAAAAACGGAAGGGGAGCGGTGGTGGTGGTGGAGATGCAGCCTCTTATCTCATCCGGTCTGTGCTGGTGAGCATGGCTATTCCAAAATACGTTGGCCTGACTCTGCATAGAAGTCCACGGTGATCTTAAGGGGGCACAGAGGAACTATGGCTTGCATCACGTTTGTTTCCCGGCCTTCGGCTTAGAATGATGGAAAGCGGAGCGAATCTGCTTTGGGAGCTTCAGGGCAGAGTCAGGACCCCCTGGCTCTTCTCCCCATAAACGTTCTCATCACCCCCACCTATCCCGCCGCGACAATTGCCCACGGTGGCTGCAGGGGCTTATGGGAATTGGAGTCCAATCGCATTTTCCCTCCCGCCCCTTCCTCAAGCGCTACCCACGTGCTAGGCAGGGAGGAAGCCCATTGGACGGACGAACCGGGGGACTTACTCCTGAGTGGACAGAGGCGTGGAACGCCACGCTGCCTTCATGCTTCACCGACGTCATCCAACAAGCGCCAGGAGCGGGAGTTTGTGTGTGGTGAGGGGAGTCGTACCAAACCTTTCGCCGTGACGTCACGGCCAGCTTCGGAGCGGTGCTGGAGAAAGGCAGCGAACTGATAAACTCAGCTTGTGCCCGAGTCACCGGCGGCGGAAGTGCGTCACCGCATTTCCCGGAAGTTGCTGCGGAGTCTCTTCCGGCCGTCTGAACGTGGCCTGAGCCGCAGTAGGAACCGCCGCGATGGTGAAGCCGGGATTCAAAGGCCGCGCCAGCATCAACCCCTCGCGGGCCAGCACCAACCCCGGTGAGTGGGGTGGGGTGGGCGGGCAACGGAATGGAGGGAAGGTCGCGAGGCGGTAGTGGCCCCTCCGGGCTGGATCCTGCGCTCTCCCTACGGGGTGCTGAGCCTCGGCACTGGTCCGCAGCAAAGCTGCAGGCGGAGGCCTTCCCCGGGACACCTGCAGCGCGAGAGCTTTTCTCTTTTTAGCTGCCAGTGAGCAGGTGAGGCTGCACTTGGAAGAATGCCTCATGATGCATATGGGGGCAAAAAAAGAGGTATTAATTTCTCCTGAACTGGAGGAAAGTGACAGGATCGTAGTGACTAGCACGATGAGGATGTCGACGCAGTGTGTTGCGGGTGTGCAAAAGGTAAATTCCATGATCGTTAGAAAAGGAATTGGAAATACTGTAAAGCCGCCAATGTCATAATGCCATTATGCACATCTATGGTGCTACTTCACATTGAATACTGTGAGCTGTTCTGGTTGCTTCACCTCGGAAAGGATATTGTAGAACTGGAAAAGGTTCAGAGAAAGGGCAACCAAAATGATCAAGAGGATGAAGCAGTTCCCCAAGAGGAAAGGTTGCAGTATTTGGGACTTTAGGAAAGGTAAGTTAGAGGTGACATGATAGAAGTTAATAAAAGTATACATGGGCCTGGAGAAAGTGGATAGAGAAAAGGTTTTATTCCTGTCTGATAACACTAGTGCTTGTGGACATCCAAAGAAGCTGAGTGTTGGATAACTCAGGACACATAAAATGAAGTATTTGTTAAAGCACAGAGTTAAACTTGGGAACTCACACTCGCAGGAGGCAGTAATGGCCTCCAACTTGGATGGCTTTCTAAAAGGATTAGACAAATTCACGAAGAAGAGGGCTACCAATGACTACTAGCCAATATGGCTATGCTGTGCCTCCACAGTTGGAGGCAGCAATTCTTCTGAATGCCAGTTGCTAGTATTCCACAGGAAGGGAGGTGCTCTTGTGCTTGAATCTTGCTTTTGGGTTTTGCATAGGCACCTGTATGGTTGGTTGCTGTGAGAACAGGATTCTGTACTAGCTGGAACCCTTTTGGCCTGATCCAGCAAGCTATTCTTATGGATCTTGACATAGCTGTTCAGGCACTGTCTGAGCATTGCACTACAAGGTTTTATAGTATGGCCTTAACCAACCTGGTACTCTCAAGAGGTTTGGACTACAACTCCTATCCGCCTCAGCTAGCTGAGGTGGGTGGGAGTTATAGCCTCAAACATCTGGAAGGCACCAGGTGGGTGAAGTAGTACATTGAAAAACTCTGTAGAGCCACTTAGGTCCATGGTGACAGAAGATGGTAGCATAGATGTCACAGGGGAAAAATGTTTTTCTTTTAACAGTTCCTTTTCTTCATTTTTGGTTACTTCTGTCCACGTAAGCTGACACAGGTTCCTTCATTTGTACAATTCTTCCCTTACACTAGAACTGACTGATGCTTCTTTTAATTTTTGGTCACAGTTTAGTCACCATGTCTTTCATTTTCTCTCTCCCCCATCCCCATCATGTTAGATCGGCCAAATGGCGCTGGAGGCCACAACATGCGGGACCGGGCAACCATCCGGCGCCTCAACATGTACAGGCAGAAGGAACGCAGGTGAGGCTGGGTGTGTGTGTATGCCATGAACCGCAATAAACACAGTACTGCCTGGAGGGTTTCCTAGTCAGGGCGTTGAGGTTCCTGAAATGACAAATTCATGGAGAGGACCATAATGGCTATGCTCTGCTTCCACAGCTGGAGGCAGCAATACTTCTGAATACTAGTTGCACAGGAGGGGAGAGTGCTCTTGTGCTCTGGTCCTGCTCAGGGATTTCCCATTTGTGGCATCTGTTCGGTCACTGTGAAACTAGGGTGCTGGACAGATGCCATTGACCTGATCCAGCAGGCTCTTCATATGTTCTTGTGTAAAATGGCATTTAAAGAGGACTTTTCCTGAGACCAGCAAATGTTTCACAATCATGTTTCATGAGGAAGCTTGATGTAGAAATTCAGTAAAAGGAAAGGGATTCATTTATTAGTTGGTTCAGTTTACATCTTACACTTCATCAGTTCCATTGATCTTAGAGCAGGTAAAATATTAATATTCATATTAATTTATACCCCAGCCACATTTTAACACGCTATAAAGCAGTGCTATTTTAACAAGATAAAAGTAGAACAAATATAATGCAGTGGTAAGATTGCAGCAGAGCAGCACTAGAAGCTAGTGAAGGTTTTGCTCAGCAATCCCCTCTTACCAAAAGCCTGATTGAAAAAATGATTTTTTAGAGTTTTGCGTTACATCTTCAAAGCAAATTCCATGGACATTTCTGGGAAAGAAAGGAAAAAAAACTTGTTGGCAGCCACAGGAGGGAACAGTTTGGATTGGGTCTATGCAGGAAGAAGGAAGTTCTAACCCTTTGCCCCTGTACAGCGGCCTAGATCCAAATCACCTTCTCTTGCCAGCTGATATAACATGCATAAGGGAAAAAGTACAATCTTAAGAGCTTAAGGCCTTAAGTCTTTTTCTCCATGGTTGATAGAAACTCTGGGTTGGGATAGAATTTTGATCAGGGCTGTGACATAGGGCAGAGAGTTAGGTTAGGTTGCTTCCTGCCTTTGGCAGCATGACCCGAATCCAAATTCTCTCTTCCACGGGGTTGCTTTTTGTAATATAAGAATATTGCAATATCCTGCCATACCATGTATGGTTTGCTCATACCATGTGAGGCTGTTCATTAGGTCTTGTTGGTTACAAAGTATAAAAGCACAAAGCAAATGATGAAACAAAAATAAATAAATATTTACAACCAAGTCCTTCCCTGATTTTGAGAGAACAATAGTGGCCACTCCAAAACAAGCTTCCCTTACTGCCACCTATGGAAGCAAAAAGCCTGCCATTCCTCCAGTTTTCTCCCTGTGATTTTTCAGTTTTGCCTCCTATGAAAGCCATGCTGTCCTGGAAGAAGCAGTGCTGGTTATGCAAATAAATAAAAGCAAGCAACTGCATGTGCACATCAAGTTGTGATTCTTGGAGTCTGAATTCAATCCAATAAGCTAAAGCACAATTTGTTGGTGGACTGCCTCATTCCTGCTGGGATTCTCTCTCTCTCTCTCTCTCTCTCTCTCTCTCTCTCTCTCTGTGTGTGTGTGTTTGTTTTAAAAGGCTGCTCTAGGTAGATCCTTGTGCCCTCTTAAGCAAGAGCACATACATACTCAGGATAAAAGATTATAGATTTGTTTAAACTTTTAACAAGGAAAATATTCAGCATACGGACTCTCCCTGTAAGTTTACAACACCCAGCAGTGCATCACAGGGAGCTGTTGTTGCAGGAGGTTGGACTAGATGACTTTTTTTTTTACTTTCCAGCTATGTTTCTATGATTCCGTGAAAAGAAGTTGTCTGCCCAACTGTTAGTCTGTTAGTTTTTTTTATTTACTGGTAAATCCTGTAAGTAATAAATCTACTTCTTGTATAACTTGCTGAATAGCTGGAGACCCCCAATCTGTTTCTTCTCTTCTTAAAGTAAAAATGAAAAGTGGCCCATTAGCATTAATAGTTATTCCCAGACTTTGCTTTAATTAGCATCCTTCTTATGTCAAAGCAAGAGATTAGTAAGCAGAAGTGGTTGTGATGCTCTCTCCTTCAAGCTAGTTACTGTAGTATGTGTGTTTCTTTGGTCAGGTATTCACTGCTGGAAGGGCACTTCCCCCACCCCACTTAGTTGAGACACAACTTTTGCTACCCCACCTTTCCTCAATGCCATTTTTGCCTGCTCTTCCCTCAAGATCATGTTCTCATGCTTTTCTGCTTCTGAGCTGAGCTTGAGAGCAACTAACCTATTGTTGCCCATCCCAACACCTCAGCACTTGGCAGGAAAGGGTTTTGTGCTGACTCAGCACTTCAGAAGAGGCCACATGACATGCAGGTCTTTCCCCCATCACTGAGCCCGGGGAGGCACTGCTTTTGAAAGTCCTTCTTTCTCTGTAATCTGATTCAGATACAGGTTCTGGATAAGCAGGGCTCAAGACCCTCTTGCCATCCCCTCTGCTCCCTCACCTGTTTCCCCGACATATGGGATTGGCTGGCAAGCATCACGTCGGTGCTGCCGAGGAGAGTCACAGCCGCTTTGTCGGAAACCTAGATCTGGGTGAAGCTGCCCTTCCCTCAGCTGCGAGGCTGAAGTCACTGTTGCCTCCTGTTTTCCTCAAACTTGGCGCCTGCTTCCGTACTGTCTGTAAACAAGTCGATTTCATGCCCCGTTGTGCAGCCGGCATGTGCTCTGTACCCCTGAGCAGGTGCTAAATGGAAACAGCCTTGCTGTGTCTCCCCAAACATCTCCGCCTGTGAAAGGGGGCCAAGGGTAAAATGTGGAACCTCTTAGTGATGTGTTTTTCAGAGGCTCTGCTCCATTGCTTGGCGCGGCCTGTGGAAAAGTGTCAGCCTTGGGTAACAGGCATTCTTGCCCCCGCCTCGGTAACCCCCTGCCCTCCTGCCTGACATGCAGCCAAGGAGCCCTTATTGCTTCCAGTTGTTCACCTGGAGCCGTACAATCAGCTCCCTTCTGCTCCGTCTTGTGTTTCACTTGAGCGTTTGCCCTTTCCTTCAAGCCAAGGAGCAGGGGTGGGATGGAGGGACCATCTTATTACTCCCCTGGGAGCCCTTATAGGTACGGTTTTGTTTCTGTCAAGTACATTTTCTGCAGTCTTCCAATTCCAAGCACGCTTTACAATCTTAGCTGTGTTTGCCCTCTTAATACATCGGAATCTGCGAGTCGGCTGAGTGGTCCATCTAGCTCCTTATTGCCCACACTAATTGGCACCAGCTGATTGGAGTTCTTCCAGGGAAGGAATCTGGGACCTTTGGCATGCAAAGTGTGTCCTCTGCTCCTGAGCCTTTGGCTCCTTGAGGACTGCCACTGCTGTTTTCAATTCAGAGTTGGGGAAACGGAAGCTGGAAGGGACTAGCTTCCCTCAGACAGGATCAAGCACAGGCCAGCTCTCCAGTGGCTGTTCTTTGTCTGCAGGAACAATCGTGGGAAAGTGATCCGGCCACTGCAGTTCCAGTCCACGGTGGCACCCGGCACGGTGGCAAGAGTGGAGCCCAACATCAAATGGTTTGGTGAGGCTGTTTTTGGCTGTGCTGTGGCGCAGTTTTTATTAGGATTTCTTCCTTGGGTGAAAGGCAGATGTGCAGGGACCCTGGTCAAAGAGCTGGGTTTGGATAAAGGCCACCTTGCACCTGCTCCTAAAGAACTGCTTATTTCATCAAGCCCAAGGTGTGGGAGGCACCATATTGGGCCTGGGGTGCCCCAATTTATAGTTCTCTCAATGCAGGAAACACGAGGGTGATCAAGCAGTCGTCCCTCCAGAAGTTCCAAGAGGAGATGGAGACGGTGATGAAGGACCCCTACAGAGTCGTCATGAAGCAAAGCAAGCTGCCACTCTCTCTCCTCCATGACCGAATTAAGCCTCATGTAAGTCTTCCTCTTACCACCTTGTGGTGGGGACTCTTCTGTCCCCACAGCATCCAGGGCCCCAATTTTGTTCTTTTGTTGGGTGTGGTTGTATGCATGCTGGACTCTGGGGAAGACTTCTGGGTTGCATTTCCCACCCATTCGCAGAGAAAAGCATATTCCAGTAGGCGTAAGAGCAGTAATTGTAGTAGGTGCCATTAAAGGCCTAGTGAAGGTGTGCAAATTGACTTCCGACATGCCCAGAAAAGGGGGGGCAGCCTTTGTTAGGCTTTGTTACCTGAGTGTCCATGTCCCTCCTCATCTTAGTCCATTCATGTAAACGGTGTGTCATCTTGTGATTCGCACCTGCTGAATTGCTTGTCTCTGTAAACCCCCCTCTAGACCTTTCTCCCTTCCTGCAAAACTCCCCAGTGCCTGTGGGCTGCTTCCGAGTGAGTAGGAGCCTTCCTTTGGTTGCAAGCCTGATTGGCTGGAGGAGGGCCCTGTAGAATATGATTACATTTGCAACTTATAGATGTAAATTGAGCTGCAGCATGGCTGCTATCTTTTTGCCAGGATGTGCCCAACATGCAAGGGCTCAGTAAACTTAGTGTGTGTGTGCTTGGTGTTTGTGTGCGTTTCTAGGTCCCATCTATTCCAGCACTGTGTTCTTATACTGGCCGCCTAGTTGCCCAAAGAGGAAAGCTGCAGGTGGGATCTGAGCACAAGAACCCTCTCCCCTCCTGTGGCTTCTTGCAACTGGCATTTAGAAGCATTGCTGCCTTGAACCGTGGAGGCAGAGCATAGCCATCATGGCTAGTAGCCACCAAGAGCCCTCTCCTCCATGCATTTGTCTAATCTTTTAAAGCCCTCCAAGTTGGAGGCCTTTGCTGCCCTCTGTTGCGTGCCAGGTGTGTTCATGTGGAACATGTATGCGGTCTGTGGTGTTTCTCTGGTAGCCAGATGTGGCTACGGTGCCAATTCCCAACTCCGGGCCATTGCCCAGGCCTGGCACTGAAGAGGAGGCCGTTTGGCTCTGTCCTCTGGCTTCTTAGGTCCGCCCCACAGCCTGTGCCTTTCATCTCAAGCCCAACATTCCCTCTGCTCTGGCCCACGAGCAGGGCTCTTTCTTCTACGCATACTAAGCTCTCGCCGGACAATTTTGTTTTCTCACGAGTTTCCATGTGTCTCCAATAAAAGGAAAACATCCTAAATTAAGAAAAGGGTTCTCTGTAACTTGAGTGCACATCACTTAAATGAGCAAGCCTTGCTCTCTGTAGGAGACTCGCTTCCAGGAAAAGGGCTGGCCCTTGCAGCTGGACTTTCAAAGAACAAAGCAAAATGGGAGGCAGATTCTCCCTGACAAATCTGGGCCCTGGCATGATCTGGAGCCCTCTTCGATGGAACCGAGCAGAGAGAGCCGTGGGATTTGCACCCTTGTAGCTTTAATTGCGTTGGACTGAGAGAATGGTAATTTTAATAAGAGAAATGGAGCAGGTCTTTGTGGCAAGCTCCAGGGCTGTGGCTCAGGTCTGCTGGGCTGCTGCTCTCAGAAAAAACCCCAAACAACAACAGAACAGGGGCAGTATGTTGTCCACATTAGTTTAACTTGGTAGTCTTGTTCTGAGCCAGGGCAAATGGGGTGTGACTTCTCCCTCCCCCTTGCCTTTCAGAATTCCAAAGTCCACATTCTCGACACAGAAACGTTTGAAACTACATTTGGTCCCAAAGCACAAAGGAAGCGGCCCAACCTCTCGGCGAGTGATGTGCAGTCCCTGGTGGAAAATGCCACAGCTGGAGCCAGCAGCTATGACCAAGACAAGGACAGGGATCGGGTGACAGAAGATACTGGAGTGAGGTGAGCCCCTCCTAGGGAAGGGGTTCCCTCTCCCTTCTCTTTTTTCTTTCTCTCCTCCCCTCCCCTCATGGGCCCTGTTTTGCTGAGTTAGCAAGACAGGAAATGGAGCTTTTAACCCCGATTCAAAGGCAGGGCTAACTGGTTTTTTTCCTGTCCAATGGACTGGGCTGGATCGCTCCGTCAGAACAGGCTAGCTAATTCACTAGCTGAGAGCCTGTGTGGTTTAGTGGTTACAGCATCAGACTAAGACCTGAGAGACCAGGGTTCAGATCCCCATCCATCTTACTGGGTGTCCTTGCGCCAGTCACAGCCTCTCAGCCTAACCTACCTCACAGGCTTGTTATGACACCTTCAACTGCTTCTTTGCAGGGAGGAGGCGCGAGAGGAGATCTACAAGAAGGGGCAGTCCAAGCGCATCTGGGGAGAACTGTACAAGGTAGGTGCTGTGGAAGTGTGGGAAGGAGGGCAGTTCCCATCTCTCGGGCAGGACGTGACCCAATAGCTCCCTTCACTTGCTCTCCATCCATTTGCTTCTGGGAAGGGCCTTGCAGAGGTAATCCCTGCTGTGATGCTTCCTTCAGGCTTATACAGGGGAGGCGTGATGGCAATTGGCCCTGAACTGCCAGTGTGGCGTAGTGGTTTCAATCTAGGGCCCAGGAGGTAAAGGTAAAGGGACCCCTGACCATTAGGTCCAGTCGTGACCGACTCTGGGGTTGCGCGCTCATCTCGCATTATTGGCCGAGGGAGCCGGCGTATAGCTTCCAGGTCATGTGGCCAGCATGACAAAGCCGCTTCTGGCAAACCAGAGCAGCACATGGAAACGCCGTTTACCTTCCCGCTGTAGCGGTTCCTATTTATCTACTTGCATTTTGACATGCTTTCAAACTGCTAGGTTGGCAGGAGCTGGGACCAAGCAACGGGAGCTCACCCCGTCACAGGGATTCGAACCGCTGACCTTCTGATCAGCAAGCCCTAGGCTCACAGCACCACCTGGGTCCCTAAGGGCCCGAGAGACCAGAGCTCAAATCCCTACTTGGCCGTGAATGCTGGACTTGCAAAAGTCAGCAGTCTGAATGAGTTCCCCTTCCGTGTTCTTTCCTGTTTTGAAGAGCATGAGGGCTGCCGGAGGTAGCTAGACTGCGGGGCCTGTTGGTGGCCTGAGCCAGTCTGTGGCCGTGGGTCTGGGCTGATAGGGCTGTGTAATAAATAAGTGTTAAAACATGGCAGGCAATAGGCTTCCCAGGGGGGCACCTCAGCTGAACCTATACTTTACAGATAATTTGCAGGCAGTGTTTCACTCTTTCAGCTCCACTGGTATCTTTCCACTTAGAGCTTAGCTAATTATGCAGAGCCTGCTATAACAATTCAGGAGCAACACTCAAGACAACCAAAGATCCAGCATAAACAAATAACTGGGAAGGCTTCTTTCTTCACTCATACTCACCCCCACCATGAAAAAAAAGGGGGGGGAGAGTTTTTAATTTTTATTTTCTGGTGGTGTTTATGTTGTTGGTTCCCCCTAAATAGCTTTCCTCCATATTAAAAAGGATGGGGTTTGTTTTTTTTAATTTTTTTTTTAAAAGGAGACTATCTTTTTGCTTGCTTGCCCTCCCTCCCTCCCTCTGTTAACAAAAACGGGAGAGATTGGTGGGATGGGGGCTTTTGAGAGAGCCCTGCATGAGGGGGAATGAAAGGGATAATATTTATCTGGCTGCCTTATGCTGAAATGGGAGGTTGGGTACTATGTGGGAATGATGGAGGAGGGTGTTTTTCAATAAGCGGTGCAAGCAAATTCAACAGGGCTTACTCCCAGGAAAGTGGAAATAAGCTTAGTTGAACTCTGTGGGGTTTGTGCATGCATAGATTCCACTTAGACCTTTGAGTGGGGAAGTGCATGCAACTTGACTAGTAAGATCACTTAGACTACTCTTAAATTAGTTGAAAATAGATTGAATATATTCATATCATATGGAAGTTGACTTAATATTTTTATTAAATCTACTACTTCCTTACATTTTAAGGCCCTCTGCTGTTGCAGGGAACCACAGCCCACCCTCCGCCACTGCATGGAGGTATGGTGGGACCCTCTGCTGCTGAAGGGAGGCCCAGCAAGGCCCTCCACCACTGCAGGTGTATATTGTGATATGTCGAGATATTGTGAAGTTTAGCTGGTGATATATCATGATGTTGAAAACCAGACATTGCCTAGCCCTAGTCGCTGAGATTCTGTGGAAAGTTTCCTTCTAGTCTGATGTGTGTCCCTTGCCCTCTCTGTTGCCTTCCAGGTCATTGATTCATCAGATGTTGTTGTGCAAGTGCTGGATGCCAGAGACCCCTTGGGAACCCGCTCCCCACACGTGGAGACTTACCTGAAGAAGGAGAAGCCCTGGAAGCACCTACTTTTTGTCTTGAACAAGTGTGACCTTGTGCCCACATGGGCCACGGTGAGTCTCATGAAGGAGGGGCGCTTGCTGGCAGAGCCAGGAAAGAAGGCTGCCCTTTGATGGCTTCCTGCCAAATTCCCCTGAAAATGGCCCTGCCAACCCCCGGAAGCTGCTAGGTCTGAAATAGTTCCTTGGAGTGGAGTGAAGGGTTAAGCCACAGCTCCCCTGGGTGGGGGTTCCTTGGCAAGGAAACCAATTTTGGAAGTGGGATTTGAATTTTGGAAGTGGGATTTGGACTTTTCCAAAATGCTAGACCTGCAGAGCAGGCTTTTCATGTCTGGGAGTCTTTAGCTATGATCCCTGCGTAGCAGGGCTGCTGGACTAGGTGACCCTTTGGGTCCCTTCCAACTCTACACTTCCATGATTCTGTGATTCTAAGAGCAGCTGTGCCTCATGAGGTGGGATGCTAATTGGAACACTCTTCCCTTCTAGAAACGCTGGGTGGCTATTCTCTCCCAGGAGTACCCAACTTTGGCCTTTCACGCCAGCCTCACAAACCCCTTCGGAAAGGGGGCCTTCATTCAGCTCTTGAGACAGTTTGGAAAGGTAAGGCACATCTTTGTTTCAGAGGTGCATTGCAGTGCCGCACGGTTGTTGGACTAAGGGGACTAGGCTAGTCTTCTAAATGTTCCCCTGGTGCCTCCTTCCCAAAGCCCAGGCAGCTTTTGCCTGGCTTAGGGAGGCAGGTGTGAGGCTCCGATGGGTCCAAGATCCATCTTGCCATCTTCCCAAAGCCCATCCGGTTTTTGAAAGTAGGCTGGAGGGTTCCAGCATCCTGTCAGAGCCCTGGTACTTCTTTTGCAAAGCCCGGGAATCTTCTCACTGGCTTAGGGAGGGAGGCATGATGCTCACGTGCATGACATCAGGACGTCACAATGTCACATGCATGACATTGCCGCCCCCCCCCCCATCTCCCTTGCAAGCTGGCGCCTCTGGTCCTAACTGTTCCCCTATGAAAAATTTCACCGCACGCCACTGGTGCATTGTCGGTGAAGAGCCTTGCATTTTTTTCAGGGGGGGAGGGGTTGCTGAGATGCAGTCCTTGGCAGGAGATACAGTTTCAAAAATCCCTGTGGGGTCTGGGGGTGGTGGTGGTGGGGACTTGGTTCCTGCTGTGCTAGGAAGTCTGATTTCCTGGGAGCGTCCTCCGTCTCCCCAGGAGGAAGCCATCAAGTTTCACATGAGAGATGCCAGCAGGTACCATCTTCCACTGTTGGGGACTGCACTGCATGGGTATGGCGGCTGCTGGTGGTGGGGCAAGTAGATTACTTGAACGGCTAGGCTAGCAGATGACTGTAGGTGTTTATGTGTGCCCATTGTCATTGAGAACCTCTTCCCCTCGGGCCGAAAGCCCAGAAGCCTCTGTTCTTGCACACTTGCACTGGAGCATGCTTATTTTCTGCTACTCCAGAGGGTAGACCTGAATCAGTGAATTCAAACGAACAAGGAAGGAGGTTCCAGTGAAACATGAGGAAGAACTTTCTGATGGTAAGAGTTGCTTGGCAGAGGAACAGGAAGTGCTGGACTCCTCTTCCTTGGAGGTTTTTGAACAGAGGTTGGGTTCATTAGCTGTGTTTCCTGCATTGCAGGGATTGAACTAGATGACCCTTGGGGTCCCTTCCCTTCCAACTCTATAGCAGCCCCTTCTCTCAGTGACTAGGCAAGCAGTGATGCCCCAAAGAACCTGATGTGCTGCTTCTCTGTTGGAAGAGAACGGCGGCGGCAGCAAAGGAGGTGGCACCCGTTTGGCCTCTCGCCTTGCTCTTCTCCAGAGTAAACTGGGGAAGGGGCATAGCTCAGCATTACAGCATCTGCCTTGTTTGCAGAAGGTCACTGGCAGCTCCAGGAAAGGCTGGGGGATGCTTCTTCTCTGAAACCCTGGAGAGCCATTGCAGCCACTTAGTGTAGAGTATGCTGATTCTGTTCAGGGTGGTTTCCGTTGTTCTTTGGTGAAGTTAAGGATTGCTGTGTCCTCTAAGAGAAAGAGGGCTACCGATGGCTACTAGCCACAATGGATAAGCTCTGCCCCTACAATTAGAGGCAGCAGTGGTTCTGAATACTGGTTGCTAGAAACCACAGGAGGGAAGAGCACTCTTGTCCTCAAATCCTGCTTGCAGGTTTCCCTTGGGGCCATCTGGTTGAAAACAGGATGCTGGACTAGATGGGCCAGTGGCTTGATCATGCAGCAGCTGTCCCCAGAAAACCAGCGCCCCTCTCCAGGTCGGATGTCTCCTGTTTGAGGAGGCCCAGTGGATGTTATGCCCACACACATGTCCTTCTCTCCCAACAGCTGCATGTGGACAAGAAGCAGATCAGTGTGGGTTTCATTGGCTACCCCAATGTGGGAAAGAGCTCTGTGATCAACACACTCCGTTCCAAGAAGGTCTGCAATGTGGCTCCCATTGCTGGTGAGACCAAGGTAAGTGGCCTTCTTCACCATCCCCAAATAGTGGGGGTGGGGGCTCGTGTTTAATCTCCAGTAGGCAAAGGCAAGGGCGAGTTGCTAAAGGTGGCTCTCCCCTTCCTCCTTCAATCAATACCTACTATCATCGAGGAGGAAATGCTGGCTCTTAATCTCCAGGGAACAACCCCTGAAGGTGTTTGCTTCTCCTTCCCCCAGCAGTGCTGAGGTGGGAGAGGGAGAGTGCGTTAATTAATCTCTGCTGAGCAGCCCCGGTTCAAAGTAGCTGCTGCTACGTTCATTTTCAAGTAAATAAGGAGGGCCAAGTTGATGCCATTCTTTCCTCCCACAGGTGTGGCAGTACATCACCTTGATGCGCCGCATCTTCCTCATTGACTGCCCAGGTGTGGTGTACCCCTCCGGTGACACAGAGACGGACATTGTGCTGAAGGGAGTGGTGAGTAGTGGAAGGGACAAGCGTTGAAAGGAGCAGGTGCTTCTCTCCCAGCCCAGCCCTGGTCTATTATTTATGTCACTGAATTTATATCCCACCTATTTCTCTAAAGAGCTAAAGGTGGCGTATATATGGCTTTCACTCTCCTCATTTAATTCCTACAACAACCCTGTGAGAGGCAGTGACTGGCCACCAAGGTCACCCAAGGTCCTAGTCTAACACTAACCACTACACTACTCTGACTCTCCATATTTGTTGTCTACCATATTTCATTATCAAAAAGGTGCTGAAAATCAGGATGCTTGAACTGTCTTTGCAGAGGCTTCCTGGCTCTTTAACATCTGGTGGAGGGGACACACAGGCCCATCAGAACCCCTGCCTTTGCTCATTGGAGCCACCCGGCATCGTTCTCACTGCTGCAGCTGTGCCCCAACCCAAATGCCGTGGTAATGAGCTTCTTCTCATCTCCAGGTTCAAGTGGAAAAAATCAAGTGCCCGGAAGACCACATCGCTGCCGTGCTAGAAAGGGCCAAGCCGGAATACGTCAGCAAGACGTACAAAGTGGACTTCTGGGAGAATGCAGAGGACTTCCTCGAGAAGCTGGCCTTTCAGATGGGGAAGCTGCTCAAGGTGAAGGAGGAGAGCCTGCCTTTCCTTCCTGGGGATTGTGGGTGGAGGGTTATACGGCCAGGCTGTCATGGAGGAAGTCACTTTCCTGGGCCAGCTAGCTGCTGAACTGCAATTTGATTGGGGAAACCCTGTAGCTCAGTGGCAAAGCATCTGTCTTGGAAGAAGAAGGTCCCAGGTTCAATCCCCAATGGAATCTCCCAAGTAGGCATGGGAAAAATGTCCTCTCTCAAATCCCAGAGAGCCGTTGCTAGTCAATGTAGACAGTACTGAGCTAGTTAGAATAAATATAAGGCACCCTCCTAGGTTCCTTGTAGGCGTATACTTGGGAAGCGATGCCAATAATAGGAAAGTGTTTCATCAGAGGAAGAATGAGAAGAGCAGGCAGGCACTCTTTGGTGACTTCTCTCGTTCCAGGAATCCATCCATCCAAGTGACAGGTGATGGCTACATGGGGAAAGGTATGCTTGTGGGGTTCTAGAGAAAATGGGGTTGCAATCTATCCCCCATAAGTATCCCCACCTTGCTGTAGCCAGAACCTGCCTCTTGCGATCTCAATAATGAGACTCCACCTTTCCTTTTAGAGAGTTTGAGCAGAGAGGCCCCTTTTTCACAAATGTCTTAAGCTTTGTGGGTCTGAAAGAACTGTCCCACTGCCATTTCAGGGAGGAGAGCCTGATGTGAGCACAGTGAGCAAAATGGTGCTGAATGACTGGCAGAGAGGCCGAATTCCTTTCTTTGTGAAGCCCCCAAATATGGAGCAGGGCCCCCAGGTAAGAGCTGCATGTTTAAGGTGGGTGAGGAAAGGTGCCATCTGATTTCTCAGTCCCAGAGCGGTCGCACCCGGAATTCTTCTTTGGAAAACAGAAAAGATGGGATATAAATCCTCAAAAAAAATACATTGATTTTGAACAATATGTAACGTAAACTAGTGAGCAATATCTAAGCAAGTGGAGCAGAATTGATTTCCCGGTCCTCATTTGGATGGCAAGCAATTCTTGGACTAATAAAGCATCAGAAAACAGGGTGATCTTACTGGCCAAGTGATTTTACTCAAAGGGGGGGGGGGGGCAAAACGTTCCCATTTGCCCTCAAGGTAAAAAGGACAGGACAAATGAAAATAAGACAGCACTTAAGACCAGGCTAGTCCCACTGATTCAGTGTTTTTTTTGGGGGGGGGAGGGGTCCTACATCAAACAACTTCCACTTCTAAAATCACAGTTGAAGGTGATGCTTTCTTTAATTCTAACAGAAGTCATTGCTGTTTTGTTTACTAGTTCTTTGCTGCAAACCAAAACCATGAAGACAATAAGACCTCCCCCACCCCACCCCCCAAAATAAAATAAATTCAGGTGATTTTTGCAAATATAAAGGGATGGTTTCTAAAAGGAGATCTGGGTCAAGCCAAATTCTCTAATCTGGAATCCCTGGCTCTTAATCCTAGAGACCGGGGGTGGGGGAAGCACTTGGTAGTGTTTAATGTGGAAGGAAAATCAAAGAGCATCTCTAATCTGCATTCTGATCACTTTTTGAAGCTGGACCCTGCTGAGGTGCAATTATAGACCCAGTAGTGTGAAGTAAGATGTTCTGGAGTGGAACTGACACATTGGCATGTGAGTGTTGGTAATTGTGGCTCCCAGAGATGCTTCCTTCCCTTCATCTTCCAGCCCACAGGTGCTGCTTTGGAAGTGCCCGCAGCTCCCAGTCTGAGCGAGAGCCCTGGGGAGAGCCTTGTTGCGACGGAGACAGCTGCAGCAGAGCCCAGGGGTGAGGAGGGCCCCCCGCAGGCAACGAAATGGCCCTTGTCCCATGTGCGGCAGAACTTTGGGAAGCTCCACGTGGCCCCTCAGTTCTTGAAGGAGGACCTGATCCCCGTGGATGTGCTTGATGTTGACGGGACGGACAGTGATCCAGAGGAGGAGGTGGAGGAGGAAGATGAGGAGGAAGGGCATTTCAAGCTCGGCAAGACAGATAACAGGCCCTCTGGCAAGGAAAGCGCCAGGCAGGACCCAAAGGCAGTGCTGAAGTCCCTGGATGAGAAGATTGCAAAGTACAAGAAATTCTTGGACAAGGCCAAGGCCAAGAGGTTCTCGGCAATAAGGTAGTGGCTTTTGCGCTGTCCCTGGAAGTGGATTGAGCTTGATAGTTACATGGGTGTAAAAGTCCAAAAAGTGGAGGCTAAGCTTCTGTCCAGTCATTAAATTGCCTTTCCTACCCAGCAGCAGCTGAGGCAGTCCAGCTGGCCACAACATGCCATGAGCAGAGATTAGATGACTTGGCCGAGCCACATACTGCAGAGGAAGGCTTGTGCTGTCCCAGGCATTGCTTGGCCCCCCCTATCCCCAGCCTTGATTTTGGGAGGTGGTTTTGCTCCATCAGCGAGTACTCTTCTGGGGACAAAATTGCATTTGCGACAAGGCTAGTGTGCTTTTGTGCCACAACCTTCAGTGCATCTCTCTCCCAGAGTATGAGACATGTGCGACTCCTGCAGAGGTGGATGGTATTGCTAAATTGTGACTGCTTAGATGGCAAGGTCTGTGTGTGTCTGTGTCAGAATGTCAGCTGTGTGCAGGTTTTTGCAAGAGCCTAAATGCCCACCTCCTTGCCTTGCAGAATCCCCAAAGGACTGAGTGAAAAAGTCTTTGCAAAATCACAGTTGGATTCTGGTGCAGTTGCAAGTGATGAAGCTGCAGGTAGGTTGGCTCTGTTAGCACTGGGAGGTCTCCATCTGAGAGCTCACCCACAAGAGGCCCGTCCTGCCTGTAATCCCATGGTGGGAGGGGATGGCCTGCTCCCGGCTGTGCTCCTTCTTCCACTACGCAATCCTGAGTGTCTGGGAAACACACTGGAAGCTCTATATCAAGGGAGGTGTCAATTATTAATAATAATATTTATTAAATTTATATAGTGCCCTTCTTCCAAGGATCACAGGGCACTTTACAGTAACAATACCCACCCACTCCCATTTAATAAGGCCATAAATTGTTTCTTTAGTCAAAGGCGTGGGAGAAGAGGAATGTTTTCACCAGACGACTAAAGATATATAATGAAGGCTCTAGGAGAGTCTCCCTGGGAAGAGCATTCCTCGGATGGGAAGCCACAGCAGAAAAGGTCCATTCTCGTGTTGCCACCCTCTGGACCTCTTATATTCTGTGGACTGGGCTGTCCTCAGCATAAGCAGTTGCAGGAAGACCTTACGTCTTTGGGCAACCACTAGCCCCTCATCAGTGCTTGGCAGTTTGAAAAAGCTCCAGCCATTGGCCCAAGCAGAACCACAAGTTTCTGGAGCTTTTTGCCTCACACGTTCTTGAAATGCTGCTTTTAGGGAGCCCGAGGAAAGCTGAGAAAAGAGGACGGCCAGAGGATGGTGAACAGGACCAGGGTGCCTCTCCTGAGAAGGTTTGCAAGAAACAGAGTTCCAAAGAGGTAGGTGCCAACAGCATCTTTCTGTAGCTCCCCCAGTTTCAGGGCAAAGTTCAAAGGGGGGGGGCTTTTGCAGCTTATGCACAAAAATCTGTACAGCATGTTACATGGAAGGGAAAATATTCACTGCCCACCATTTGTTCCTTTTAAATAACAAGTTTCTAGTTCTCTTTAACAAGAATTTGCCCATTCATTTGCACATGGCAAAATGGCATAGGCTGTGACAGCAGTGGTGATGCTTTCATTTGGCTGACTAAAGTGGGGAGGGGTCAAGGAATGTTCCCTCTTCCACAGTCACACTGTGCAAAGAGGTTCTCCTATGTCCCCACTGCGTCTGATGGGTGAGCAGGGAAGAAGAGATTGTCCAATTAAAAACAAATTGCTAAAGAGGGTAGCACAAACTTTTTTTGCTTCTTTCACAGAGGAGAAGAGCAGAGCGGCAGCAGCACTCAAAGAAAGTCGGCGTCCGATACTATGACACACATAATGTCAAAAACAAAAACAGGAACAAGAAGAAACCCAACTCAGCAGGGCAGAAATCAAAAACTAAGAGAAATAAACACAAGTAATAGTTTTGTGATCTAGACGCCTTTGTCCAGTTTTCTGACTGAAAATAGGGCTTCAGCTTTAGCCCACATAAGTTGCATTTATGCGGTATTCCTGTGCTCTCAAACTATAGGTTGTCCAATGTTAAGGGATATGTTTCCTGTGTGTTTTTACCAGATGGAGAAAATTTTATATAGAACCTTGAACTTGCAGATGCTCCTGTAATTGGAGCTACAAATGATTGATGGAGCACATACCTGCATGTAAATAAACAAACCTGCCATAAAAGGAGATGGGATCAGTTAGCTCTGCTTCAGTGGGAAGAGTTTGACCCATGTTAAACCTCTGGCTAGGAAATTAAGAAATGAATCAGCAGCAAGTAAAACTGCTCATTTCCTGAGTTAAACTATGGAGCTCACCCAAACACAAGGCAGTGATAGCCACTAACTTGGATGGGTTTAAAAGAGGATTAGACAAATACATGGAGGAGGAGATGGCTATTGGTGGTTACTAGCCATGATGGCTATGCTCTGCCTCCACAGTTCAAGGCAGCAATGCTTCTGAATGCCAGTTGCAAGAAGCCACAGGTGGGGAGAGGGCTCTTGTGCTGGAATCCTACTTGATGGGTTTCTACTGGGGCATCTAGGTGGCTACTGTGAGAACAGGATGCTGGCCTGATTCAGCAGGCTCATGTTCTTAAAGAGGCTGACTGGATATTTAAATATCAAGGAAACTCATGCCAATTAAACAAACAGACCAAGTTTCAGAATCGTTTAGTTTAATGTGACTTTGTAGAGCCTTTGTCCTGCTGCGGGGCTGAGGCTTGCCCAGTACTACCAAACTGAAGTACTACTGCATAAAAAAATAATTTAAAAATTTCCAGTTAGGGTAAAACTGGTGAGGCAAATCCCAAGCCAGCTGAGAAATCACTAGAAGCAGAGAAGAGGAGCTGATCCAGATGAGAGAGGGGGGTGCAAAATTTGCAAATAGTTAATTCTGGAACCTTTTTTAAAGAACTCTTGGAAGATATTCTTTTGTTTGCCACTCGGGAGACACTCCCCACTCCAGCCCTGGGCTGTTGGAAAGGTCCACTACTTCTTTGGTGCAATGATGCCTTCAAGCTGCGCCTGAAAAGCAGAAAAAGACAGAGTAATTAATTAGTCTCTCACTTTTGCCAGAAGGTGCACATCTAACAATCCACTGCTTCACTTGGAGGCTGCTGCAGTGCTGGGGGCTGAAACAAGTTGGAGTGGAGAGTGGGGTGTTGTTTGTTCTTGCATTCCTCATCCCATGTTTTATAAATTAAGTTTCTTTCATTCTTGGCATGGAAATCTGTTGCTTTATGAGAAGAAAGTGGAGAGCTGGCACTGTTTCCTGGCTACAAAAGTCCCATTTCATAATGTAAAAGCACTAAAGAGGAAATTGAATCAAAGTTGCTGTAACAGTGGTTTGCATTCTCTGCTTTCATGACTGGCCGTGAAGCCCTTGGCTGTCTGACGGCTGTGCTATAAACATCATTTCTGGGACTCAGGCTCACAACAATGACTAGAAGCAACTTTATGCCCTATTAGAAAAAAAACACCACTGGCTACCACTGAACAAGGAAGGGTTAGTGGGGGCCACATCCAATTTTCTTGCTGGTTTCTCTTCATGCCAGAAGCAGGCTCCACCAAGGAGGCAAATCTTTGGTAAGAGGAAAGTGTTTTTTGTCCCTCCACCCCAATCATAACACCCCTAAATTACCTAAGTGACAGG
Organism: Zootoca vivipara; assembly: GCF_963506605.1. NCBI lineage: Eukaryota > Metazoa > Chordata > Lepidosauria > Squamata > Lacertidae > Zootoca > Zootoca vivipara. The sequence continues at coordinate 43,914,553 of NC_083281.1, read as the reverse complement.
TGGAAGGAAACAAGTTAAGACTTCTAAGCACACAATACCCATTGTGAAGCATTCAAACAGGCCTCAGTTTCCCACAAGTAAAATATCCCACCCTGTCAACTGACATGCTCAGCTCTGTATGATCTGATGTTGATCAGACAGGCTAGGATTAAAGAGTACAGTTGCACTTCTGGGGCCCCTAATAATGCCCCTTACTACTAGTGGAGCATGTTGAACTTGCTGATCCTCTCAGCAAGTCTTAAGTCCTCTGATTAAGGATACCACTGCAGGTCAGGAAAGGGCTAACAGATTAGAATTAAGGACTCTGGCCTTCCAGACGTTAAGGACTAGGGACATGCCTACATAAAGCCAGGCTCCGGTATTTTCTAACCAAACATACATTACTGGGTGGCCATGTAAATTGGAGCTAGAAACTGGTCTGACCAAATCAAGTTTGGTGTGTCCTGTGTATAACAGATGAGCAGGAAAGATGTAGCAACCCTCCGAAGTCAGAAATCAATAGGTGATGGGGAGGGAAGGTTCCTAAAGTCTAAAAACAGAATCCTGTTAGGAGTGGGGAACCTGCTCGACTATAACTTCCATCATCGCCGACTGGAGCTGAGAGTCCAACAGAATTTGGATGTCCAATAAAAAGTGGTTTCTTTATGCACCAATCCAGCCCCTGTTCCCTCCAACCAACCTTGAGCTGCTGATTTGTTCGTTTCAGGAACTGGACTTCCTCTGTGTGCTTCTTCTCTTCCACCTGCCGCCTTTCAAGTTCCCGTTTCTCAATGGCATCACACTTGGCCTTCTGCTCGTTCACTTGCCTTTCCAAGTCCCGCTTCTCATCCTCTAAGTCTGCAATCTTGGGGCAAAAAACAGACCCACCAGGTTAATGAGTGGCCACAACAAGTGCAGTGTTACTTCTCCAGGCCTCCTGGAAGTGCCTTTACTGTCACCTAGTAGAAGCAGGCAGGATGTGTGACAATAATTACTATTCAGGTGGTCCCCACGGCTTGCTCACCCTAGGCAGCTCAGCCTCAGAGCTCCTTTGCAAAGTCGCAGTAAGATGCACTGCACACACATCTGCACAACTTTAAGGAAGTGGTGGACTTCATGGTTGCCAAGAAGCTTTAGAGGCCCAAACCAACTAAGATCGTGCAGCGGTGGGAGTTGTTAGCCTCCACACTTACTCTCCTTTCCATATCAGACTTGCCCTGCTCAGCCTGCAGTGCCTTCCTCATGCCAAAGGCAACACTGCTCTCATACAGGGTCTGGTAAGCAGCAATCGTCATCCGGATCTCGTCTCGCACTCGCAACAGCAGCAGTCCCCGTTCTGCACAGTTGATGGTCACCTCCCGGATCAGCTCATCTGCAAGGGAAGAGTTGCAAATGAGGCTGTGCCTGGGAAAAGTTTGGACTGATGCTCTTTCTCCCACCCACCTCCAGAGGTTGGAAGCTAGGGACTCAAGACTGCCTTAAAGGACAATAATTCTTCAGCGTGCAAGTTAATGGCTCTATCTTAGGTTTCAAAGCTGTACTTGTAGCAGCAACAAAATTGATGAGGGAGGCTTTTCCTAGGAAGATGAACTACAGTTATTTAGGAGGCAGGTTTAAGAAGAAATGGATAAGCAGAAAGGGGTGTATTTTGGGGGGTGGGGTGGGATGGGAAATAACACGCGTGTGTTACAGTGGTACCTCCGGTTGCGAACGGGATGTATTCCGGAGGTCTGACCAGATCCTGAGGTTTTTGCAAATCGAGGATCACTGCATGTGCGTGGTGGTAGACCGCTTCTGCGCATGAGCGTGCGGCGAAACACTTCCGGGTTTACCACTTTCACAACCTGAAGTTTACGTTACCCGAGGGTAACCTGAGGTGCTACTGTATTTTAATTGGAAGAGGTGTAGGACTAGAACTGGGGATGGGGAATGTGACAAATCATTGAAACGAGGACCTGGGACTCATGCCCTCATTTTCTGGATGAGATTGTGTGTGCAGAGAGGGCTGACTTTGTTCACTCACTCACCAAAGCATTGGGAGTACAGCTCTCGCCTCACAGGGCAGATGCCTGTCTCACGGGCCTGGCGCTGCTGGAGTTTGAGGTCCAGCTGTTCCTGCAAATGCACCACATCCATTCGTGTGCTGGGGGTGCTTGACACCTGCTGGATCCATAGCTGGTTCTCTTCCACCCATTCTCTACACCAAAGCAAGCAGAGAGAGGCTAGGATTCAAGGAAACCAAGCAGGCTCACTTTATGTTTTGGTACAGAAAAAGACATTTCCAGTGGCTTCTGAATCTTAGAAAGGAGACAGCAACCCAAAGCCTGTTCATACCTCAGTTTATCATGGATTGTGAATTCCTCGTTCCTCCATAATTCCCACCCTAAAGTGCCCTCTTCAAATTACTGCTGTCCCATACCTAGTCCTCCCTAAATAGTAATTCCCATGCTTTGATTTGAATACAAGAGCTACATCAGTTGTATAGGGAAACTCCTGATTTAGGGAACAGAAAGTGAGTGACAGAAGTAGTTGGAGGAAAACATGTAGAGGAAGACATGGGCATAGCCAAGTGGGGGGCAGGGGGGCAGCTGACCCCAGAAATCAATAAAAATACTTAACTGAGGTCCCTCCAACACGAAGCCTTCCCCCCTAATAGAAATCCTGGCTATGCCCGTGGAGGAGGGGGAATTAAAGGGGTCACAGGGGAATCCACATAACCCACATTAAGAACACTGTAGCCTCCACTCTTTGAATTGCTTGGATCTGAGTGCACTGTGAGTAGACCTGTAACTGCAGGATGGAGCCGCAGCTCAGTATTTGGGGTGGGTGTGGGTGTTTATAACCCTATAAAGCTGCCAGTTCAGGATGTATCTGCAGAGCAAGGTGTAGTTTTTTTTTTGCTGTTGCCACTATAGAAAAGAGGCAGGCTGCTTCTCACGCAGAGCGAGGCAGCTGGGCAGTGGGCGCTTGCCATGCCTGGAATGAAGAATTCAGACCCACCCCGCTCACAGAGCTTGCATCTCACCTGGGGGGCAGGATGGCGTTGAGGATCTCCTCGGGCTGCTTGGTGGCGTCCACAGTGGGCGGTGGGGTCTTGCCCTTCGGCGGCGGGACGGGCCCCGGCGGAGGCCCCACCTGCGGGGTCGCCTTCAGCGGACGCGCCTGCGGAGGAGGAGGAGGAGACGGAGACAGAGTTGAGTGGAGCGGGGCTGGCTGGGGTGAGCGGAGGGGCCCCGTGCACGGAGCTCAGACCCAGCCGCCATCCCCACGGGACGTACCTTGGGCGAGCGCTTATCGGTGTTGCGGCTGACCAGCACCGGCGTCTCATAGCGGAGCAGGGAGTCCGCGGGCGGGATCATGATGGCGGCGGCGGCGGCGGCTCCTCTCCTCCACCGGGCGGGCCCGGCTTTCGCCCCGGGAGCTGTTGTGCTAAGGTTGGCATAGCGACGGCGACCGTGCTCGGACAGGAAGCCCAGTCACATGACACGCTCCAGCCCGCGCCTGCGCAGAAAAGCATCGCGACCCCCACCGCTCCCAACTCCTAGAGACACGCAGGAGCCGAAAAGGTTAGAGAGACTAGCGCACCCTGCGCCGACTTCCGGGTACACTGGACCGCTGCCCTGCTGCTTCCGAGAGCTGCCCTTCCGAGGAAGCTTCGGAGGCAAGTAGAGAAGAGCCGCTCCCGGCTCCTTGGGCCTTCCTTCGCGAGGAAAGCACGGGGTTCTTGCTTGAATCCTTCTTAACATTGTCCGGTGCGGGTATTCTTGTTATTTTGCTTTGCACACGAAAACTGTCCTGCAAAACAGCTTAGCAGCAACAATCCCTGACGCTGGGACTGGAAGAGAGGAAAAGGGGAGAGAGAGGTGCGGAGGCGCCGTGCTGCTCAGTGTCACCTGCTCAGGATAAGCCTGGCCTGGTTTTCAACCCCCGCCCCCGACTGTCCCTGCCAGTCATGGAAAGCGCCTGGCGGCCCGTGAGCTTAAGCGCGTCTGGCGAGCACAGGCGACGGGGGCCGGGGCATTCTGCGTGGTGGCCCCGCAGTCGCCAGCCTCACTTCTGAGTCACGTGTAGAGCTGTTTTGGAAAGGACTGAGAAGCATATCCTTTCATTCCGTATTTATCCGCGCCTCCCTCCGGCTGCAGCGCTTCGGCGCTTTACACACGGCTAGGGGTGGGGGGAGCTTCCTGCTCTCTCTCTCTCGTTTGTTATGAAAAAGCAATAAATGAACCCATTCAGTGATGGCCAAACTGGGCCCTCCAGCTGTTTTGGGACTACAATTCTCATAATCTCTGACCACTGGTCCTGTTAGCTAGGGATGATGGGAGCTGTAGTCCCAAAACAGCTGGAGGGCCAAGTTTGGCCATCACTGCATGATTAAGTACTGTACTGTACTGTAAATGTCTTATCAGTGGCCGCCAGGGGGCGTCTGACCACGACTAGTCCTGCAGACAACTCCGCCCACAGAGCAAACCACAGAGCACACAGTAGGTAGAGCGGCATCGAGTCCGGTTTATGGATAGTGACTCCGGCGACGACCTGGAAGCGGAAGCGGGAAGAAAAGAAGAAGGAGGAGAAGAGGCCGGTGGTGTTATGGAGGAGCCGCAGCGTCGGCGGAAGCGGAGCCCGCGCGGAAGCCACTCGCCGCCGCCGGGGAACTCGGGGGCCGGCAGGTGATGATGCCCGGGGGTGGCGGAGATGGGCTCAGAAGCTCCAGTGTCTCGTGAGGGGCCCAGCGCCGCCTCCGCTTCCACTGGCGCTCCGTGGGGAAGGGGGGGGGCGCGAGGCCGTGGGCCGACTAGCTTTATTTGCCCTTTGTCTTATAAAAAGGAGCCTTGAAGAACCGAGAGTCGGTGTGCTGTACTGGTTAAGAGTATCGGATTAGGACATGGGAGAGACTGGGGTTCCAATCCCCGCTCGGCCATAATGCTCCCTGGGTGACCTTGGGGGCCAGCCACTGCCTTCTCTCAACCTAAGTTGCCTGTCGCTGTGGTGATTAAATTGGGGTGTGTGGGAACCATGTTTGCCACCTTGAGCTCCATGCCTAAAAAAGGTGGGATATGAAGACAATGAATAGTACAATGGTCTGGCAACTTTTTGCCATTCAAGTCTGGCTTGACGGGCTTTGCAAGCCAAGAAGGTGAGGTAGGGCAGAATGACAGTTATGGGAAATGTGGGTTAAGTGTTTCTGTAGTGGCATTGGGTTTTGACTAGATAGCTCACACATTAGGGAAACTGAGTTTCACCTGTTGACTGTGAGAGTGGTGCTACACATACTAGCCTTTGCCAGTGTGGTGCCCTCCGGACGTTTCACATTGCAACTCCCAGCAGGTACAGTATGCCCCCTCAACTGTGAAGGTCTCCTTATCCCACCGGCCTTCATCTCAGATCTTGGTTAAGCATTGGAGGAATTGCAGACAGTGGAAAGATACAGGAAGCCCTCACGGCTCCCAGTCTTTGTGTCACCTGCTGTCTCTTTAAATGGTTGTTGCCTTTATTTGCTGTTTTGCTTTGCTTCCTCAATGCGTTTTTATCTTCTGTACTCTGTTGATTTAACTTTAAACTGCCTTGTATGATTCTGCAAATGTCGGGTATATGTTCCTTATTGATGCCCCACTCACCTCTGAATTGCTGTATACCAGACCACAGTAGATCAAGTGTGTTGCCTTGCATGTGCCTTTTTCTGCTGATGGGAATGCATGTGCTTAACCTTGGTTTCATATCTTTAAAAGGTCACAGTCAAAAAGAAAAAACAAGTCCTCAACCAAAAAAAGCAAATCTCCTCGAGAGAAGAGAAGCCGAAGTCCACATCATGTGATACCTAAAGTAAAGCAGGTAACTGGGCATTCCAGATAAAACTGACAGAAGCTTTGTATTGTATTGCACACTTGGGATTAAAGCAAGTATGGACAACTTGAGGAAACAAAAGTTACTGGTATTTTTAAAAATGCTAAACAAACATTAGCCTGCCATTAGATTGTGCAATTGCTTATTTTTTCCAAACAGACCTTGTTGTGTGGCTATTAAATTCAGCAAGCTGGGATAACAGTTTTGCAGTTTTAGAAAATATATGAAAAGCTGAAACTATTTTACTTATATATACTCATGAATAGAACTTTTTAAAACTTGCCTTTTGCTATTGCCCTGATGTAGGAGCGAGATGATCGTTCCCAGAGGGGGCATGAGGAGCGTCCACATCGAGACCACTCTGAGCCGGGCCACAGGCGGGAAAGAAGCAATGACCGAGACAGACATCGGGACCATTCTGGCAGAAGGAAGCCCCACCGGGATCAGCCTGGGGGTCATGAAAGGGAGAGGGACGGTCATCGCTTCCAGGTTCAGCAGGCACAGAGGGAATTATATAATGAGCAACGCCGGGAGCGCCGGGAGCAGGCAGAAGCCAGTGGTGACGAAGAGAATCCAGGGGCAGAGGGGTCACACAGCACAGACAAAGAGCCAGGGAATAAAGAGAAACCAAGTTTTGAACTGTCTGGGGCACTTCTGGAGGATTCCAATACGTTCCGTGGTGTCGTGATCAAATACAGTGAGCCCCCGGAAGCACGGATCCCCAAGAAGCGGTGGCGTTTGTATCCTTTCAAGAATGATGAGGTTCTCCCAGTTATGTACATTCACAGGCAGAGTGCCTACCTGCTGGGCAGGCACCGACGCATTGCTGATATCCCTATTGACCACCCATCCTGCTCCAAACAACACGCTGTCTTTCAGTACCGGTAAGTCTTGGCGCAGGTGTGGGTGTGGATATGTAGCTGCTATGAGTAGTTGTTAGTTCCAAGTTATCTATTAATACTCCCCACTTACTGGCTGGGATCTATACAGCATACAGCAAGAGACAGTATTAAGGACTTTGGCTACATCATTTTATTGACGAGTATGCTGTGTAATTGCTACCTCCCTGTTGTCCTACCCCTCTCCAGCAAATTTATGCCAAATACTGTACAGTTATCTGCTGTCATTTTGACCGTAGCTCCTCTTTCCTAGCACACTATGTCACTACCGTATGTAGCTCTCTCAACTTGGGACAAACAAGCAACAAGTCCCAAACAAGCATTGGGGAGCCTCTAGCCCAAGGACCTAATTAAACCTGGCACAGATCCCAGCTTGGTCCATGAAACTGTTCCCCACAGACTACAGTCACCTGCCCCCCACTTGGCCTTACATAGAGGATGTGAAGTCTGGGGCAGGTATAGACACAGCTATAAAGGATTTACCTTAAGCCCCCAATTGTTCCTTTGCAAGCGGGTTCTTTGTTGGTGCTGATAGAAACCCCACAGGGAACTCCTTAGCATAGCTGAGGGGGCTTGCATTGTTTGCAGGAGGGGGGATGGATTCAAACCTTCTCAAAACAGGGAATTTTTTTCCTCTGCAGAGGGGAAAGTGCTTTGTTTATGGAGAAAGCAGCTTGAACCCAAACCAGTTTCTTGAATTTGACTTCGAAGATCCCTCTAACTGCCAATCAGTGGTTACAGCAAGTCCCTTTGAAGGCATGCTCCTTTGAACTTCAACATATGCATGTGCCAGTCATCTAACAGTATTATGATGTTGGCAGGGAGTGGGGGAATTAGGGGCCAGCTTTGACAAACCTGGTAAGCTAATGGAAGCCAATGCAACAGAGCTTAACCTCCCTGTGCCTCCTCCAGATCTCTTAAGGGTCAGGAGAACGCCCAGAGCAGCACCCAGGAGACATGGGGTTGTGCAGCTTGGCAAGCAGAACTATTTGTGCTGACTGAACAGTCATAAGAGCGTGACTTTGCATTCCTGTCTAAGGATCTAGCTCAATGGGTGGTTCCTATTCCCCATCCCTGGCATGCTGAATAGTGTGAGGACTGGGAGTGATCAGAAATTGCAGTTATGGGGCACGTTGAAGGTTTAAAACCAGAGCAGACCTTATGGGGCATTAAGTTCATTATCAATAGTTTCACTAAAGATTAGGGCAGCTGCAAATTTGTTCAAGGCAGAAAGGGCCACAGCTGATATCCTTGAGCAAAGCAGTCACAACTAAATAGCTCTTCTTCCTGAATAAGCACACAGGTCTCTGCTGTCAGTTATGTTCAAAGGAGTTTTATGTTTTAAGATGTGCTCTACAGGGTTGTTGTGGGATGCTGGAAGCTGGGAGAAATCTTAACGAAGTTGGGCTCCCATGTATTTTGCTGTTAATCAGTACAAATCTCTTGTTTCTTACAAGGCTTGTGGAATACACCCGCCCTGATGGCACAGTGGGCCGGAAGGTAAAACCCTACATTATTGACCTTGGCTCAGGCAATGGCACATTTCTGAACAACCAGCGCATTGAGCCTCAGCGCTACTACGAACTGAAAGAGAAGGATGTCCTGAAATTTGGGTTCAGTAGCAGGGAGTACGTTCTGCTCCATGAGTCATCAGATACCTCAGAGGTGGACCAGAAGGCAGAGGAGGAGGAGGAGGAGGAGGAAGAGGAGGAAGAATCCACCTGACAGCCCATCAGGGGGTGGACTTGACCTTTCTCTACAACTGAGCCTCAGATCCTTTGTGTGGACTGAAGTATTGCTGCCCCAATGCCTCTCACTGCCTTAAAATCTGCTGCCTTTGGCTAGTCATGTTATTTTGTGAGCTTCTCACACACTCAGTTGATGGTTATGGGCACTGAAGTAGAGCCAACTGTTGCTTTTCAAATGGTTCGGGTTAATCAGAAGGTGCTAGGAAAGCGAGGTCACTTTTGATACCCGGCTGACATCGCAGCTGTGTTGCTGGAGTTTCTCAATGTTTCTTTTAATTTAAGACTCTGAAACAAGAAAACACCCTGTACAAAAATTGCCTTTTCCAAACAAACAGGTTATTTTGCTTCTCCGCACCCCTTTATTTTTTTTGCTTGCACACTGTTTTGAAAAAAAATGATAGATGCAACTTTTTTTAAAAAAAGTAGAATTTTGGTTTAAAGCCTGGTGGATGTTCTGTAATGTCTCTAGTGGTTCAATTTATTAATGTGTTGAGGTAAAAGAACTTGCAAAAAATTGTGTAGATTTCTGAGATTCATGTAGGAAATTGTGCATCAAAATATATTTTCAGGGATATACTTTCCAGATCCTTGGCAGTTGAATCTGGAGTGAAAAGGAAGTTTCCTGTCTCCTCTGTCTGGCTTTCTTACCACTGAGGGGAAGGGAGCATTAAGTTTGTTTCTCAGGCACCTGTATTACCCCATGAATAATTTTGCACTTAGCATGGTGGATAGTTTCCAAAAAAACATTTAAGTAAGTTTAGTTTCTTTTCTTTCAATGTGGATGCTACTCTATTTTTGTCTTACTGATAGCAAGAGGCAGAAGGTGTATTAGTGTTGTAGGAGGGGAGGTGGAAGAGACCTCCCCCCACAACCCTTTTGCACTCTGAAAACTTTTGTACAGGTTCTGTAGCTGCAGTTTTGTGTGTAGCTGCCTTACAATAAAGGAAACACAACTTGCTGTGTGCAGGGGTAGTAACTTTTCCTACTGCCCCACACTTTCTGAGAGCACCTCCTGTTTGCATAAATGTACCATGTGCATAGGGTTGTGTGCATGTCTAGAAGAATATTAGGATAAAGTTTAGCATGTAAATATGGGGCCAAAATGCAGATTTTCAAGCTTTTAGGTGATGGAGATGGTTTTGGACAGCAGTATTGCCTTTCGCAGAAGTCCCTATTTTCTTTTTTAAATAAAGGATTTGTAAATTTAGCTTGAACATTGCTGTGGGTTTTTTCTTCCTTTCTCCAAATTGATAATGTTATTTCCTCCTTAACTTTTAATTAAAAACAGGTGGGTTGGTGTGATATTACAGATAAGCAACAAAAGTAGAGTTTACAAAGCTCTCTGTGTATTTTTAAAAAATTCAGCAAGCACTGCAAACCATTCTATTATTGCAACTTGTACTATTGAGGAGTCTCACTATAAGCTGTTGTTTAGAACCAGTGCTCCATAACCCAATACCAAAATATTTATTTTCAATACAGTGCCATTGTGACCCTCTTAAGAATGTTGGGGGGGGTGAACAGGGGAAGGACTAAACTATGTGAAAAATGAACAGAATATTTGAGCTGCAGTTCATTTATTTTCGCCTTTGCATTCTTGTTATAACAAAGTGCACCTAGACATTCTGTTGTTGCTCCCATAACCTAGGTTTAAGGTGCCATTTAGCTCCTAGCTTTCATATCTCAGTTTCTAACACTGCAGGCAGCGAAATCATGAAATTGGGATAACACATACAGCCCCAATTTTTAAAAAGGAAGAGCATGAAAGAATCGTCTTAACCAAGCTTCCTCAACCTTGGCCCTCCAGATGTTTCCCCATCAACCCTGACCACTGGTGCTGCTAGCTAGGGACCATGGGAGTTGTAGGCCAAAAACATCTGGAGGGCCGAGGTTGAGGAAGCCTAGTCTTAACCAATCCATGAAAGAACATATTAGACAACCTGGTCTGAGATGGGCAGGTGAATGTGTTCTGTGCCCATGTACATTCAACAGAATGACCCACTTTGTAATGCCAAACCCAACTGTATGGACTCCCCAAGGAGATCACAATTGCTGTCAGCTTAGCTGTTGTTTCACTTAATGTGTTGTCCTAATGCATTCTCAGTTTCTGGCTTATAGTTTGTCTGGGGTGTAGAAACCATGAGCTTAGGTGTGGATGACCTGCTACTGGCACAGAGGAGATATAAGGCAGCCAGTGTGGCACAATGATTAGAGTGCCAGATTAGGGCCTGGGAGACCAGATTTCGAATCCCCACTCAGCCATGAAGCTCACTGGGTGACCTGGAGCCAGTCACTGCCTCTCAGCCTAACCTACTTCAGTTTTAACGCCATATACAGGGGTTGGTTTTGCTCTCTGTATTTTTCTTGACGCTGTCGAGCGGTGAAAATCATGTCCACTGTCCCTCTAGAAGGCTGAAAACCATTTTGGGATTCAGGAAGGGTATCACCTCGGATACTGTTAAGAGACGGTTTGCTAAGATCCTTGCAAGAATTTTGCTGGCTGCAGCTAATAGAGAGATGCCTTGATAGTTTCCACAATCAGTTCTGTCACCTTTTTTTAAAGAGATTGATAATTTTGGCATCCCTAAAGTCTGCTGGGATCGCTTCTCTTTCCCAGATTTTTTCGATGACCTGACTAAGGCTTTCAACACTGTAAATCGTAATGCCTTGTGGACTGGCCTTCTGAAAATTGGCTGCCCAGATAAATTTGTAAACATCATTCAGCTCCTCCATGATAATATGACAGCAACAATCGCAGATAACAATGGCTCTCAAAGTGAACCATTCACAATGGGGTCAGGTGTTAAACAGGGTTGTGTTATTGCCCCAACTATTCATTATTTTCATTGCCATGATCCTACACTTTGTCGAAGGGAAACTCCCCACCGGAGTAGAAATCATATATCGAACAGATGGAAAGCTCTTCAATCTGAGCTCTTCAACCTAGGCAGTTATCTTTCCACAACGGCCAAGATTGATGCCGAAATGCAGCATCGCCGAAGTGCAGAGTGTTTGAGGACCGGGACATTCACAGGGAAACCAAAATACTTGTTTACAAAGCTATTGTACTACCAACCTTACTATATGCTTGTGAAACATGGACTACTTATAAACGCCATCTCCAAATCCTCAAAAGATTCCATCAATGGTGTATCTGAAAATTTTTACACATCACTTGGGAAGACAGGCAAACTAATATCAGTGTACAGGAAGAAGCAAAGATCACTAGTGTTGAAGCAATGATTCTTCAACATCAACTTCGTTGGACTGGTCATGTTGTGCGGATGCCTGATGACCGTCTTCCAAAGCAACTACTCTATTCCAAACTTAAAAATGGAAAGTGTAATGCTGGTGGTCAACAAAAGAGGTTTAAAGACTCTCAAGGCAAATCTTAAAAAATGTAGTATAAACACGGACAACTGGGAAACACTGGTCTGCGAGTGCTCCAGTTGGAGAACAGCCTTTACCAAAGGTGTCATGGGCTTTGAAGACACTGAAACTCGGGACGTAAGGGAGAAACATGCTAAGAGGAAGGCATGCTTGGCAAATCCACACCTGTGATCAACTCCCACCCGTAAACCAATGTCCCCATTGTGGATGGAAGTGTGGATCCAGAATTGGCCTCCACAGACACGGACTCATAGTTAAAACTGTGTTTATGGAAGACAATCTTACTCAGCTACGAGTGATCGCCAAAGAAGAAGACTTCAGTTTTGCTGTGAGGACAAAATGAGAAGAAGGTCAACCATCTGCACCATCTTGAACTCTTTGGAGGAAAAGGGATATAAGGTCACACATAACTCCCTCCCTAAGACCGAGGGGCCGCTGCGACCTGGTCCAAAATTTAATTGCTTTCTCCTTCTTAACAAATATTTGGTTCTTCTCGCCTGTTGACATTCCGTAAATATATCTGAACTGAGGCGATAGTGCAACTCTTCTCCATCCCCTGTGTCCGTCGTCTCCTCGACCCTTCCCCGTCTCCTCGACCCTTCCCAGCCCACCCATCGGCTGGGTCTAGGACCGGCAGGCGCTTCTAGATCCAAGAGGGAAGCGCGGCCGAGCCTTCCGGCCCCTCCATCCTTTCTGCTACTGCTTATCGAGAGCGGCTCCGCGGAGTGGAAGCCCCGCCGAAAGGGAAGGAGGCTGGGCGGGCGTGCAGCTCCGGAGTCGAGGCGCGGGCTGGCGGGGCGGGGACTGCAGCCTGCGGGCCGCCCAACCGCCGCTTGGCTGCCTCCGCCTCCGCGCAAGGGCTGGCCCGACGGCGGGGAAGGAGGAGGAGGAGGAGGCGGAGGCACTAGCCTCTGCTGCTCCCAGCGGCTCCGCCCGGCATCGCGCTCCCGCTCGCCTGCCTGGGTCGGGCCTTCCTCTCGCCTCTCCTCCTGCCGCTCGGTCTCCTCCTTCTCGCGGGCGATGGCGGCGCTCCACGGGGCGGCCACCAAGGCCGGCGCCCCGCCGCAGATCCCGGACACCCGTCGCGAGCTGGCCGAGCTGGTCAAGCGGAAGCAGGAGCTGGCCGTGAGTAGTAGGGGAGGGGAGGGGCGGGCTAGGCCTGGCCGATGGTGTTGATGCCCCTGGCTCGGGCAGCGCGCGCGCGCGGGGAGAGGTGTCTTCTCTGCCCCTGCTCCTCCAAACGCCCCCACCCACCGCGAGGCTCCCCTGGGACTCGCCTTGCTGCCCCTCCCCACCGCGCGCTCGATGTTTCCTCTCTTCCTTCTGCCCTTTTGCAGGAGACGCTGGCCAACCTGGAGCGGCAGATCTACGCCTTCGAGGGCAGCTACCTGGAAGATACCCAGATGTACGGCAACATCATCCGAGGCTGGGACCGCTACCTGACCAACCAGAAGTGAGTGGAGGGCGGGGTGCAAAACGGAAAGCTGCCCTCAAAGAGGACCGGCGTCATGGGTAGCAACAGGAGACCTCTAGCAAAGCGCTTTGCAACTGCACCACGGTTGCCCTGCACTAAGCGATAAACCCTATATATAGGTCTCCTCTGGGGGTGTGTGTGTCCCATGGCCTGGACTGCTGCCCCCCTTCCACTTTGAGCTGCTCCTTCCTTCTCCTCCCCCCACCCTCCATCTCCTGCCTCACCAGTGCTCCTTCCCTGATTTTGGGCAGGGGCTACAGCCACCTCTCTGGGGTCCAGGGGGGTCACCCACTGGGCCTGGGCTTTAATCTGTTGTCATACAGCAGCCACAGTTTTTTCTAGAGTCCAGAAGGCAGCCTGCAAAAGGGCACTTCTTCTTGAAAAGAGAGAGGGGGTGGCTTCCCCCTTTGAGGTGGTGGTGGTGGGGAGATGCCATTTCACAGATCTGCCCTTGACTTACACCAGCCAATAGGAAGGCTGCTGGATCAGGCCAATGACCCTTTTAGTCCAGCATCCTGTTCTCACAGTGGCCAACCAGATGCCCCAACAGGAAACTCATAAGCAGGACCCAAGCTCAAGAGCCCCCTCATCTCCTGTAGTTTCTAGCAACTGGCATTCAGAAGCATTTACTTCCTCTGACCATGGAGGCAGAGCATAACCATTCTGGCTAGTAGCCGTGCATAGCCTTCTCCTCCATGAATTTGCCTAATCCTCTTCTAAAGCCATCTTGGCCGGTGCCCAGCACTGCTTCCTGCAGGAGCGAGTTCCATAGTTTAACAATGTGCTGTGTAGCTGTCCTAAATATTCAGTTGAAGGCACACAAATTCTAGTGCTTTGAGTCAGGGAGAAAAACTTGTTTCTATCTTCTACTTTCTCCTCTCTTGCTTCCAGAAACTCTAACAGCAAGAATGACCGACGGAACCGCAAGTTCAAAGAAGCCGAGCGCCTTTTCAGCAAGTCTTCAGTCACATCAGCTGCTGTGAGTGCAACCTGGGGGCGAGGGTGGCCTGTGTTGTTTCTCTGAGGCCTATGTCCTTCCTTCCACCCAAACATGTGGAAAGCATATTGCAGGATTTCCAGTAACTGGTACTCAGAAGCATTGCTGCCTCCCAACTTTTGGTCCTCCTCTAGGTAGTCTCCCTGTATCCTCCCCTATTGAAGTAAGAGATCACTGAACTGATTCCTCAACTTCTCTAGACATCTTTTAGGTTGAGCAAACTCTGCGTTTATTTGTTATTTTTAAAAGCATTGGAGTTCTTCCTTCCCAGTTTTGGCCAGCCCTCTCCCACAACACACACCATTTGGGTCCTCCCAGTCTCCTTCCTTCACACTTTGTCTTATTGAGGTGCAGTTTGTTCTTTGTCCTCCAAGCACTGAGGGAGGACCAATGCCAGCCCTCCTGGGGCAGAGGAAGCTTTCCCCCATCACCAAGATACCTGAGATCCTTTCAAGGGAGATAACTGCCAAAGCATAGAAAGTAGGCAGGTACTTGGAGTGGGGTGGGATTCACGTCCTGTGCCTGTCCTATGGCATAATCTCGGAAGTCCAGCCAAATGTGGCACCTCTTTGAGTGGCCTGAGAAGGCGGCGATGGGGTGGAGTCTCCCAGAAGTTCCCACAATCCTCCTCAATCTGGTCTCTTTCGGTTTCCTAGGCGGTCAGCGCACTGGCAGGAGTTCAGGACCAGCTCATTGAAAAACGTAAGTTCCTGCTGCGGCCCCTTCCTCTCTTGTGAACTTGTCCCCACACTGCTTACTTCGCAGATGCTGTGAAATCCAACTCGGGAAGAGAGCAGGACTGAATGCCAAAAGCTTCCTGCATGTGGAAAGCTTTTCTTAAATTTAAATATTTTATTGAAGTAAATTATAAAAAAACCGATACAATAAAAATAATAGAAGTATCAAAAAAAAGTGCAGTATATCTAGTTGAGACCCAATATTAGACTGGTAGAATACTTAAGACCATTAAGAAAGCTGAATTTCATGTTGTGCTGTGGAGAGAGAGTCTCGTGTGCCTGTATTTGTTAAAGAGAATATAATATCCCACCAAACAGCGTACAGTTTTTCAGGGTCATCCAAGCATTTGCCAGCAAGTTATTTATGAGTTATTTTTTTCATCAAACCATAAACTTCACATATTTTTATACCGAAGTAGAAGACACAGGTCCTGCAAGGTTTTCTGGTTTGGGGGCTAGCATCAAGAATTCCTGAGAGCTTCCCAATGATTTAGTAAATAAAGCTGCAGTGGGGTGGGATATTTGAAGATTTTGGTCCAATTGTCCAGCATTTGAATGCTTGTGGGCAGTCCCATCGTGCGTGGAGGAAGGTGCCTCTTTCCCCACATCCCCACTAACACTTCTGACATCACATGGGCAATTTGCACTGGTACGTTGTACCATCTGCATAGGATTTTTATAGAACGCTCTCTCACGTAAGTCGAGGCTGATTAATATCATTTGGATGACCATAGCACATAGAATCCATTGTCTGCATGTGCAGGTCTTTCTGCTGTGTAAAGTATAAGGACTAGTAAAACAGACCAGTGAGAATATCTACTAATTTGGCACATATAGCTGACACTAGGCCTTTCATGTGGAAAGCTAGTGCATCAAGGAGAAGGGCGACCCTTGCATCACCCAAATCTGCTCATGTTTCTTATTTATTTACTCTTCCATCCTGCTCTGAGTTTTCTGAGATAAGAATAGGTTAGAGATATAATGATTTTTTTAAAAAAGAAAAGTAAATTGATACAGGTGTGGGTGCAAAAGGCGCCTCCCCCCCCTGCTGTGGGGGCTTCCTTCCTGGCCCCTGGGGACTGGCCTTCTGGCCAGAGCCAATGAGAGCAGCTGTTTCTCAGATCTCTGAAGCGTGCCTGGATTTCTCCTCCTTTAGGGGAGCCTGGCAGCGGGACAGAGAGCGACACCTCCCCAGACTTCCACAACCAGGAGAATGAACCGAGCCAAGAAGAAGCGGAAGAGCTGGACGGCTCCGTCCAAGGGGTGAAGCCCCAGAAGGCAGCATCCTCCACTTCGGGCAGCCACCACAGTAGCCACAAAAAACGGAAGAACAAAAATCGACACAGGTGAGGTGGGCGAGGGCCAAGTGTGTGGGCTGAGCTGGAGTTGGGGGGTTTAGAGGGCACCTTTTGAAGGGCAAATACCCTGCCAGAGGATTTCCCCCCCTATGGCTTGGCACATATTTTGTTCTTGGAATCATAGAATTGTAGAGTTGGAAGGGACCCCCAAAGGACATCTAGTCCAACCCCCTGCAAAGCAGGAATCACAGCTAAAGAACCCCTGCGGGGTGGCCGTCCAGCCTCTGGCTAAAAACCTCCCACGAAGGAGAGTCTCATCCTACCAAATCTTTCTTTTGAGGTGGGTGTTGGAGAGGACTCTTGGTGGCAGAGAGCAGGGCTGGGGGACTGGATTTTCGGGTCACTTTGACAGGTGGGCAGGGGGAGTGCAGTGCAGCAGTTAGAGCAGTGCTTCCCAAACTTTTTAGGCCACCGCTGCCTTGGTTCCATAACTTCATCCCCAGTGCCCCTACTCTGTAAAAAGAATTATTCAGAATAGTGATTTGCATGACCCATTAAGATAGATAATAACACACTAGAATTCAAAACGGTAACAGTTAATTGCACATTTATTCAAAATCCAGTTAATGCTATTTAGCTTATTTCAAGAAAACTGATGAACTTGATACATTGATATGAGATTTTCAAAGTCTGAGAGTAATTTACACCTCTAGCCGCCACCCCGCCACCCCTTTGCCTCTTAGTGCCCCCCTAAGGATTCACACTGTTCCCCAAGGGGCACTACTTTGGGAACCACAGAGTTAGAGTGTGGACTAAGACCTGGGAGACCAGAGTTCAAATCCCCACTCAGCCATGAAGCTCCTACTGGGTTACCTTGGGGTGTGTGTGTGTGTGTGCTCTTGTCACTGTTCCCACAGGGGTCTTGTGAGGATAAAATGTGCAGAGGGAGAACCAATCAATGCCACCTTGAATTCCTTGGATGGAAGGAGGTGGGGTGGGACTGTTGTGCATAAATAAAAATACATGTCAGGTCATAGGATGTTCAAGGTGTGATTGCAAAGGAAGAGGAAGCAGGAGAAGGTGCCTTCCTAACTCTTCCTTTACAGGGAAAATCTTGCCCTTTTCCTGTTACTGTGCAGGGCAATAGAAGATGATGTTCCGTTAAAAAAACCAGCCCATTTTGCCTGTAAAGGAAGAGTTGGGGTTCAGAGCACTTAGAGGGGGTTCCAGCTTTAGGTCTCAAGCCTTGCCTTGAATTTTCTTACACCTGATTCACCTGCCACCAGGGCTGGGAAAGGTATTCGTGGTTTATTTTATTTGTTTTGTTTGGAGCATTTGCGTCCCGCACTTCAGCCCAAAAGGCTCCCAGAGCAGCGTAGACTAGTGGCCAAAATTGTGGAAACCTTTTTGGAAAAGGTGTATTTCCAAGGTTTGATGGCTCATAACACCATTATTTATTTATTTTTTGAGTAATACCATGAAATTATATATCAACGGAAAGATAATTTAATAAAGAATGTAATGCAACAAAGTTCACTTACCTGTATTCTATCAAAAGTTATACCCAAATAACCAGAAAAGGGAAGCACAACTTTGTTAGGTTGATATGCAGTAGTGTTCCTTCATTTGAATGTAGCCAATGAGCATGAGTGTTTAGAGAGCCAATCAGGTGTCATCTTGTTTTGGCAATCATCCAATCAGGTCACATTGATGTTATGTACTGGAGCAATGTAAGAGGAGGACATTGGTCAGTGATTGGTATCAAGTTGGTTGATTTCTGCACAGCCGTTCCTATATTGACCAGCTGGCCCAGTTCAGGAGCAGGAGGTGCCTGATGGAGCTAGGCCTCTAGCAAAGCTGATGAAATGAGCCCTGTTGGTACCCATCTCTCCCACAGAGGCAGCCTGGGGGGAATGGCTGCCTGCAGGTGACAGCTGAGGGCAGAGGAGGCCCGATAGGGCTGGCCTGTCCCAGCAGAGCCAATCATTCTCTGCTTCTCAGCTCTCCCACTGCTGGAACGGCACCCAAAACAGTGTGGTGGGTCACCTGGTGGACTAAAAGTTCCCCACCAGTAAAGTAGAGGGATGTAGCTTTATTTTAGTAAATTTTGATTCTTCATTCCAAGGAGCTCAGGGTGACAATTATGGTTCTTTCTTATCCTCTCAGCAGTTCTTGGGAGTAGGTTAGGCATGGTTCACCCGGCGACTCACTGTTCGGAGCCGGGCATTTGATTCACCACTGCTCCATGCTGACCCTCTTGAGCAAACCCATTTCTGGGTTGCAGGTAAAAAAAAGAAGCCGCCCCAGGTCCGCAGTTCAGGTCCACAGCAAGGGGTGCTCCTAAATTAGTGGGGGTTTGCCAAGGGCCCAACTCCAAATAGGAAAGAGGCCTTCGTTCAGCTCAGATGTCAGATGGAAAATGCAGGTGAAATGTCACCTCTAACTACAGCATGTTATGGCTATTGGCATAGCCCCATCTGCTCTGTAAGAGAGGGCAGGAACCTGCCCCATAGGGGTTGCAATCTAGGAAAGTGGGAAAGGTGGTGGGAAAGGGTGACGAGGGGTGGAAAATGGGAGTCTGCCACAGTTTCACATCATTCAGAATATCTGGCAGCTGGGTAGAATCAAAGATTCACAGAGTTAATAGAGCTGGACAGGTTCCCAAGGATTCCAGCCCTCTGCAATGTAGGAGTCCCCGACAGATGATGGCCCTCCGACCTCCGTTTAAAAACCACTGATGTTGTGGGGCGCTTCAGGCTTTCCCTTCCCTCCTGAGTGCTCTGGATCGGGAGTCTCATAGCCATGCTGTGTTTGACCGGTCTGTTGAAAATCCCACCCCCCCCCCCCGAGATTCTAGACTGGGGTTTGTGAGTGAGGCTGGCATGTGCGTGAATGGGACCGAATCTGTTCTGGTGCTGCTTATTCCTGCCTTTGCTCTCCCACCTTCCCGTGTCAGCACCCTCCCACCCACTGCTACTCTGCCCTTAAGAGCAGCCTTTACCTCCCCCCACCCCAATCATCCTTCCTCCTCACCTGCCTGTTCCCTCCCCCTGCAGCTCTTCTCCCCTTGAGCCCCATAGGAATGCTCCACAGAGCTTGCGGGGTGGGAGGTGGAATCTTTGGGGTGCCAGGCTGAGAGGCCGAGAGTGGGGTGGGGGGAGAGAGGGAGGGATTTTAAAGGCTGGTGCTTGGTCATCAGATGCCCTATTCTGAGGTTCGGATCATCTGCCACTGGCTCTGTTTTTATTTTTGAATAAACTTGCTAGGGTGGCTAATCGACTAATTAATTTTAATTCCTTAGTATATTAATGTCTGTTGCTTTCTTCCTTTCAAATGCTGCCCCCCTCAGCCCGTCTGGCATGTTTGATTATGACTTTGAGTAAGTTTGACTTGACTTAGTTCTTGTGCTGTGTTCATAGTCCGTAGACCTTTCTCCACACCAACCCCCCCCCCCCGCTTTCATCTCTTCCCTTCCCCACCCCCTACTCCTCCCTCCCGCCATGCCTGGTCAAAGCTATTCTAACCCATAGTTTATCTGTTTAATTGTAGGTATGTATATTAGGTTAGGCTGGCAAGTTTTTTAAAATACAGACAAAAGCGCATTGGAGGTAACTTTTTATTTAATAGCCTTGGCAATATTCAATCGGCTTCCTTCTTCCGCTTCCTTTACATCATTTTAAAAAAGCAGATAAACTTCTGTTGGGGTTTTGAAAACTTGATTTTTCTTGCTTTGCTTTCTGAAGCCAATGGCCCATGTTGGACTTGGCATTTTTTTCCACCCCTCTGCAGAGAAACAAGGCCTTGATTTGGCTGGGGTAGCCCAAATCCTCTTTCAATCTGACATCCGCTCTCTCCTCAAAAGAGCTGCACTCTTTAACATGCTAACATAGCGCATGACATGTTAACTCAGTCTATGGATGCTGGCTAACTCTCTAATTCATTTTTCCTTCTGATTGTGTGGGTAGAAACTGCATTTCTGTGCAGGGTTGGGGTATGTTGTTGGGGTGGGGGCAGATTCTGCTTTGGCCTGGCTGAATTGGCAACTGGGGACAAATTAACCACGTTCTGTGGCTTGGTTTTTTGATCTGACTTTTCCCTGAATCTCATCTGAAAGCTCCTTTCTCTTTCTTTCCTTACAGGATTGATCTCAAATTGAACAAAAAGCCCCGAGCTGTAAGTATCATCCTCTGACCTCGGAATGCCTACCTTCAATCTCCTGCCCTCCCTCTCCACCCAGTTCTCCTTTCAGGGGCAGAATTCTGGGATGGGGAGGGTGGATGAGGAGTTAAGACAAATCCCATCTTTTCACTAAGGGGTGAATCCTTCCTCTACTCATCCTCCATTTAATGAATGGAGGGCAATGTGTCGAAGTCAGGCACCCTAAAACTCAGCCCTCCAGATGTTTTGGGACTACAACTCCCATCATCCCTAGCTAACAGGACCAGTGGTCAGGGATGATGGGAATTGTAGTCCCAAGACATCTGGAGGGCCGAGTTTGGGGATGCCTGGTCTAAGTGGTTAAGCTTCAAGATGTTCTTCTTCACCCAGCTAAACAGAGTTAAACTATGGAACTCTCTTCAGCAGGAAGCAGGGATGGCCACCAATTTGGGTGGCTTTAAAAGATTAGACAAATTCATGGAAAGGGTTGTCCTCGCCATGATGACTGTGCTCTGCCTCCACAGTTAGAGGCAGTAATCCTGAATCCCAGTTGCTGGAAACCGTAGGAGGGAAGGCTGCTTTTATGCTTGGGTCCTGCTTGCTGGTTTCCCACTGCAACATCCGGTTGGCCGTTGTGAGAAGAGGGTGCTGGACTAGGTGGGCCGTTGGCCGGAACCAGCAGGCTGTTACGTTCTCATGTTTTCACCAAAGGCAGCGTTTAAATCTGCCTTTCTCTCTGACATCGCCCCTGCTGAGCTAAATTTCCCTCCCTCCCCGCACACTGAATGCAAAGAGTGTGGTGGGATTCTGAAGTAGCTGTTTGTGGGAGCAGCTGTACTGATGCCCTGCCACCTTCTTCTTTCCTGCTGCAGGATTACTAGATGCCTCCATGCTGAATCTTCCAAGAGCCTGTCTGCCTCCCGCCCCAAATCCCAGTCCGCATCAGGAGACTGAATAAGCACAAGGCCAGCTCTTTCCCACCCCAGACTGCCCAGCTCTCCTGGCTCAGCTCAGCTCAGATGATGTTGATGGGGACAATCTGTGGCAGCGGCGGCAGCAGCAGCTGCTCCTTCTTTCCTTCCTTCCTTCTCAGCTGATCGGCAACAGACGCCCACCTTGGATTGGCCAGCCTCACTGATGCTGTTCCATCATGTGTAAAATAACCATCAGGAAATGCTCATCGATGTTTCTTCTGGTTGATTAGAACCCCCTTTTTGTCTCACGGTGTTGCTTTCTCTTTTTTTTTTTAAAGCAAACCTTGATATTTAAATTACAACTTTTTTAAAAAAAAGAAAGAAAAGAAACAGCCCAGCTGTGCTGCCCCCTTGTCTATGTAGGTCCTCTTCCCTCTTGTTGGAGCCTGACTGTGGTGATGCTGGAGGAACTACTTCAAAGAGGCAGCAGGTTGGAGCAGGAAAGTGACTTTATTTAATTCTCCTGATGCTTGAGAAGGGATAAAGGCGGTGGGGGCAGAGTCTCTCTCTCTCTTTTTTAAAAAACACTTCTGTCTTTTGTTTGTAAATAAAGCCATCAAACTTCCATCTCACTGAGCTTGTTTCTGAGCAGGAGGCATGTCTTACTCTGGGGGTGCGGGGAGACCTAGCTGGCCAGCCAGCCTGGGTCAGGGCCAGATCCTGCTGCTGGTGGTCTGCAAGGGACCATTGCATCAAGACAGGGAAGACCTTTTGCAGCCAAGAGCTCTAGGGAGAGGCAGGCAGCCCTAGCAGGACCACCTGGGCAAGTGCTGGGGAGGGGGGCTCAGGAGGGAGCTCTCTGATGACTGTGCTGGTGAGTTTTGCTGGCTCACCTGATTGCGACCGTTCATGTATCCAACCTGAAGCACTTGGGAGAGGCCTTCTGAGATGTGGTGACGCCAGGTGGTCGTGGGATTGGGCACCACCTTGTTAGCAGGGAGCAAAGGAGCCAGAGACACGGATTTCCGAAACAAGCACCTGAAAATTACCTAGTTCTGCTTTCATCATTTGGGCTGTTCCAGTTTTGCACTCTGTTGCCACACTTCCCTGAATTTCAAGGATTCAAAATTATGGGAATGGTGGAGAAATTTCTGTGACCGAAGATACAGGAGCATCACCTGGGCAGGTGTGTGAAATGTGTGCAACCACCTTCATGGATAAGGCTGCTGTTCGCCTCCCCTCTGGCCCCAACCCTTTTTCTCGCCACTCCTCCCCCTACCAATCAGCATTTAAACAAAGGCTCCTCAGACAGAGGAATCCAGCTAGGAAGTAACCAGCCAAGAGTGCCTTCAGCCTAGATGTTAAAAGTCAGATCTTACAACCAAACCTCCCACCAACACCAAGATAAATTGCAAGTCGCCTCCCCTTGCCACATTGGAACCCCTTTAGCATTTAAATTTACGTTGCAGTGAAGATGGCAAGAAAGCCAGTGAAAGGAAAATAACAAGTTAGGCAAAATGCACTGGGACACCTGGCTTCTAAGGGGGTTCCTGGAGTTCCCAAGGGAAGTATTGGGAATTTCTGAGGCTGGGTCTTGACATTAGGCAGAGGAAGGCAGCCAACATAGGCAAAAGATCATTGGTGTTAAGTAAAGGCAGCATATTTTCAGTTGATTTATTATTACTGTAATTTTTTTATTGCAGCCGGGAAGGGGAATATCAATCCTTATTTATTTGTAAAAAATATTTGTATACCGTTATATCATCCAAAGTATATCAAAGCTGTTTACAAAAATAAAAACTACCACCCACTTTGGGAACTACTGTATTAAACTTTTAAAATACTGACTCTGGGTGAGCTGTTGCTTGACTCTACAAGGAAGTTCAGGCATCTTCATCTTGGGACAAGGGTGGGGAGACTTCACCCCCCCCCCCAAAAAACTGGCAGGCCTCCTTGAGTGGCTTCTTGTAGAGTGACCATGTTTGGGATTTGCAATGGGGAGGTATGAACCTGGCTCTTGGCAAGTGATGAGGCTAGCTCTCCTTGAGGTCAGGCATCTGCACCAAAGAGTACTAATATCTCTCAGCCTCCCTCATGAAGGCTTCCTTTGCAGAGATGCACAAAGGGAGATTTGCTGCCCTGCTGAGAGGACTTCTGTGCCCCTTAAAGGTAAAGGTAAAGGGACCCCTGACCATTAGGTCCAGTTGTGACCGGCTGGGGTTGCGGCACTCAGGGCCGTCTTAAGCCTATCCAGCGCCGCGGTTCAAAGATCCCTCTGGCGCCCCCGGTTTCCCAGAGTTGCTGACCTTTGTGCTGCGTGAAGAAGGGCCTTTTCCACTTATCTCTGTCTTGAATCTCCCAATATTCAGCTTCGCGGGATGTCCGCGAGTTCGAGTGTTAGGTCAGAGAGGGAGGAAAACACTTTACCCACTTTCCCATGATTGCCATGATCGTGTCCCTTTTCCTGCGCCTTTTCCCCAAACCAAAAGAGCCCCAAACCTTTCCTCACAGCGGAGTGACTCCTCTGGCCCCTTTCCTCCCACCCACTACTATAATTGCAGCAATTTCTCACTGCCCGCACGGTGGGCGCCTCCACTCTGCACCCCCTGGAGAGGCGCGCACCCCTTGGCCGAAGAGGTTCCGGGGCCAAAGGCAGCAGGCACGGGCTGCTTCCCCCAACATCACTCCTCCGATGCCGCGCGTGGCACCTGCGGGGGCGGAGCGGCCTCGCAGAGCAGGCAGCCGTGGACCCCTTTGCACCCGCAGCAGCCCCCAGGCTTGTCTCCTGCTCCCCGTCCTCCGGAGGCTGAACCAGCAGCATCAGCGGCCGCCACCGCCTCCTCCTCCATTCCAACCCCGGCGGCAGCGCCCCCTGGTAGCCAGGTGCCCTGGCGCATTGCGCCACCCAGCCCAGGCCTAGAGACGGCCCTGGCGGCACTCATCTTGCATTGTTGGCCGAGGGAGCCAGCGTACAGCTTCCAGGTCATGTGGCCAGCATGACAAAGCTGGTTCTGGCGAACCAGAGCAGCACACAGAAACTCCATTTACCTTCCCACTTTAGTGGTACCTGTTTATCTACTTGCACTTTGACGTGCTTTCAAACTGCTAGGTTGGCAGGAGCAGGGACTGAGCAACGGGAGCTCACCCCGTCGCGGGGATTCGAACCGCCGACCTGATCGGCAAGCCCTGGCTCAGCGGTTTAACCCACAGCGCCACCCGTGTCCCTTCTGTGCCCCTTAGGAGCCTGCAAATTGTGCAGAGCTCCAGTCTGCATTAGCAGCAAGAACTTCTATCTTGGAGCCCCAGGCAGTGTCTGTGTGGCTTGTGGGAGGTCTCTTAGCCAGCCACTGGCCAGCCCTGCTTAGCTTTCAGCACACGAGTGGCTCTGTGGGCCTTCAGGTGTGGCTGGGACCTGAGGTTTGGGAGCCCGGTAACCTGTTCCCAGAGTACCAGCAATGCCTGGAAATGAGAGGCAAGGAGAGGCGAGATTAAGACCTAATGAAAGGGCTAATCCCCCTTCTTCTCTCGCACTGATCCTCTTGGGTCAAGCAGGCGCTTATCCCTCCCAAGGCAGCATCCCAGAGGGGAAGCCACAATCCCAGTCTCTGTCTTGGGCACCTGGTTTTGCTTGCAGCAGTGGAGCGAGAGCAGGTGAAGATGGCACTCGGGTGGGTGGGTGGGTGGAGGCAGGCATCCTGGGGGCAGGAGGCAAATTCTGTACAACATGCCTGTGTGTGTGTGTGTGTGTGTGTGTGTGAGAGAGAGAGAGAGAGAGAGAGAGAGAGAGAGAGAGAGAGAGAGAGAGAGAGAGAGAGAGAGAGAGAGAGAGAGATGCAATGTCAACCATGGCTAATATCAGGAAAGAAAGATGTGTTGTAGTCATTAGCTGATCCTGGGCACTTCCTGCCTTTTTGCCAAGGTGGTGTTTATGAGACCCACAGTTTCTCCTCTTTCTTCTGCAGAGGCACCATGGTGCCACACAAGAGGCTGCTCCACCCCAGAGCTGGCTGCAAGTTGCTTTTGGCGCTGGTGCCAAAGGCCCTGGATGGGCTTCTTCTCCTCTGGCGAGCCGTGTGGGTTAGTATATGTGGAGTAGTGTAGGACTTCATTAGCAGGCTGGGAGTAGCCAGCACCATTTAGGCACTGGCCACACCCCCATCTCTGCCAGTGTTGTGGGCTCACAACTGACCCCTTGACACAATATGGACAGGGTTTGTTGTTGTTTTTCAAGAAGAAACAACATTCCAGTTACTGGCGGCTTTTCCAGAGTAACATCTGGCTTCCAAAATCATTTGGTGGGGAAAGGGTTAGAGTACATGCATTTCAGTTTTAAATTTTGAAAAGTTTGCATGTTGGTTAGCAAACCCTCCCTATTTTCCAAGGACAGTCCTGGATTTACAGAAGCCATCCCGTTTTCTGATTTGGTCCCAGAATATCCCTCTTTTCCTTAGGATGTCTCTATTTTCATCGGAGAAGTGTTGGAGAGTATGGGTTAGAGTGAACTGGGGGAGGTTCTGTGGGGTTTGTGTGTGGTTTTTAAACTCTTGTTAATTGTGTCTTGTTTTTTAAACTCTCTACTTCCTACTCCTTATTTATTTGTTTCATAAAACCTATCTACTGCTTGATTGTAAAAAAACAACCTTCAAAGTGGTTTACAAAGAGAATAAAGCAATAAATTTATCAGAAAAACAACTTTAAAAACACACACAAAAACATTCAAAAGATAAAACAAATAAAACAGTTTAAAACCCACATCAACTTTCTAAGCATCTGCATAGGCTTGTCTAAACAAAAATGTTTTCAGCAGGTGCCGAAAAAGAGTGCAATGAACGTCCCTGCCTGATATCAATAGGCAAGGAGTTCCAGAGTGTGGATGCCACAGGCTGTGAGCTTCCTTTCTGGCATTCCTCAAATGTGGAAGCAACAGCATCCCAGAGGGTGGCAAGCAGAGAGATGGAGAAGGCAGCCATGCTGCTCATTGTGGTTCAGAGGTTTGCACTTCACCAAACTGCAATGCCCGGGATTCTTTTGGGGAAGCCCTGGCAGTTATAATGCTGTAAATCTGAGGCAGATTGGTAGGGCAGGTAATGTGCCCACAGGTGAGAAAGGGGGTGGGTGGGATTTCCTTGCCTTTCTAACTGCCCTCTTGCCACCTCTGCAGGTTATCTTGTTCTGTTACAAGCTCTGCTGGGAAGCCGTCTTTGACCTTGTGCAGGAGGTAACAGCCCTGAATCTTGCAAGTAACCCCCCCCCCGCCCCAATGCCAACTCTATCAAAGCTAAAAAGACACCTCAGCCTTTGGGGTGTCAGAGTGTTATAAAGGCTGGAGGTCTAAAATACTGTTACACGCCACCCCAGTCTCCGAATCGTGAGAGAATCCTGGGGTTCCAGGAGCTTATCCATGGTTCGGTTTTCTTGGAATGAAGGTCAGAGAAGACTGTGGTGTCTTTAGAGTACATAGTTTTATTTACACATATATACAACCTGAGGATGAAGATGGAGGGGCTCACAACATCAACACCCCTACGGATCCTACTTCTCCATTTGTCACAGCTTTGGATCCGGCACAGAGGAAGCATGTCTCTGTGTCTCCAGCTTCCAGCTCGCTCTGGCTGCTGTTCTCCTACCCAGCAGCTAGGAATGGTGGTGGATGTAAGCTCCCCACATTAACCCAGTGGGAACTGTCACTCAGCTGTAGTTTTTGCTACCTGGCTCGTTCTTTTGGGATGCTGATGAGGGCACTTAAGTGGCCAGCTAAGGTCATTGTCTTACAAAGAAACTTGTCTGATTAGTTTAGCAAACTCTAACCCTCACCGGGTACTGGACCCCCAAAATTGGAAGGGACTAGACTGACCCCCCCCCCCAATCCACAACAAAACCTTGAGTTTGATGTTCTCACCCTCTGCTGCTGTCTTAGGCTTGTTCCTCAATGACTTCATGGCTGGAGGACATCAGTGAAGCCCACCAAGGAGATGGGCTCCTCTCCTCACCAACAACCCTTGAACCCAAAGAGGCAGGTTTGTAGACTTACGATGGGCATGTTGGGGGTGGGGGGTGGGAAGGAGCGAAATGAAGGGGTTACATCTTCTCATGCCAGGGCTGGCCTTTCACCCTGCTCTCTGTGCAAAGGGGCCCAACTAATCCAGCATCTCGTTCGCACAGTGACCAACTAGATACCTGTGTGAAGCCCACAAGCAGGACCCTGCCCACCCGTGATTCTGGGACATGCTGCCTCTGACAGTGAAAGTGGAACTCAGCCATTGTGGCTAGTAGCCTTTGGTAGCTTTATCCTCCACAAATTTGTCCATCCAAGTGGGTAGCCATCACTGCCTTCAAGAGTGTGTGCCATAGTTTGGTGGGGAGAGTGCTGCTGTTGCACTCCAGGCCTGTTTTCGGTTTCCCCTTTGGGGCATGAGGTTGGCTGGCCACGGTGAAAACAGGAGGCTGGAGTAGATGGGCCTCCTTTGGCCTGATCCAGCTGCTGCAGGCCTCTTCTTAGTTTTTTTTAATGATTCCTAAATGGAACTTCCATGGACAGAATCATGGAATGGTGGTGAGCAAGAGTGAGAGATGGCCATTGCTCTCACATTTTGCTTGTGGGTTTCCCTTCTGGTTGGCTACTGTGAGGACAGAATGCTGGGCTAGATGGGCCCCCGTGTGGCCAGATCTAATGGCATCTCCTTCCATTCCACCCCATTAGTCCATGGAAACCAGCTTTGGAGCAAATGGTTCTCCAGGGTCTCAGTCCGAGAGAAGGGTCTTTCTCCCTACAATTTGGGATTGTGTTAGCAGAAGATGCCAGGGACTGAGGTTGGGACCTTCTGCAAAGGCTCTGTTGCCGCCAACCTCTGGGTTTCTTGTCTAAGGGTTGCCTGAAGTTCACAGGC
This sequence comes from Zootoca vivipara, assembly GCF_963506605.1. NCBI lineage: Eukaryota > Metazoa > Chordata > Lepidosauria > Squamata > Lacertidae > Zootoca > Zootoca vivipara. The sequence continues at coordinate 43,886,228 of NC_083281.1, read as the reverse complement.
AGAGGCAGTTGGGGGCAAGGTGTCTAACATCCTGCATCAAAGGGTGTTGAACTAGAGATGACCCTTTGATCCCTTCCTTCTCTACGATTCTATGATCTTGGTGTTTCCAGATGCTGAGAAGCTGGGGAAGATGGTGCAGATGCTCCAGGAGTCTAACAGTGCCCTGCTGGGGCAGCTGGTGGGTCTGGACGCCGAGGTGCAGCACATCAGCCAGGAGCTGCGAGCTGAGAAGCTCCTGTGGAGCAGCCGCTACCTGGAGCTGCTCAGGGAGCAGCAAGAACTGCTTGTGCAGGTGAGCCTGGAGCGGAAACCCCCCTTTCCCAGGAGTCACTCCCTCAAGGCTCCTCTACAGATGGAAATATGGTAGGGCAGGGGTGGGGGAACATCTGTACCCCACCCCCAAAGCTGTCAGGACTTCCAGCTCTTGCCATTTTCCCTGGCTGTTCTGGGTCTGGTGGGAATTGGAGTCTCAGTGGAATGGGCCACCTGGGAAGGTGATGGACTCTCCTTCATTGGAGGTGGATGGACAGGGATTCTTCAGCTGCGATTCCTGCAGTGCAGTGGGTTGGACTAGATGGCCCTTGAGGTTCCTTCCAACTCTACAGTTCTATGATTCTATATCTGGAGGGCCACTCCTGATGGAAGGGCCACTACGTACCTGTGCCCCAAGGAAAGGGTTTATTTTTGCAATTATTATTTTGCAAATTCTATGGGTTAAGGCCATTCCAAACTGAGGAGAGGCTGGAGAACGCAAGCGGGAAGGTCCTCTGGGGAAGCCACACCAAAGGGAGAGAGAATGGGAGCTGTGTTCAAGCTGTGCTAATGGGCTTGGGCAGCAGAACTTCATACTGGTCCCCACCCCCACCCCAGAGATAATCTCTTGTTGAAATTCATATCCCATCCTTCTTCCTCTGCAACAACCCAGAGTCCAGTCTGCCACCTCTCAGTCTACCCTGCCCCTGCTGGGTGTCCATTCACGGCAACAGAAGTGACACTCACTCAACCGGCAGCAGCTGGCCCAGCCCGTCCCCAGCTGGCTGATCTCTCCTCCACCTTCCTTGTGGTTGCTTCATGGCTTTGATGTGGGAGACGCAGGCCGCTCCTGAGCAGGACAGGCTGCACAGAAGAGCCTCAATGTCAGCCAACCGATGTGGTGCAGTGTTAAGACTGTAGGGCCAATACCTGGGCTCAAATAACCACTTAGCCATGAAGCTCCCTGGGTGACCTTGTGGGTCAGTCACTGCCTCTCAGCCTCCACCTACCCCACAGGGTAGTTGTGAGGATAAAATGGAGGGGGTGGGCGAAGAACCGCATAGGCCACCTAGAGCTCCTTGGAGGAAAAAAATGATATATAAATGCAACAAGTAAGATAATAAATGAATGAATCAAGCCCTCTGTTTGGTGCAGTTCCAAAGGCAGGACCAGACTCTGTGGCTGCAGGACATGGAAGGGAAGAGCGATGCCCAAGAGGCCCTGGGATGCTACGCAGGGACTGGTGGCCAGAGGACACAGGCTGCAGCAGGCAAGTGAGCCCAAAGGACAAGGGAGTTCAAGCTGGTGGTGGAAGGGGAAGCTATATGGTGGTTTGGCAGGTTGGGGTGGCCGAGAAGGAGAACTTGCAGGGCAGTGAGATGCTGGCCTGGAGAGGTGGTGGAAGTGGGCAAGAAGCTGGTTTCTGCCAAATGGGCTTTGCTGCTGTTTCAGCCTGCAGTATGTTTCACCACCTGTATATTGTTCTGCTTCCTTTCAGAGCTTCCCTCTCCCTAGTCTTACAGACTAGGAACAGAAGCCGGCTGAAAACAAGAGAGGCATGCTCAAAGTTGCACAAAGAGCCCCTTGTGGAAGGAGAACTGGAACCCACCTCTCTGTTCCTAGCCCCCTGGACTGCACAGGCTGACTGATAAAATGAATAGGATTAAATAATCTAAGGGTTGCTATATTTCAAAAAGTGAAAATCTGGACACAAAAGTTGTTGAGCTTTTGAGCAGGTGCCGGAAAAGAGTGCAATGAAGGCCTCTGCCTGATGTCAATAGGCAGGGGGTTCCAGAGTGTAGATGTCGCAGGCTGTGAGCTTCTTTCTGGCATTCCTCAAATGTGGAAGCAACAGCATTTCAGAGGGTGGCAAGCAGAGGGGTGGAGAAAGGCAGCTATCCTGTGCGTTGCGGTTCAGACAGTCCAGAGACACTGGACACTGTTTCCGATGGCCAGATCCCAGTGATGTCCGGGAAATTCCGGATGTATGTTGTTGTTGTTTAGTCGTTTAGTCGTGTCCGACTTTTCGTGACCCCATGGACCATAGCACGCCAGGCACTCCTGTCTTGCACTGCCTCCCGCAGTTTGGTCAAACTCATGTTCGTAGCTTTGAGAACACTGTCCAACCATCTCATCCTCTGTCGTCCCCTTCTCCTAGTGCCCTCAATCTTTCCCAACATCAGGGTCTTTTCCAAGGAGTCTTCTCTTCTCATGATGTGGCCAAAGTATTGGAGCCTCAGCTTCACGATCTGTCCTTCCAGTGAGCACTCAGGGCTGATTTCCTTCAGAATTGATAGGTTTGATCTTCTTGCAGTCCATGGGACTCTCAAGAGTCTCCTCCAGCACCACAATTCAAAAGCATCAATTCTTCGGCGATCAGCCTTCTTTATGGTCCAGCTCTCACTTCCATACATCACTACTGGGAAAACCATAGCTTTAACTATACGGACCTTTGTAGGCAAGGTGATGTCTCTGCTTTTTAAGATGCTGTCTAGGTTTGTCATTGCTTTTCTCCCAAGAAGCAGGCGTCTTTTAATTTCGGGACTGCTGTCACTATCTGCAGTGATCAAGGAGCCCAAGAAGGTAAAATCTCTCACTGCCTCCATTTCTTCCCCTTCTATTTGCCAGGAGGTGATGGGACCAGTGGCCATGATCTTGGTTTTTTTGATGTTGAACTTCAGACCATATTTTGCGCTCTCCTCTTTCACCCTCATTAAAAGGTTCTTTAATTCCTCCTCACTTTCTGCCATCAAGGTTGTGTCATCTGCATACCTGAGGTTGTTGATATTTCTTCCGGCAATCTTAATTCCGGTTTGGGATTCATCTAGTCCAGCCTTTCGCATGATGAATTCTGCATATAAGTTAAATAAGCAGGGAGACAATATACAACCTTGTCGTACTCCTTTCCCAATTTCGAACCAATCAGTTGTTCCATATCCAGTTCTAACTGTAGCTTCTTGTCCCACATAGAGATTTCTCAGGAGACAGATGAGGTGATCAGGCACTCCCATTCTTTTAAGAACTTGCCATAGTTTGCTGTGGTCGATACAGTCAAAGGCTTTTTGCATAATCAAGGAAGCAGAAGTAGACATTTTTCTGGAACTCTCTAGCTTTCTCCATAATCCAGCGCATGTTTGCTATTTGGTCTCTGGTTCCTCTGCCCCTTCTAAATCCAGCTTCCGGATGTATGGCAACCCTAAATAATCCCAAAGCCTGAACCTTTGTGATAAGAGGGCCTCTGGGCTATACCGGATTGCCTTCAGCTGGCTTGGGGGGGGGGTCAGATAACTCCACCCCCTCCAACAATTCTCCATTGAAAAGAGGGACATCCTAAGGAAAAGTGGGACATTCTGGGATCAAATCAGAAACCGGAATGGCTTCTCTAAACCAGGGATGTCCCTGGAAAAGAGGAACACTTGGAGGGTCTGTAACTAGGCCCATTTGGAGTCATGTCCTCCATGAGAATTTTCTTGCCTGAGATTCAAAAGAAACTCCAAGCTATGGGGGCTTTGATCAGATAAAGCTCCAATGGTCTCCAAGAGGCAAACGGATGTATGCACACAAGAATGGGGGGGGGGGGTACACAACAACATTTGTGTGTCCTTGGCTGTTAGGTTGGCTCCTCTCTCTGCCTGCATTCTGACCATGGTCTGTGGTGCTTTTGGTGCTATAGAGAGTGCTGCCACTAGGTGGCACCCATAGCCTCGGTTTGCTGGCTAGCTGGCTAATTCTAAAGGGTCTCCCTGCTTTCAGATTTAAAGAGGGCACAGAGACCAGCTTCTGGAGGAAGGATGGGGTGACAGGGATTGAGTCAGAGCTGGTGGTGTGTGGTGTGGAGGTTACAGGCCATGATCTGGTCTAATCTCCATACTTGATGTGGGAGGATAGTGTTGTGAGAGAGGGAGAAAATACTTGTGCCCCTGATTCCTGGTACCTAAATGCAGGACTTTACGTTTATCTCTTCTGAACCTCATCTTGTAGGTTTCAGTCCAACATTCCAGCCTGTCAATATCATTCTGAAACTTGATTCTTCTTTCTGTGGTTTAAGCTGTTCCTCCCAGCTTCATTCAACCTGCAGATTAGATAGACACCCTCTCTACATGCTCATCCAAGTCATTTAGAAATTTTTAAAATTTTGTTTAGCCAAGCTTAGGGCAACTTAGCCCTGCATATTTCAGTGAAAAGGAGAGAAGCACGTGTGCTTAACTCTTGCATTAAAGCAAGCCAGTAAGGTACTGAATCATGCACCTGAATTCAAAGGACTTTTAAAAAAAAGCAGGGAAGAAAATCAGGTTAAGGCCATGATAAAAACCTCTCTTAAGTAAATTTAAAACCCTACTTTAAAGGTACTGCTTGCTGTCATAGCTGTCACAGATTGGAAGATCAAGTTGACATGCGTGGTTCCCCACTCCTCTCTTCATCCTCACAACAACCCTGTGAGGTTGGTAAGGCTAAGAGACAAGGTTACCCAGTGAGCTTCTTGACTGAGTAGGGATTTGCTCTCTCGGGTCCCTAGGCCAGCACTCTAACCATGACACTGCGATAGGTGGGATGAGAAAGAAATGCACTCTGAACATGCTCAGACACATGGTCCCCTGGGTGACGATTTATTATTCCAGCTTGCCCAGGGCTCAGCCACTGGCTCCCACACCCCATCAGAGGAGAGGTTTCCTCTTTGCTTCTGATCTTCTCATTTCCCCGCCCAGGTCGCTTCCAGAGGAAAGGATAGGCAAGGTGCAACCCGATGGCAGCTGCCTTCCTCAGGCACAGGGTGAGTCATGCAGGAGAAGGCAGGAAGCATCTCGTTCTGCTGGGAATGGGGACGAGCTGGATGCCATGTCAGAAGGGAGGTGAGCATGCCAGCCTGGGGCAATGGGCAGCACAAGGGAGGGAGGAACATAGGAATGTAAGAAGTGCCTTCTGGATCAGACCATTGGCCAATCTAGTCCAGCATCCTGTTCTCACAAAGGCCAACCAGACACCTGTGGGAAACCCACAAGCAGGATTCGAGCGCAAGAGCCCTCTCCCCTCCTGCAGTTTCCAGCTACTGGCGTTCAGAAGCCTTGCTGCCTCCAAACCGTGGAGGCAGAGCATAGCCATCCTGGCTCATAGCCATCAGTAGCCTTGTGAATTTGTCCAATCCTCTTTTAGAGCCATCCAAGTTGGTGGCCACCACTGTCCCCTGTAGGAGCAAGTTCCAATTGTTTAACTATGCACTATGTGAATAAAGACTTTGGGCTTGTCCACACTTCCACTTGCCCTGTGCCTAGAAAGAACGGGACTCCGAGCAGTTTTCGGCTTTGCCCTGCTGCTCTCCTCTGGAAAAACCCACCTGCTTCCTTGGGGTCCTTCTATGCAGCAGAAGGAGAGGGGAACTCCTCCCCTGCCCCCGCATATCACTGTACTGTAGTCCAGAGAATCAAATGATGGGATGGGAACATCAGTTCAAAGCTCAACTCATTGCATAAGAAAAGCCTGGTTGCTGCATCAGGCCAGAGGTGCATGTAGCCTAGCATCCTGTTCTTACCACAAGCAGTCTCCACTGGTAACAATTTCCCCATCTGCAAAATGGGAACAACGGCACTCTGAGTTGTTTAGAGGTCAACCAAGGTAAGGACTACAAAGCATAGCCTCTTTCACCCTTGGTGTCTCGCAGAACACCAGCCCTGTATCATAGGAACCCAACTAAGCCGGACAACCTTTGTCTATTTAAGATTATGCTTCCTGTTGGGTTTGGAGCTCAGCAGTCCCCATGGCCAGAGGAAACTCTTTCCTTGTTGATCTATAAGCACAGTGGGGAGATAGGGAAGGAGGGGATTCCCCTTCCACCTTGGCTCGGACTGGGTGAGGCTGCTCTGTCTTCCTGGTCTCTCTACAGGGAGCTGTCTTTGGAAAGGCAGAGAGAGGTGAGCAGAAGGTAAGGCTGCAGGTGGAAAGAGCTATCGCCCCATTGACAGGTGTGACAGTAGAATTTTTATTTTTTTATTTTTAATAATATTTTATTAATTTTCGCATAATAAAAAGAACATACAAAAGCAAACATAACATGACAAATTTTCCACCTACTTCTGTCCACCCTCCAAGAGCCCTCTCCTCCCACAAGAGGATCCCCCGAAAAACAGGCAGTCGACAGTGGTTCATTTTTATGATTGAATTTCTCCCCACTCCTCCCTCCCACCCCCAGAACCCCCCCCCCTGCCACCAAGAGGCTCCAGGTTTGCAGGAGAGATGCAAGTGGGTATCCATCCAACCATCTATCTAGTCTTAATACTCGCTCATAAAAAAAAGAAAAGCAAAAAAAGAAGAGGAAGAAAAAAGTAGGAAGAAAAAAGAAAAAAAAAGAAAAAAAATATTATTAGCTAATCATTTTTCATAAACATTATTTTTATGTGGGCTTCCCCGATCTCCCCTCTATCTGATTTTCATTTTGAATCATATTTAACAGTTATCTTATCATATTCCTCGATCTATTTTTAATCTTTCAAATCTTATATTAATCTACTATCCATATTCTTTAATAATTCTCTTTTATCCCCCTTTCTCACCCCCTTCCTCCCCCGCCCCCCAGAACCCCTCCTGCCACGAAGAGTCCCAGAGGGCGGAAAAAGGAAGGGAAGTGAGTCTTTTTCCAAATTGGATCCCTCCACCCCCCGTCCCCCCCACCCCAGAAGCCCCCCCTGCCACCAGGGGCCCCCAGCCTGGGGACGACCGACAAGGGGGGAAAGCACCCAACCGTCCCAAATCGTCTTGCCAAAACCATCATACTCCCAATTACTATTACATCCAGCTTCTGTCAAACATACATCTTGTTCCCTCCCTTGCCACAATTTTCTTCCAAGGACCTCCTTGTATTTTAGATCTTTTTTTTTCCATTCCCAATCTTTGATTTATCAATTATTCTCAATTTTCCCTCCCCCTCCCCCGATCACGGCTATTCCCTTCCATTCCAACAAGTTCCAAAATCAGCAATCCAGTTTTCAATCCCTTTTTATCCATCCTATTAAACAATATATATTCATCCTCCTTCATCCCTCCCCTTTCTTAACATGTTTTTCAACCCAAAAGTCTCTGTCCCCCCCCCCCCAGTGTTCCCATCTTGTTTGCACATTGTTTTTCTTGTGGATTTCCTGCCCCTCAAACAGCTCTTGTTCCACCCCCTCCAAAGGGGGGGTATTCCAAGGTGGTGTACATGGTTCTCCTCCCCATTCCATCCTCACAAGGGGGGGGTATTCCAAAGGGGGGGTATTCCAAATCCGAATTTGATCTTTCTTATCTTGCATATCCAAACCATCCTCGTCTTCTTTGATTAAATTATTGTTCGATTCATATGTCCTCTCATCTTCTTTCGCTGTTGATTCACTTATGTCCTGTTCCTGTACATCCTGATTTATTATTTCCATTTGCTGTTGAGTCTTATCCATACTGATTTTTATTTCCCACAAGAGTTTCATAACTTTTCTCTGGAAACCAGGAGCATAGCCCATTGTTGACATTTTCCCAGCTCTTCAAGGACAGAGCAGAAGTTGGAAAACAGGAAGTGGTCACCAATTGTAACTACTCCAATTTGAGCCAACTGGATGCATTAAATCCATTCCAACTATTGTTACCTTGATTTTTATTTCAATCTGGCTGCAGCAAATCCAATTTAAACAGTCCAATCTCTACTTTCCCTCAGTTCAGCCTTTTATTCACTTAAAAGTCTCTAAAAGTCCGTTCCAATATTTCTTTTAAATCCTCCCCATCCACTTGCTGTTCTGTCCGGGTTGCCGCTTTCGGGAGGGGGGGGAGGGACTTCTCTCTTTAATTTCCACTGTTTGCAGGGGTTTTCCCAGCTTAGTACAGTTCTCCCCCTTTGCCCTGCCTCTGGGGGAGAATCCTATTTTTTCCAATCCTTGGAGTTGTTTAGGCTGTAAACTTCCATTCCCTGGCATCGGGTAATACTCCTTTTACTGCTTCTTCTTATCATCAGTGGGGGGAGATCGGCTTCCGTTTTTCTGTCTCACCCCCGTTCCGAATTTAAGGTAAATTAAAATTTTAAGTCCTTTTACTCACGGTTCCCGATCTTTTCAATCCTTTTTTTGGAAAGTATCTAGCGCTCTCCGCCTCCGGTTCGGAGCTTCTCTCCGCGAGGGCAACAATCGCGCTCAAAATGGCCCCCACGACTTCAACCCTTCCTGCACCGGCGCTCTTATTAGAGCTTACCGGCGAGTTGGGGAGTCGGAATTGGGGCTCTGCTGAGCATTTGCCCCAGTGACGCTCGACACTGGGTTCTATGGGGTGCAGCGCCGCTCCCGCTGCTTCCCCCCCCCTCGCAAAGTCGGGCTGCCTCGGAGCTCGAAGCAAACCCCACCGGACGGCGCTGGCGCTAGACCGGAAGCCGACAGTAGAATTTTTTAATGTTGTAGTTCTTCCTCTGTTGCCTTCAATGTGACAACCCTCACATGGCGAAGGGCCGTAGCTCAGTGGTAGAGCATCTGTCTTGCCTGCAGAAGGTCCCAGGTTCAATCCACAGGTAGGGCTGGGAATGTCTCCCTCCTGAAGCCCTGTAAAGCAGCTGCCAGTCGGAGCAGACAATACTGAGCTAGATGGACCAATAAGGCAGCTTCTTAGGGAGCCTGGAAGCCATCAGAGCCACTCATGTCTACTTGGCCCTCCTTGAAGCTCCAGGGAGCAGATCAATGGCTGTCCTTACAGCTGGACCTGTGGAGCTGATTGACAGTGTGGCATGTAATTAATAATAATAATATTTATATATACACCTCCTTTATCTCCAAAGGATCTCAAGGTGGTGTACATGGTTCTCCTCCCCATTCCATCCTCACAACAACCCTGTGAGTAGATTAGGCTAAGAGATGAGGACTGGCGCAAGATCACCCAGTGATCACCCGAGTGGAGATTTGAACTCTGGTCTCGCAGGTCATAGACCGTCACCCTATCACACCACACTGGCTCCTAGAATGGCTAGAGTGTTGGACTAGAACCGGGGAAACCAGGGTTCACATCCCTCCCCCACCCTCAGCCATGAAGCTCTCTGAGTGACCTGGGGCCAGCCACTGCCTACCTCGCAGGGTTGTTGTGCGCATTATATGAGAAGGGGGGGGGAAACCCACCATGTACACCACCTTGAGCTCCTTGGAGGAAAGGGGTGGTACATAAGTGCAACCAATAAATTGAACAAATGCATTTCAGACCGGTTACATAAACTCTGGCTGAAATGGGTGTGGGGTTTCCCCCACAACGGGTAGACAAAGAGAGACCCAAATCGCAGGTATTTGCAAGCCCTTTTCTTCTGCTGCCTTCCCGCTGAGCTGCTCCAAGGCAAGAGGCTGACTGATGGGCTGAGCTTGCTGCCTCACGTCTCCACAGACACAACCTGAAACCAGTCCCAACAAGCCCTGCCCTGCTGCTCACCCACGCAGCAAGAGCAACAGCGGCAACAGAGGCTCCAGGAAGTTGCTTCGAAGTCAGGTGATTTCTGGGGCTGGGAAAACCCCTCACAGTGCAACCGGCTGGGTTCAAGGGAAAGTTCAGCACCGCCAAAGGAGAAGACCTGAGAGGCCTCTGGGAGGGTTGGAGCCACCAGACAGGCCTGAGGGTGGGGTGGAGGGAAGCCAGGAGGAGAGGGAGGCAAGCTTACCCACCCCAACACCCCCCCCCTTGTAGTCTGAGGCAGGATCTGCTGGTGGAAAGAGCCTTGCTCACTGCCTCTGCACCCACCCTGCCAGCCTAGGCCCAGGGGGAGGGAGCAGTGAGATGCCACATCCATAAAGAGCAGCAGGAATCTCTCCCCTACCCCAACCTGTCCCAACATGGCATGTTACCTATCTTTGCATTGCAGAACGCCTGCTTGGCATGCAAAAGTTTCCAACCCCTGGGATCTCAGGTTTCAGGGCTAGGAAAGTACTCCCTGCAGAGCAGGCTTCGCTAGCCTGGCAGCCTCCAGGTGTTTTGAACCACAACTCCCATCAGTTGTGGTCATAAGAGCATGAGAGGAGCCTGTTAGATCAGGCCAGTGGCCCGTCCGGCTCAGAATCCTGTTCTCACAGTGGCCAACCAGATGCTTGTGGGAAAGCTGCAAGCAGGATTCAAATACAAGAGCCCTCTCCCCTCCTGTGGTTTTCAGCAACTGTCAATCCTCTTTTAAAGCTGTCTAGGTTGGTGGCCGCGGGATGCAGGTGGTTGTTGTTGTTGTTGTTTAGTCGTTTAGTCGTGTCCGACTCTTCGTGATGCAGGTGGTGCTGTGGTCTAAACCGCAGAGCCTAGGGCTTGCCGATCAGGTCGGCGGTTCGAATCCCCGTGATGGGGTGAGCTCCCGTTGCTCGGTCCCTGCTCCTGTCAACCTAGCAGTTTGAAAGTGCGTCAAAGTGCAAGTAGATAAATAGGTACCTCTCTGGTGGGAAGGTAAAAGGTGTTTCCATGCGCTGCTCTGATTCGCCAGAAGCAGCTTTGTCATGCTGGCCACATGAACCAGAAGCTGTACGCCAGCTCCCTCGGCCAATAAGGCGAGATGAGCATTGCAACCCCAGAGTCATCCGCAACTGGACCTAACGGTCAGAGGTCCCTTTACCTTTACCTTTAGGTTGGTGGCCATCACTGCCTCCTGTGGGAGTGAGTTCCATAGTTTAACTGTGAGCTGCAAGAAGATTTTCTTTTGTCTGTCCTTAATCTTCCAGCATTCAGCTTCAGTGGATGTCCATGAGTTATAAAAAAAGTCTTTATATATATTTTCTTCATATGATGCATCTATATATATATAAAAATGTAGGCATTGCGCGCACGGAGGTCACAGCCTTTCTCCGTAACTGCTGAACCGTAATGTAACAAATTTGGCCACAACGTTCCATGCCCATCAGGGAGGGATATGGCATTAAAAAAATTCCAAAAAACCACACCTTTCACACCTAAAATAATGATTAAACACAAAAAATTGGCGCCCAAATTAGACGTCACCACCAGAAGCTCTGAAAACTCCAGCAGCATCCAATAGAAAGGCAGATCGCACCCTGCCGCCTCCAAAGCTGCGCTGCCAGATGACATCACATAATTCCACAGCAACCAACTGAAAACAGTCCTTTTGCAGCAACAAGGTCCAGCTTTTTCAATAGGCCGCACCATTCAGTAGGCCACAGGCAAAAACAAACAGAATAGGGCCTTTCACAACAGGGGGGGTGGTCACAGGGATGAGGCACAACAAAGGGAGGGGGGAACACATAGCCACGGGGAGGGGGGAGAACCCTGAGTCACCCAAAGCAGTGGGGGGTGGGTTGGGACAGGGAAAACTGAGTAGGCCGCAACATTGCCTTTCACAGGGTGGGGGAATCACAGGGATGAGGCACAACAAAGGGAGGGGAGAAACACATAGCCATGGGGGGGGGAGGTAGGACCCTGAGTCAGGCAAAGCAGTGGGGGGTGGGGACATTTTCAGGAACACGTGTGGGTGGGAGTCTTATTTTTGAAACTTACAGTAGGGGAATCAGGGTTGGGACAGGGCAGGTGAGGGGACTCTGAAGGTCAATTGAACAGAAAAGGGTCCATTTAACACAAAAACCCACAGCAACGTGTGGCCGGGACAGCTAGTAATTTTATAAACTTATGTCACCTCCGACTGTGAGAGTAGATGGGACAATGGTTGGGCTTGAGATGGTGGTGAAGGAATTAAATGCAGTCTTTAGCTCAAATGCATCAGGCAGGCAGGCAGGCAGGCAGGAGTCCTGAAAGCCTCTGGCTGAACCTCTGACGGGCCTTGGGGGTGGGTGGCGGGTGGAGAAGGTGTGCTTGCAGTTTTAGTTTAGCTGAAGTTCCTCTGAAGTCACAGGAAAGCCCAGTGCTCCCCCCAAGACTGAACAAAACTGGACACATCCCATGATGAGGAAAGTCCAACGTTCAAAGCTCAGCTTGGCGTACAGAGCACGAAGTGGAGACACAAACAAGGAAACTCCCACCTCAGACTGAGAGAGCAGCTCATTTCCTGCCCCCAAAACCACAGTGTGATTTTTTAATTATGTTTTTACCACTAGTAGCAGTAGCAGCAGCAAAAGTACGGTGGGAGAGCTGCTTCATACCAGGGCCAGACAGTTGCTCCATTTAGCTCCAGCATTACCCACTTTTGACTGGCAGAAGTTTCCTGCCATCTCAGGCAAAGTTGGCTCTTCTCTACCACCCACTCCTGTAATGGGAAGCGCCAGAGATTGGAACCTGGGACAAGCTGCAGATGAAGCACATGCCTAACCACCAGTGCTGTGGCTGTCCCTTGCAGGTTCTCGCCAACCTCACAGAGACGTCAACAGGCGAAGAGTTTCATCATCTAGGCCATGGGACACCAACATGACACCCATGGGTTCATTCGGCCCCTCAAGAGGCCTTGCCTGGCAACCAGAGTCCCATCTCCAGCACTGAAATTAGGCTTGGAAGCAGTTTCCTATTTCTATTCTTTTTTCAGACTTGTGAGGGGGCACTTGGGGGTCCAGCTGGGGAGGGGAATTAACTCTCCCCTCCTCAGCTGAAAACAACCCTCTGCCCTTAGGGCACACCTCACAGAGTTTCCCTCTTGGGTTTAAATTATGTTTGTTTATGAAGTAAGGAGGGACAGAAAATATCTGTCCGGATAAAACTTGATTAACCAATTCTGCTCTTTGTAGCTGAGCAGGAGGCACACGAGGAGTCCAGGGCACCTCAAAAGTTTGGTGACGATCCCAACAGAGGCAGGGCCCTTCTCACCATGCACAGCAGAAACTCAGAAAACTTTGAAGCCATTCAGTTGTTATGTCAGAACCTGAGAAGAGCTTGCTAGATCAGGCCCATGGCCCAACTGGTCCTGCATCCTGTTCTCACAGTGGCCAACCATATGCACCCATGGGAAGCTCACAAGCAGGACCCAAGCACAAGAGCCCTCTCCCCTCCTGTGGTTTCCAGCAACTGGGATTCAGAAGCATTGCTGCCTCCAACTGTGGAGGGCAGAGTGTAGCCATCATGGCTAGTAACCACTGACAGCCTTCCATGACAGAGGAAGCAAGCCCTAGGGGCAGCATTGGCGTGTCAGGAGGAGTGCCACAGAAACTGTGTCTCACCCTCCTGCGTCTACCTGAAGGCACCTTGCTTCAGCAGCAGTGGGTTCCAACCACTGACAGCCAGTGTGGTGTAGTGGTTAGAGGGTTGGACCAGGACCGGGGAGACCAGGGTTCAAATCCCCTCTTGGCAATGAAGCTCACTGGGTAAACATCCACCAGCCACCGCCTTTCTAGTTCACTGGGTTGCTGTGAGGATAAAATGGGAGGAGGAGAATCATGTATGTCACATTCAGCCCCTTGGGAGGAAAAGTGGGATATACAATGGCAACAAATAAATTAAAGGGACGAGAGTCATGTGAACAACCAGGGCTTTTTATTTGTGCATCACAATCATTTGTTATTGAGAGAGAGAGAGAGAGAGAGAGAGAGGAGGAGGAGGAGGAGGAGGGGAGGAGGAGGAAGAAGAAGAAGATTACAAGACATTCCAAAGTGTTTTTTTACTGTTCCATGCACTTTAAAACAGCCCACTCCTAATTATGGGACAGCGACCTCAGAAGGAAGGAAAACCAGCATCATCCAGGGATCCCATCCCATTAAAAACCAAACTCTCACGTAATTTACAAAATGTGCAAAGTTATAAGATTACAAACAATAGTTAAAAAGCATTTTGCTTACTAACATGAAACACCACTGTTCCGTGATGTATCATAATATAACCAGGCATACGGGGTTTTCTGGGTCCAGGTGGCTCCTGCAGCACACGGTGCTAGCCTGGCCGACCCATCCCTTTGGCACGTGGGAGAAGGAAGGAGCAGGTCACAGCACCCCCGCACCCCCCCCAAAACACTCATGGGGCAGGGGGTCTTGTACTCTGCTCTCTGCCTTCTGCCAGCCGCCACCTGGGATGGCTTCAGCGTCAACCACTAGAAGGACCACACGGAAGAATACATAACGTATACAGAGGGATACAATATGCATCAACAGATCAACTGCTCCTGGCCTGCAAGTGAATCACACACTTAATTTTTTAAAAAATATATACGCAGGAACCAGGAGCAATTGCTATATATTCATTACCGAAAGTATCTATAACCGTTAATATCGGACTTGCCAGTCACTAAGACTGAGCTGCTAGAGGAGTAGCGAGCACTGAACTCTCCACCCCATATCTAGAGAGGCCTCCTCCTACGGTGCTGGAGGGCGTCTGGAGGTCAGGGGAGTGTGGGTGCCCTTTGAAAGCTGGGAGAAGGCAGGAGGGCAGTCAGAGCACAGACAGTGCTCTCATGGCTTCCAGTTGTCAGAAGTTTTTTTTTTTTTTAAACTCACAGCAATGTTATGGGAGAGCCTGTTATCCCCTTTTGCCAACTTCACCCTTGCTCGGACGTGCCATTGCTCTTATAGGAAGAACAAGCCTTGCCTCTGAACAAATGCTTGAAGGGGAGGGAAAGGTTGTCCCTCCTCATCCTAATTGCTCACTGGCCCGTTCAGGCCTCAAAGCTTCAGCTGGTGTTTGAGAAGGGACCTTCCCAGGGGAATCGCAGAATTACAAAAGTCGGAAGAGACTCTACAGGTCATCCAGTCCAACCCCCTGCAATAATACAGGAAGAGGACTTCCTCCCTCCAGGGCTTTCCCCTCCACCTCACACCCTGGGGTTTTGGGACTTGTAAGTGAGGATTTCAGCAGCGAGCTGCTGGGGGTCAAGAAGCTGTGGGAAGCGGCTCATGACCGCGTCTACTAGGTGAGGGTGGAAGATCCCGCACAGGCGGGTGTGCACGTTGGCACGCTCCTTGGCAAAGTGGTCTGTTGCAGCCCACTGGCAGGAGGCCTTGTCGTAGGGCAGCTGGTGGCCCCTCAGCCCCTCCCTGGGGGCTGTTGGCTGGTAGGGCTCGGACCAGTACTTGGGCCCCAGCTCCAGGGAAGCCCTTGAGTCAGCAGGCAGGCTGTATCCAGGCAGGCAGGCAGGGAGGGCCCTGGCAGAGGAGGAAGGCACCTCTGGGTTGTAGGGCAAGAAGCCGGCGCCAGAGCCCGCAACGGACTTGTGGTAGCCCTGGGGCTGGTAGCAGTTGTAGCTATTTGACTCAGGGCCCAGAGGGTGCGGGTAGGCGGGCCTCTGCCCCATGCAGTGGTGGGGGTGAGCGCTGTGGCTGCCTGGGGGGCTGGGCCACATCTCAGACAGCTGGCTCTCCAGGGAGCCGATGCCAGAGTCGAACTGCTCCTGAGACACGTAAGAAAGGGAGTCCATGTGGGGAGAGGCGGGAGGCGGCGGCTGGTACCACTCTGCAGGCCGGTAGGTGCCACCGCCGCCGCTCTTATGAGGGGTCCCTTTGAGCAGGAGGTGTGTGGGGCCTTCCCCGTGCTTGGCTTTGTGGGTGGAGCTTTTCTTGTCCACGGAAGCCTTCTGAAAGTGGGTCTTCTCACTCTCAGGGGGCAGGGAGCCCAAGGCTTCTACCTGGGAGGGCTGCCGGCTCCCCCTCTCCTCCTTGGATGTTAGCACGCCCCTAGTCGGGGAGAGCCTGGCGTTGGCGCGGAGCTCATCAGCCACGGAGCGCTGCAGCTGGTTGAGGCGCTCCGGGTGGTAGAACTTGCACTTGACGCCGTAGGTGCATTTCTTCCCTGGAAAAGGAAGGGAAAGGGGGTTGAATGTGGGGCAGAAGTACCGCAGGAAAATAGAGGGAGAGAGTTTGGTGCCAGGGGTGGGTGAATGGGGAGTTGAAAAAAACAACAGCCTTACCATAAGGGCACTGCTGCTTCTTGTGCTCAGGAACCACCGGCTTCTTCCTCAGAAAGTTGTCCAGGCTGGGTCCGTGACGCCCAAGTGGATCATCGGGAAGCATGAACCTGGAGGCAGGCAGCACACACCCTGGTCAAGAGCAGTCGTTCCCAGAAACCATGATTCTCCCCCAACCCCCCACAGCCAGCGACAAACAGAAAACCCAAATGGCCCCTGAAAAGAAAAAGAGGGTTGTTGTTCCAACTTCTTTGGGGAGGTGTTTCCCCTGCCCCCCTCCCGGGCTTGTGCCCAGGAGTAATCACCGAGAAAGCCCAGCTCCTTGCCATGCCTACCCAAACCTTTTGCACGGATGGGGCAGTGTATTTTGGTTCTGCTGTCCCTGGAGACGAATAGGGCACTGGAGTCCTACTCCTGGCCACCACCACACCTTCTGACCTAATTCTCCATCGACCAAGTCTAGCTTCCAAGGTCCCACCAGGCATGCTGCTGTCCTCGCCCCAAATAAAGCTTATCTTAGCAGCCATGTAGGCTGGAGACTCCAAAGAGTTCCTCAGCTCTTCACTCCCATTCTGTGTCCAGCCACATTCTCCTCCCAGGCCAATTTCCTCGAGCGCCCCAAGGGACCTACTTGTCATTGACGAACGAGTACATCAGCAGACGCTTCTCGATGAACTTCTTCCACTCGGGCCGCTCCGCCTGCAGGTCTCGGTAGACGTCATTGGAGACCACGATGCCGTCCGACTCGTAGGCCAGCTTCACGATGAAGCGGTCGTCGTAGCAGACCACCCGCTTGCCCCCCACACGCCGGGAAGGCGTGAAGACAAGGATCCTCTTCTCCTCAAGGTCGCGAAGGATGTGCTGGTCTGCAACAAGACACACCACGGTCACCCTCTACCTAAGACAGCTCTTGGAAGGGCAGGCATTTGCGGAAGAATTCGTGAGCAAGAGCAAACCAAGTTGGCAGGAGGCTGGGGGAGGCCAACTCTCTAGAGCTGGAAACTGAGAGATGCAGCCTGACCTAGGTAACACTGCCTGCTGCTCACACCCCCAAGCAGTTTTGTTCCATTCCCTACCCAAATGAGAACTTTCCCTCTCTCTCTCTCTCTCACTCAGATGCCACATCACACCCTGCAGATTTGTTTGATTTGAACCCTACTCTTTCCTGGATCTTGGGACATGCAATGCGCGTGTGTGTGGAGGGAACCCAAATTAAAGCAAGTCTTAAGAGATCAAATGTCCAGAGTCACGAACCTTTAACATAAGAACATACGGTGAGCCCGCTGGATCAGGCCAATGGCCTATCTAGCCTGGCATCCTATTCTCACAGTGGCCAACCAGATGCCCCAATGGGAAGCTCACAATCAGGACAGGGGCACAAGAGCCCTCACAAGAGGTTGGCGGCCTCCTGGGAAAACGAGTTCTATGGCTTAACGATGTTCTGTGTGAAAGACTTTCTTTTCTTTTACCTTTCCTAAATCTTTGCCATTAGAACTTGCCGTAGCAAGGAAAGCTGATAGCGCTTCAGGAAAATGTTAAGAGTGGGATTCTGGAGTGTTTCTGTAGGGTGGCGTTCTGACCTTGGTGCATCTCGACATCCTTCTGGTTAGGTGGAGGCAATTCAGGGCAACCCAAGAGGCAACTGGGGTGACTATTTGGGTGGGACAGCCAAGCGTCACCTGACATTTCAAAGTATATGGGGTGGAGGGTGGGCAAGGCAGAGGAGTCAGCCATGATCTATCCTATCAAGTGCATTCAGTCATCAGCTCAATGTCAAATGAAAACAGACACTCCCCTTGCTATAAGTCTCAACCTACTTAACTGTGTCCAGGTGCTCAACACATACCTGTGATTGGGACGTCAGGCCTCGGCTGCTCCTTCCTCCAGGACGGCACAAAGACAGTGATGTCTGTATGTCCTCGGTCAAGGAACCACTTCACTGCCAGAAAGATGCCCTGGCAGGAGAAGACATCTTTGTCCCCATGGCTGCAAGGATACAAAGATTCGCAGGTTCAGTGTTCAGGTTCCCATGTGACCTGTGTGTCACGAAGGCAGAGGAAACCTCAGAGGAGATCCACTGGGCAAGCTCTGTGCCCTGCTGCTGTTTGAAGCCAAAACTCACAAGGAGATGCCGAACACCAATGAGCTCCCCCCTGCTGCTGCCGCTGCCATTGCCACCTTCCTTCCCCACACCACTGAGATGCCCCTTGACATCATTATTGAAGTGAATATTCCTTATGTTAAATGTTGAATTGAGCCCTGCCACCCAGTCCAACAACCGCTAAGAAGAGCTAGCTTGATCAGGCCAAATGCTCATCTAGGCCAGTATCCTGTTCTCACAATGGCCGGCCAGATGCCTGTGGAAAACCCGCTAAAGGACCCAGGTGCAAGAGCCCTCTCCCTTCCTGTGGTTTCCAACAACTCATATTCATTGCTGCTTCTGAAGGCAGAGCATAGCCGCCATGGTTAGTGGCCCTCAATAGCCCTCACTGCCATCATGGTTTATAAATGATACAGATACACAAAACAAAGCAAAACAAAAATGAATAAATCTAATTCTTTTGAAAAACAGTTCCTCTGAAAATATGTTTTTATGTGTGCCTGGGGGTGGGGGTGGGGGTGGAATCACAAGAAAAGTCTGCTGGATCAGGCTAATGGCCCAAGTAGACCAGCATCTTCTTCTCGCACTGGCCAACCAGATACCCATCATGGGAAACGTGGAAGCAGGATTCAAGCATGAGAGCACGGTCCCCCTCCTGTGGTTTCTAGCAGCTGGTATTCAGAAGCAATGCTGCCCTCTTGACTGTGGAGGCAGGACATAGCTATCCTAACTAGTAGCCATTAGCAGCCTGCTCTTTTGAGTGGAAGAGGTCTGTTAAAGCACTTTTGCCTCCAGGCTGGACATTGTGAGACCTGGATCTCTGCCCTGCCCTTTCGCCACTTGTCCCCCCCCATCCCTTTTGTTCTCTTGCTGATCAAATGGAAATGGTCTCCGGGTTAATGTACAACAGTGGATACGGATTGAGCTCCTGCAGGAACTAGCCTTGGTAACACAGGGCAGACTTTTCTCGCCAACTAAGCACCTTTTCCAAGAGGAAGTGGAAAGGGGGAGTTGGGAGCCGAATCTGTCCTTCCCAACGCCAATCTTTCCAGCTGGGGGCTCAAGGACATGCACATCGACACAGTGCAAAGTTTTCTAACCCCACCTAAGCTTTGAATGCCAGGAGCACTCAATCCCTCCCAAACTAGTAAACAGTGGTCTCCCCTTAGGCATGCACAGAGCACAGCCTCTTCCCTGTGGAGTCACTGCATGCGGCAAACCTCTCCCCCGCTCACAATTCTGACATGGAAGGGGAAGAACTTCCAGATTCCAACCTCTCCCACAAGCAGCAGCCAGGTCCAGTGCTCCTCTCTAGGCAACAGTCCAGCACCAACAGCTTACGTTCCCTGGGCAGTTTCATCAAAGGGTGAAATCCACTTCCTGTCCAAGGCCTTTGTGCAATTAGCACGTGCGCCAAGCAGGAAGGAAAAAAAAGGACCCAGCAGCAGTGAAGCTGAGAAATGCTCCCCCACAAAGACCCCTATAATGCAGCAATATTTGCATAGGCTGAATATGCTAATGCCTTCTGGCAGAAAGAATGTTCGTTCCCATAGCTTTTTGATCACCCACACACCCAAAAGATTTAAATTAGGGGCCAGGTGGGGATGATCATAGAATCACAGGATTGGAAGGGACCCCAAGGGTCATCTTGTCCGACCCCTTGCAATGTAGAAATAATCAATTCTGTGTCCAGGGCAGCTGTCTATCAGCTCCATCTGGTACGCAGGCTGAGACCCTACCTGCCTGCAGACTGTCTAGCCAGAGTGGTGCATGCTCTAGTTATCTCCCGCTTGGACTACTGCAATGCGCTCTATGTGGGGCTACCTTTGAAGGTGACTCAGAAACTACAACTAATCCAGAATGCGGCAGCTAGACCGGTGACTGGGAACGGCCGCCGAGACCACATAACACCGGTCTTGAAAGATCTACATTGGCTCCCAGTACGTTTCCGAGCACAATTCAAAGTGTTGGTCCTGACCTTTAAAGCCCTAAATGGTCCAGTATACCTGAAGGAGCGTCTCCACCTCCATCATTCTGCCCGGACACTGAGGTCCAGCACCGAGGGCCTTCTGGCGGTTCCCTCGTTGCGAGAAACCAAGTTGCAGGGAACTAGGCAGAGGGCCTTTTTGGTGGTGGCGCCTGCCCTGTGGAACGCCCTCCCAACAGATGTCAAAGAGGAAAACAACTACCAGACTTTTAGAAGACATCTGAAGGCAGCCCTGTTCAGGGAGGCTTTTAATGTTTAATAGATTATTGTGTTTTATTTTTCTGTTGGAAGCCGCCCAGAGTGGCTGGGGAAACCCAGCCAGATGGGCGGGGTATAAATAATATATTATTATTATTATTATTATTATTATTATTATTATTATTATTATTATTATTATCACAGCTAAACAATCCTTGACAGAATTCCAGATGGGAAGAAAATATGGCTTTCTATTAAGAGAGTGTCTTATACTTCCATGGGGCGCTGATGTCTTTCCCAGAGCTTCCTGTTATGATCATAGTTTCTAGAAGCTGGCCTTTCAAAAGCAAGAGAGTAACAGGAGGAACTTCAGGAAGCCACACCTGCCCTGGGTGCCCCTGGTGGTTCCAAGGTCTCCGTAGCCACAGGGCAGGCAGGATGCTCTCTTGGCTTCAGGGCCCCTTTTCCAAAAGGGCTCAAGGAAGGACCGGCAGCGCTTGCTTATCGGCTGGCTTCCTTCCTGCAGTGTCTCTGGGGAGTTCGCGAAATAGAGCTTCATACACAATAACATAATGATAGAATGCAATGCAATATCTGTAACAATTTCTAAGCCTGAAGGGCCCCAAAGCCTGGGAAAATGATGCCTGGCACCAAAAAGACCTCCTCCAAGCGCCAGGCAGGTCTCTTTGGGGAAAGTGTTCTACAGCCAAGGGGCCACAACTGAAAAACTCCCTCACGAGCATCAGAAGAGGTCCTTAGCACTGAAATCAAGGCCTGCCCAATGAACAGGTGGATCCTTTTTCTACACCTAGGTAAAGCCCACCAGCCCTTGGAAGGAGCCCAACTAATCCAAACACCAACCCCTACTTCTTGCAAGAGGTCAGCTGAGATAATTGCTTTCAAAAAACAGTTCATTTTTCTCCCTTTCTTGCCATGCAAAGACAATTCTGCTTGCAGAGAGGCCAGTGCCTGTACCTGCCTGTGACCAAGTCACTTGTCCCCTTATCTCGGACAATTTATTTGTTTATTGCGTTTATATCCTCATTTGTGGGATGCTCTCCCCAGGGAGGTTCGGCTGGTGCCTTCATTATACACCTTTAGGCACCGGGCAAAAACGTTCCTCTTTAACCAGGCATTTGGCTGATTGATATCCAATGCCCTTTTAAAATGTGTGTGTGTGTGCGTGTGTAGGGGTGTTATTGGGTTGTTTTTGTTTTTATTTCTATAATTTATTTCATGTTTTTATATTGTGATTTTATGTTGTAACTGCCCTGAAACCTGCGGGTATAGGATGGTATATAAATTCAATTAATTAATTAATTGATTATTATTATTAATAATAATCTTTTTTCTCCAAGGAGCTCAAGGTGACATGTACATTTTACTCCTCCTCCTCACTTAGTCCCCACAACAACCCTGTGAGGTAGGTGAGGCTGAGAGGCAGTGACTGGCCCAAGGCCACCTGGCGAGGTTCATTGCCAAATGGGGATTCGAACCCTGGTCTCCCACTTCTAATTAATGTAGATGCAAAGATATGAACAGAAATCCTTGCTAACAGATTTTAGGCTGTCTGTATAGCTAGATCAGGCGGGCTTTATTCGCCAAAGGCAGGGAACAGATGATTTAATCCGGTAGCAAATCTTTATTTCTTTTCTTTTTTAAAAAAACAAAACTGATGGGCTGCAACTATTTTTCCTGATGCTGGAAAAGTGTTTGATAAAATATATTGGTAGTTAATTTCTGTAACTTTGAAAAAAAAAGTGTGTTTCCACAGGAATTTATGAATTGGAGTAGAATGTTACACCTCTCTCCCCAGTCCTGGGTGGACTCGACCAATGGAATTCATCTGAGTGAGTTTGGTTTAGAGAGGGCTGCAAGGCAGGGCTAATCTCTTTCACCCGTTATATTCATGGTTAGTGCCATTAGGGGTGTGCAATTTGCCAGAACAGGGAATTTAAAGCAGCTGTGTATGCCAGGGTGGATAAAAATCAATGATTTTTTTAAAAAAATCAAAAAAATCGGATTTTTTTGATTTAAATCGGATTTTTTTGATTTAAATCGATTTTTTTGATTTAAATTGGATTTTTTTAATAAAATGCTTTTTGTGGAAAACATATTACCATCCAAAGGTTATTCCATCATGAAATAAAGATTAGTTTTTTAATTTTGTAGTATAAGGTTGTATATGTTTAATTTTGGGGGTAAATAAATTCCATTAATCCATTCACAATGTCATGCTCTTCCAGAGGTTTTTGTAAGATTATTGGGCAGTTTCTCTGCCTACAAGATATTATCACAGGTGCTTGGTTTACTTTTGCAGTTCTCAAAACTGAATTTGACTCAACAGAGATCACATGCCTCTTCTTCACAGCAAAAATGTTATAACATGAACAGAGTTGAGAAAAAGACCTTAATCCTATTGTTCTACAAACCTATGAATACAGAAGCAACCCCTTCAGTGCTAAGTTTCAAGAAGTTCAGTGAATAGAATAGAAACAATATTTTTCTGATTGTTTGGAGTGGACAGTATTTAAGTTTTTCATGTGTAGGCTGGGCTGACAGTCTAAGTTTCTTAAAATATATATATATTGTTTTTGTTTAGCCAAATTAGTTAACAAACATGGATGTTTGTTTAAGCAAATAACATTTGCTGAAATGTTATTGTTTCAGTTGAATAAATCTATTTAAATTGTTATTATTAAGGTAATGATTATTTTTCTCCTTCCTAAGTACAACAGTAAAGTTGTCCAAATATGAATGATTAACCTATTAAACTGGGGATAAAAAAACTAATATGAAAAGTTGTTATTCTAGAAATCTTCATCTACTTGCATATTAAAGTTATACCAGCAAGAATTAGTCTTTATGATTTAAATCAACTATGATTTAAATCAAGCCTTACTGACTAGTGATTTAAATCGTGATTTAAATCGTGATTTAAATCAGTTTGATTTAAATCAAATCCACCCTGGTGTATGCAGATGATTATTACAGTATTTATTATTAGCAGACTCTAATAGTCTATATAAACTAATAAAATCTATTAATTTTTGCCTAATTATGCCTATACAATGAATTATTTAAAACCCAAATTCATGCCATGTGACTAACTGGCAATTTTGTTGGTACCTAGAGGTAACATATTTAAGTATTTTGGATCCTAGAGATATTTCTCAATTAATTAAACTGAATTTGAACAGACTGACGACAGAGATATCTCTTGATTTGGAAAGAGGGACTTAGACTTAGTATTGTGGATAAGGTTAATATGCTTGAATTAAATATTTTGCCGCAGATAATTCATGTGTGCTTTGTAGTATTCCTTTAGATATTCCCCAAGTGTATTCACATGGGTTTTTAATGTAGCATTTAGGAAGTTCATTTGAGGGGGACCTCTCAACTTCATTTCTCACCCAAAAAGATGAAGCTGTCAATATTGGAAGGAGGATTTACTTTTCCACATCCTACTTTACATCATAAGACAAACCTTTTAGCTTATGCAAATCTCTTTTTCTGCAAGTACCCCATGGGTAGTTTTGGAGATGACCTACTTGGCACCCCTGTATGGGTGGCTGACATAGCTGCCAAGTTTTCCCTTTTCTCGCGAGGAAGCCTATTCAGCATAAGGGAATTTCCCTTAAAAAAGGGGATAACTTGGCAGCTATGGTGGCTGATGCGTGGACATGGAGCTTTAAAGCATGGACTGTGCCTGTAAAACACGGAGGAAAGGTAAGTGTGGATAATCCCTCAGTGCAAGGTGCTCTAATGCAGGCATAGGCAAACTAGGCCCTCCAGATGTTTTGGGACTCCAACTCCCATGATCCCTAGCTAACAGGACCAGTGGTCAGGGATGATGTGAATTGTAGTCCCAAAACATCTGGAGGGTTGAGTTTGCCTATGCCTGCTCTAATGGGAGAGGAGGAAAAGCAACATTAAGAACATAGGAAGAGCCTGGTGGATCAGGCCAATGGTCTATCTATCTAGTCCAGCATCCTGTTCTCACAGTGGCCAAACAGGTGCCCCCAAGGGAAACCTGCAAGCAGGATTCAAGCACAAGAGCACTTTCCCTTCCTGCAGTGTCCAGCAAGTGGGATTCAGAAGCATTGCGGAGTCCAGCTGTGGACTCAGCCATCATGGCGCAGAGCCATCAAGAGCCCTCTCTCCTCCATGAATTTGTCTAATCCTCTTTCAAAACCACCCAGTTGGATGTCATCCTAGAGTGGATGTTTTGAATAATTTCTTTCAAATTATAGAAAATAGAAAGTCATTTTAATTCTTTCCCCTTCTCTTTGGTGCCCTCTGCTCTGGGCCATTATTGGGGTCCAATGATTACGCAGACATGAAGGTGGTGGCTGGCTGGTAGAAGAACCAGAGTTCTATCAGAGACAGGGAAGGGAAGATCTCCCAGGGTGAGAGACAGGGGGGTATTAAGGAAAGCTCCCAGGTGAGAGCTGGGAGGCTCTACCACTTTCTGCGAGCAACAAGAGCCGCCTTTGAGAGAAGACTCTGCATTTTCTTTTCTCTTCCTCTGTTTTTGTTTTTAGTTAGATTAGGTTTCTAAAATCTTATTGTATTATGAAATAGCTTTAACAAAATCTTATAAAAAATAAATTTTATCTATCTATCTATCTCAGGAGAAATGTCAATTTTCCAGGGGCTCCTGCTCACCTCCTCCAAACCCTTTGACACTAAACCTTCCTGAAAGTTGACAGGAAAGAGAAAGAGAGAGTCGATATTAAAATATAAAATAGTATTATGGGAAGCAAACCCCACAAGTCAAAACTGAAACTTTCTTGAGGATCTAAGAGCAACTAACTACCAAACCCTCTTCTCCTTATTGCAGCTGCTGGAGAAAATTTGCATGCTGTTTCCTAGAAGCCTCGTGTGGTGTGGAAAGGCTTGCGAAGGAGCCCAGCAGCCTCATCTGATGTGGCAACAACTGTGAAAAATTCCCTTAGAAGGAAGTGCAGGCCAATTCTCCTCCACTCACCCCTCTGAGATTTGCATATAGTAGCCTTGAGTATTATCCAGGGGAGGGTGAATCAAGAACGAACACAGCAGTTCGTCATTCCACTCTGAACAGGAAGCTGGCTCTGAAACTGCCCTGCTCTTCCTGGGTCCTGGTGGCTGCTTGTTTATATAAAAATAGCAAGGCAAAAAACAAACAAACCTTAGAAACAAAACAAATCAACAGCACACTTGTGTAGGACTTGTATCGCCCTCCACCCTGCTCCTTTAGGAGGGTCTGATGGACAGGGAGAAGCAGGCAATAAAAAACCCTGAAACTTTAACTGTGATCAAGGAGCAACTGCTGTTTGCCCATTTCCACCATAAAAAAGAAAATAGGCCCTTGCTGGATCAGGCCAGTAGCCCATCTAGTCCAGCATCCTGTTCTCACAGCAGCTGACCAGATTAAGGTTAGCAGATTTTTTTCAATGAATCCGGGGACACTTTTCAACTTCAATGGATTTTGTATGGGGACTGATGTGTAAATTCAGGGACTGTTCCTGGGAAACGGGGACATCTGGTAACCTTAGACCAGATGCCCTAATGGGGAACCAGCAAGCAGGACCCGAGTGCAAGAAACCTCTCCCCTCAAGAGCCCTCTCCTCCAGGAATTTGTCTAATTCTCTTTTAAAGCCATCTGGGTTGGTGGCCATCACTTTCTCCTGCGGGAGCGAGTTCCAGAGTTTAACTATGCTAAGTTCCTAACACCACCAGTGCCTTGGCGCAAAGGGGGCAGGAGGTATCCGAACACTACAGTAAGGATGCTGGGCAGTTGCCTATTTGAGGGGGGTGGGGTGGTCGGAACCACTATGATCCCAGAATGAATTACAGTACATGCCATTCTCACCTCCACTACCCTGATCAATGTTAGAACTTCTAACAGGCTCTCAACCTCAGGCCAGGTGAGGAAAAGCTCTCTCCCCTTGAAGGACTGCAGGGATGTCCCCATTCTAGCAGCTAACTCTCAAATCAGCACTGTTTTCCTGGGGTACCTCTCCAAAATCAGAGAACATCCACCAAGGACTGTGTATATTCTCTGCTACAAGGGTACTCCAGAATCAATCACACAGAATTTGGCATTCCAGAATCGTGGCTTTCAAAACCAAAGAGCACCAGCTCAGAAGTACTGGTAATCGAGAAAAATGTTTTCTCCCATTGGCAGAAACATGGGAGTTTGCCACTGCTTAACTTCTTAAATGACTGGTGCTTAAATCTGTCAACAAGCCACAGCCAGTAACTTGGGAGTTGCTCCCCCAAATTCCACAGTTGAGCAGGGTGAAGGTAATACACTCAGCTCATAGTTTACTCAAAGAGGAACTCCAAGGAGTGCTGGCACAAATAAAGGTTTTAGGATTCTTTTGCTCAGGGTGCCTTCAAGAGAGGGGCTACATCCAGGCCTTCTCTACAGTGGCCCTGCAGTGTTTCTGGGAAAGGGGCAGGTACATTTTGGGTCCTGGAAACTTATGAATCAGCACAAAGGGTAGTTTTGAGGCAAGTGTTTTATGCTCTCTTAATAACTGGAAGGTTTTAGGCGTGGTGGGCGGGTTAAAACAAGCAAAGTAGCAAGGACAAATCTGCCCCAAGACATGTCCAGAACTCCTGCAGGGGGAAACTGGCCTTCCTACCCCACAGTTGTTGCCTCTTCCACCTGAGAAGGCCCCCCCCCCATTTGCTGCACCCCTTCAAAATCAAATCAAAATCAAATCAAATCAAATCACAGCTCTTAGATGTGCAACAACCACAAGAGAGAAATGATCACTATAGAGCAGGGAACCTGCTTGGTCAGATGCTTCCTTACAAGCATAATTCCGTCATAGAAATCCAGAAATCAGTGTTCCAACTTGTCTGTGAAAGCATGAAGAAGCAAACTGTATGCTGCCACCACCTCGTTTAACCCTGGAGTAAAATTAACTTGCCAGGCAGATTCCTTTGGCTTGAAACTTAATGTTAAAAAAAAAAGTTAGGTAACTCTCCTCTCAGTGGAAGGGTTGCTGTTTCAGGAGGCTGACATCTTTGCCATCAGTTCCTCTCCACTCCCCATCTGCGGCTGCTTCCGCCCCATCCCTCAGGAGCAGAGACCCCTGGATTGTATCACCCACTGTCAGGGGACAAGATATGATACAATAACACCCACCCCACCACAACAACACACCAGGTCCCCATTGTAATTTTTGCCTGGATTTTATTGTCACACTGGGGAGACCACCTCAGCTGACAAGCAGGATATAAATATAAGACCACCAATACTCTGGTTTCTCTTCAGATCATATAAATCTTTCACCTTTTATTAATAAATATAAGACCACCATATCTACACAGGGCAGGATCCTGCCCTCTGGACAAAACAGGACACACACACACAGGCCTTTCCCTCACAGCAAGGCAGAGGGTCCTGCCCACAGTGAGAGGAACTTGTAGCACTAGGCCCTCCCCTTGGCTGAAGGAGGTGGACATGTTGGTTCTCAAGCAGCTTATTTCTTGCAAAACAGCAGAGCATGGCTTGGCAGCTGTGCAACACGGGTCCTGGGCAATCTCCGTGGCCGCCTGACGCCTTTCAAATGGCTCAAGGCTAGAAGAGGAGCAGGCCAGAACCTCTGCCCACAATAACAAGCGCCACAATAACAACTCTTGCCCCATCACTGGTCAGAAGGAAAGAAAGCCTGTCCCCTTTCCTCGGGCGCAGGAAGGAACTTGACAGCGTGAAAAAAAACAACCAACAACCACCCTGCTTTTCAGAGCCATGTGACATCAAGCTCTGTCAGCGGCCAACGAGCCAGTCATGAAACCACTACAGAGGGAAAGTACACAGAGATTGAGAGGATGGGGAAGGAACTAGGCCACTCCCTAGAATATTGACACCTGGGCTGAAAAAGAACAGCCAGGTTGGGCATTTAAGGTCTCACTCTCTGCTTATAGGATCATACAACTGAAAGGCACCCAAAGGGCCATCTAGTCCAACCCCCTGCAAGGCATGCGCCACAGTCCCAGCAAGCGCCTCCCACGTGGTAGGGAGCGAGCCACCACAGACAAGGCCCTACCTCATGGCCACGTTGCTCCCGTCGATGACGATGGGGCGCAAGTTCTCTCCGTCCTTTCCCTCCAGAGGTGTGGCACGGGTGGGGCTCTGGTTTGCTGCACCCCCTCGTGGGACCAGCGGTGCCTCGGGGGCCTCCTGGGGCGCCTCAGCAGGGTCCCTCTCCCCCACGGCCATCCCATGCTTGACCAGCTCCCCAAGGACTGTGTTGGTATCAGCGTTCAGGCCGTGCTTCTGGAGGACGGCCAGGATCTGCTCGGAGGAGTAGCCCAACTTGCGGAAGAAATCCACTTTCATCTGCATTTCGGTGGTGTCCTGCTCCAAGGAGCTCCACGACTCCAGGTCTGCGTCAGACTCCTCTGGGCTTGGGCCCTTCAGGCTCATGTAGCCACTCTCCTGCATGGAGCTCCCCCCGGGCTCCTCCTGCCCACTGCCACCAAGGCACTTAGCTAAGGGCAGAGGGTCAGGCCAGCGGGCAAAGCCACCCGGAGGGGCAGTGGAAAGGCCACCCAAGTTCATCGTTTTTCTCCTCTGGTCAGAATCTGTTCCTCATTCACATGCCAGAGCTGTAAAGGAAAAGAGAGCAGCTGTTACAGCCAGACTTCAGGAGGGAGTCAGAGGTCCAGGCCAGAGCACTCCTGATGTGCTTAGGGACACTACTAAACAGGAGGCTTCACGGGACAGAAACAGGCAGCAGAGGCCCACTAAAGAATCTCGCCCACTTCCCAGTCATGTGCTTTCCCTAACCTCGATCCAGGAGGCACCTCCAGCCACGGCTGCCCCACCTGGACCCAGGAACTCGCCACTTCCGCCCCGCCTCGGTGACTCTACAGGGAGGATTAGGGGGGCGAGTCGCCCCCGATCGCTCCTCGCCCCCAACGGAGACGCGCGGGGGACAGAGTTCAACTTCTGCTTCCGCCTAAGGAAGCCGAGGGCGCGGCCTCGCTCCCCACCCCCTCCGCTGTCACCTGCCGGCGCTCGTGACCTTGACGCAGCCCCGGCCAGACCAGCCGCCACGGTGCTGGGCGCGGGGCAGGAAGCGCCCCGTTTCCACCACCGTGGGGGCGAGGCAGCGCACTGGGGGGCCGCTCCAGGACACCCTTTTAAAGCCGGATCGCCCCCTCCCCCAGGACACCCGTTCTAAGTTGGATTGTCCGCCCCCCCCCCAAAAAACCCAAAACAAAAGCCAGGCCAGGGGTGGCGCTGCTTCCGCGCCCAGCCAAGCCGTGGCGCTCCTCCCGGCCAAGAGGGCTCCTTACCCGGCGCTTCGCCCCCGCCGCCGCTTCTTCCCCTCCTTCTCGCTCTCCGGCTCGGCGGGGCCCGCGCGCTCCTCCATGGGGCCGATGCGGGGCCGGCCGTGGCTGGTGCTTTATAGGGCGCCGGGCTGGTGGCAGCCGAGAGGCAAGGCGGGGAGGAGCCGGCTGCCGCTTCCTGAACCGCCCTCCTCCCCGACTCGCCCCGGCCCCCGGCTCCGCCTCTAGCTCCTCCGACGGCGACGGCGCGCAGCGAGGACGCGCGGGGGATGCACGGCTGCCCGGCAGCGCCGCGCGGAGCTGCCTCTGTTGCGGGCGCGACTCGAGCTGGTTCCCGCGGCGGCCGCAGCTCCCGGCTCTGTCGAGAGCGTAGCCCACCTCGCCGGGTTGTGCGGAGGGAGAGGACCTAGTACGCCTGCCTGAGCCGCAATGCATAGCTGCCAAGTTATCCCTTTTTTTAAGGGAAATTCCCTTATGCTGAATAGACTTCCTCGTGAGAAAAGGGAAAACTTGGCAGCTATGCCGCAATGGTCATTTCTTAGGTCGTAAAATTTATACACCACTTGATTGAAAGCAAAACAAAATCTCCAAGCTGTTTACCAGGAGAGCAAAACAAGATTATCAGTAAATGCAACTCTTTAAAATGTTGCTATTAGTACTGTACAGTATATAAATGCCATAACAACTTGGGACCAGTTTGCCAGCGAGATCACCTTGGCCCACATGTGCCCACTCGACTGCTTTGATCTGATGCTGTTAAAGATGCCGCATAATTCCTGTTCCACATTTGTAAGAAATCAATCTCTTGTGATGGCAGGCACCTACACTTAGGAACTCCCTGCCTGTTGAAAGCAGCATAATTATCATAGGCCTACACTTTATACACTTACTCGCCTTTTCTCTAAACTAAAAAGGCCCAAATGCTGTAGCCTCACAGGGGAATTGTTCCAACCCCTCCAGAATATACAGTTGTGCCTGTTTTGCTGGTGTTGCATGTGCAATAAATAGCATTTCAGAGAAAGCAACCTTTGTCGTCCTAACTACATCATCATAACCACCTGATGGCGTGTATCTTTCCCACCTGATCAAAGAGAAGGCAGCATGGCATAGCGATTAGAGTACTGAACTAGGACTTGGGAAAGACCAAAGTTTGAATCCCTATCCAGCCATGAATATCTTCTTCTTTGGCGATCAATCGTATCCAAGTAAGATTGTCTTCCATAAACACGATTTTAACAATGGGTCCGTAAGTGACTGTGGAGGCCAATTCTGGATCCACACGTCCTTCCACAGTGGGGACATTGGTTTCCGGGTGGGAGTTGATCACGGTGTGGATTTGCCAAGCACGCCTTCCTCTTAGCACGTTTATCCTTTGCGTCCCCTCAGATCAAGTATCTTCAACTTCAAAGTTCCCCAAGGTTCATCTAGTGCAGGCATCCTCAAACTGCGGCCCTCCAGATGTTTTGGCCTACAACTCCCATGATCCCTAGCTAACAGGACCACTGGTCGGGGAAGATGGGAATTGTAGTCCAAAACATCTGGAGGGCCAAAGTTTAGGGATGCCTGATCTAGTGCATAGGTGCCAACTCCCTGGGGCCCTGGGTGCAAGAGCACCCACAAAACTCCCCATGAAGGGGTTGGGCACCCACAAATTTCGGTTGAAGGACCATGCAGGCACCCATGGTTGCAGGGCCAAGCTGGCATTCCTGATCTAGTGCAACCCTCTCTTCTTCTTCTTCTTCTTCTTCTTCTTCTTCTTCTTCTTCTTCGGCGATCACTCGTAGCTGAGTAAGATTGTCTTCCATAAACACGATTTTAACAATGAGTCTGTAAGTGACTGTGGAGGCCAATTCTGGATCTACATGTCCTTCCACAGTGGGGACATTGGTTTCCAGGTGGGAGTTGATCACAGTGTGGATTTGCCAAGCGTGCCTTCCTCTTAGCACATTTCTCCCTTGCATCCTGAGTTCAAGTGTCTTCAAAGCGCATGACACCTTTGGTAAAGGCTGTTCTCCAATTGGAGCGCTCGCAGGCCAGTGTTTCCCAGTTGTCAGTGTTTATTCTACATTTTAAAAGATTTGCCATGAGACAGTCTTTAAACCTCTCTTGTTGACCACCAGCATTGCGCTTTCCATTTTTAAGTTCGGAATAGAGTAATTGCTTTGGAAGACGATCATCGGACATCCTCATAACATGACCAGTCCAACGAAGTTGATGTTGAAGAATCATTGCTTCAACACTGGTGATCTTTGCTTCTTCCAGTACACTGATATTAGTTTGCCTGTCTTCCCAAGTGATGTGTAAAATTTTTCGGAGACACCGTTGATGGAATCTTTCAAGGAGTTGGAGATGGTGTTTATAAGTGATCCATGTTTCACAAGCATATGGTAAGGTTGGTAGTACAATAGCTTTGTAAACAAGCATTTTGGTTTCCCTGTGAATGTCCTGGTTCTCAAACACTCTGCACTTCAATTGGGAGAAAGCCGCACAGAGCTCAGGCGATGCTGGATTTCGGCATCAATGTTGGCCCTTGTGGAAAGGTAGGAGAAGTGATCAACATTTTCCAACGTTACACTACTGAGTTGGATTTGTGGTGTTGCAGAGGGGTTGTTTTGTACTTGTTGGTGCAGCACTTTGGTTTTTTGGATGTTGAGTGATAGGCCAAGCTTTTTGTAAGCTTCTGCAAAGATATTTGTAACAGGCCCTACGTTACAGCCGCATCCGTTCCAACTCTACAGACAGAGACTCTCACCTAAGAGATCTACAGCAAACCTTTTTAGAACTAAAATATCCACCTGATGAAGTTAAACAACAGATCAACAGAGCCAGACTGATACCCAGAGAGAACTTGCTGCAAGACAGACCCAAAAAAGAAAATAACAGAACACCACTAGTAATCACATACAGCTCCCAAGTTAAAACAGTACAGCGCATCATCAGAGACCTACAACCTCTCCTAGACAATGACAGTTCTCTTTCTCAAGCTCTGGGAGGAAGACCTTTCATTGTCTACAGACAGCTACCCAATCTTAAACAACTCATCACCCACAATAATACCACCACCACCAGACTTAACATGGACACTGGTACCAGAGCCTGCAATAAACCCAGATGCCAACTTTGCTGCCACATACACCCGGACAACACCATTACTGGCCCCAGCAACATCAAACATACCATCTCAGGACTATTTAATTGCTCGTCTTCTAACATTGTGTATGCCATCAAATGCCAATAGTGCCCTTCAGCTCTCTATATTGGACAAACAGGCCAAACCCTACGCTAAAGGATGGCTGCCAAAGGTAAAGATGCCCCTGACCATCAGGTCTACTAGTAGTGTCCGACTGTGGGGTTGTGGCGCTCATCTCGCTCTATAGGCCGAGGGAACCAGCGTTTGTCAGCAGACAGCTTCCGGGTCATGTGGCCAGCATGACAAAGCTGCTTCTGGTGAACCAGAGCAGCACACAGAAACGCTGTTTACCTTTCCGCCGGAGTGGTCCCTATTTATCTACTTGCACTTTTGACGTGCTTTCGAACTGCTAGGTGGACAGGAGCTGGGACCGAGCAACGGGAGCTCACCCCGTTGCAGGGATTCGAACCGCCGACCTTCTGATCAGCAAGCCCTAGACCAGGCATGTCAAACCTGCGGCCCTCCAGATGTTTTGGCCTACAACTCCCATGATCCCTAGCTAGCAGGACCAGTGGTTGGGGAAGATGGGAATTGTAGTCCAAAACATCTGGAGGGCCGCAGGTTTGACATGCCTGCCCTAGACTCTGTGGTTTAACCCACAGTGCCACCTGGGTCCCGCCAAAGGATAAATGGACATAAATCTGACATCAGGAATCAGAAGACAGAGAAACCAGTAGGAGAACACTTCAGTCTCCCAGGACATTCTATACAAGATCTCAAAGTAGCTGTTTTATTACAGAAAAATTTCAGAAACAGACTGGAAAGAGAAGTTGCTGAATTGCAACTCATTACCAAGCTTAAAACCATGGAGAGACCTGGTCTGAATAAAGACATTGGATTCTTATCTCATTATACATGATGAAGCTATCTTTAGCCATCTCACCCATTGCTTTTTCCTGCAATACCAATTGCAGTCATTAACAGTCGTCAACAGGTTTACAACTTCTATCAGCCAATCACCCATTCCCACCACCCTTCTGAGTAATACCCCTCCCCACCCTCTGACTATACATAAGGGTCTGGTGACTTCTGTTTCAGTGTATCTGAAGAAGTGTGCATGCACACAAAAGCCCATACCAATGACAAACTTAGTTGGTCTCTAATGTGCTACTGGAAGGAATTTTTTTAATTTTTTGTTTCGACTACGTCAGACCAACACAGCTACCTACATGTAACACACAACACACACACAACCCCCTGCAGCGCTTCTTTCTTTCTCTCCCCAGCCCACCTCCCCCCCCCCAATCCCTCCTCCTCTCCTCCCCAAAGCCATGCAGCCGCAAGCAACTCAAATGGAGTGGAAAATGTCCAGTGGTGGCAGATCGAGCCTTTAGATTATCTCCTTCACCTTTGATACTTAGCTGTTTCTAATCTGCTTTTATTTGCCAGAAGCCCCCCTCCCACCAGCTTGGGTGGGTGGTGGTGGTGGCGGCGAGGAGGCAGAAGAAGTGGGGTGGTAAAAAGGCGAATAGATAACGTATGTGTGTCCCCCTATATTTTTGGCTGCCGTCGCTTCTATACATAATAATAATATGTTTATATGATTAGCTGAACCCAGGGGTGGGTAGAAGAGAAAGAGAGAGAAATAGTGGGGATGGAGATTGGCGGAAGAGGTGGAGGCTGGAGGTGACTGCAGTTCAGAGCTAGGAGAGTCCGTGTCAGGACTTCGCAATCCCCAGTCACACACTGAGAGTTGCATAGATCAGGCATCCCCAAACTTTGGCCCTCCAGTCCATATGTTTTGAACTACAATTCCCATCATCCCTGACCACTGGTCCTGTTAGCTAGGTATGCTGGGAGTTGTAGGCCAAAACATCTGGAGGGCCGCAGTTTGGGGATGCCTGGCATAGATGAAAGGGAGCTGGCAATAGGCTACAATTTCCCCTTTTTTCTTTTTCTTTTAAGTGTGTGCCTGTGTTTTGCAATCACAGCGCCTTCGCCCCACTTCTCCTCCCGCTGAACAATTGAGTTGATTCCGGCATGAAATACGGGGACAATTTGTCCGGGGACACATCTGCAAATCTGGGGACTGTCCTCGGGAACCGGGGACGTATGGTAACCCTAATGTAGACCCATATGTGCCACTGCAGCCTCTTCCCAACCTTGCCCAGGGCTCCTACTTCTGCCCTTGGGAGAGGCAGAAGTGAGGAAGTCTAGGGCAGGGAGCTTCTGAGACTGGCCTGAGAATATTTCGTAGCATTTGTTTATTTCAGATTGTAAATTGTCTTGGGTGCCGCAGTAGAGGGGCAGAATATAAACGCAACAAACTTCACAGAAAAGCTTCTGCCACTCCAGTGTGTGAGAAAGGCAAAGGAAGGGAAGCTAATAGAGCCCACACTACACCCAATGTGGTGTAGTGGTTAAAGTATGACCTAGGAAACTAGAGTTCGAATCCCCACTAACCTACCTCATAGGGTTGCTGTTGGGATTAAATGAGGAGGGGAATTTCCTTGAGTTCCTTGGAGGAAAGGTGAGATATATATGTAATAAATAAGTACAGTAGACATAAAAACGCAAGAGATATATCCCAGTTATGTTACAATCCTGAATGTGTTGCCCTTCTCTCTGAAGCTCTTTCTGCATGTGCTTAATCTCAGGAGGCAGAGATTCTCTACGGTATTAATACTGGTGCAGAGAAGCACAAGCTTGGACTCCTTCGAGTGGAATTGATTTTGCTAGGCAGATGTGATTAAATTTGTACAAATCACAGCGTGAGTTCAGCAAGAGTGCAGGCGGGAGAGGCAGGCATAAGTTCGATGCTTTGCCCCAGGAGTTTAGCCGGAAGCGTTTGCTTAGGAATGAAGGGCTGCAGACAGAGATTTGGGGAAGTGGGGGAAATAAGGAAGGAAGAGAACCATTCCGTACTTTAACTTACGCATTTCGGGCTGATATTTAAATAAAACGCAACACATGAAGCCAACTGACCAGGTGGTGCAATGGGAACAATGGAAGCTGCTCTAGGGAACCAGACCCTCAGTCTAGCTTGCTCACATTTGGCTCCCCCAAGTGGTAGCACCTCTCCTGGGTTTCATAAGAACATAAGAGCAGCCTGCTGGATCAGGCCCATGGCCCATCTATTCCAACATCCTTTTCTCAACATGGCTAAGTGGATGACCCAATGGGAAGCCCACAAGCAGGATTCGAGCACAAGAGCCCTCTCCCCTCCATCTGGCATTCAGAAGCATTGCTGCCTCCTAGCTATGGGGGCAGAGCATAGCAAGAATGGCTAGTAGCCATCGATAGCCCTCGCCTCTTCCATGAATCTGCCCAGTCCTCTTTTAAAGCCATCCAAATCAGTGGCCACCCCTGCCTCCTGTTGGACTGAGTTCCATAGTTTTAACTATGTGCTGTATGGAAAACTTCCCTTTATCTGTCCTGATTGGACCTTCTGTATCCAAAGCAGGCCAAACTTCTTCAGCCAATCAATGGATCCTATGAAATAAATCAATCCCCAGGTAACTCGGCTGGAAATAGCCCTAGTGCCTGATCACCAGAAGCTGCTGGTTGCTAGGAATTTAGGGCAAAACTCATCAGATGTTATCTAGTGGGTCAAAGTCTCACTGAGATGAATGGATGTAGGTGACCATTCATTTCAATGGGGCCCATGCCACAGCTTTATTAATCATGGAATCATGGAATCAAAGAATTGTAGAGTTGCAAGGGACCCTAAGGATCATCTAGTCCAACTCCCTGTAATGCAGGAATATGTAGCTGTCCCCATACAGGGATCGAACTTGCAACCTTGGCGTTATCAGCACTATGCTCTAACCAGCTGAGTTTTACAGGTTGGCATAAGCTCAGCTATAGGGAAAGCTGTAAGGGCCTTGAGAGCATTTGATGTCGGCCCCTGGGAATGAGAAGTGTCTATCCAAGCTATGTCCTCTTTCTTTTGCCAGAAATAGCACCACTCAGCTCTGTTGGCAAGACCACCCCAGATCTGGAAGAGGGGTGGGGGTGGGTCTTTTGTGGAAAATCGTCTGCAATGACAGAGGATACAGCTTCCTTTTTGTTTCAACATAATTCCAACAAGATGCACAACATGAAAGCTTGTCTCGCTAAAGAGCTTTTGCCCTGCTACAAATGGCAACTGGGTTTTCTGTGGGTTGCCGTTTGTTCCAATTTAGTGCTAAAGAGTGGGTTTTCCAGGGGGAAGGGGAGGGGCAAAGGTAAAACTGCTCAGACCTGTGCTTCCTAGGCACAGGGCAAGCAAAAATGTGGAAAAGCCCTTAGCTACAGGCAGGATTTCAATAGCCCTTGAAAAATCTGCATTTGTCTCTGTGTTGTTAGAAATTATGGACTTTGGCTGTTGTGGGGAAAAAGACACATAAACTGTGTGTCTCCAGGGGGATGGAGGATCCAGAAAGCTTTTATGTCATCTGCTGGGATTTTATTTCCTATGCTTCAGACTTAGATGCTCATGCCAGCTTGGGAAATAGGGATGTCTGGAGATAAATTGGAGTGCCACTGTTTCTTTCTGTTACAATTTATTTATTTTTGTTTGCTTTGTATGTGGTATTATGTAATTCCTTGCTATTTACTTTGGGGCTAAAGAAGGTTAAAATAAAGGCGTGGGGGGGGGAGGAGGAAAAAAAAATAGTCCCAACAATTACTGCTTTCAAGTTGGGGCACAAAGTGAGCTCCCATCCTTTCCCTCAGCTGCCTGCCCGACTCTTTTCTGTGTTCAAATAGTTCTGCTGCCTTTTGTCTCCTTCCAGCACCTGGCAGGATTGTGACACAGCCTCCTGGCGGGTGCTGGGGCAGGATTTCTGTGAGAACACCTGGCCTCGCTATGCAAATCAGCTTTTGCAATGAGCAATATTTGCCTAAAATGTAAATGGCAGCAATTTGCTTGTTCATGAAAAGCCTCCTCTGCTTCCTGGTTTCTTTGAAGGCCAAGCCAAGCACCCTTTGCTCCTGGTTCCATTTCCTCCTTGCCATGGTGTGTTCAGCCTCCAGTGAGCCCTGGGAACTTACATGCTGAGCCATGGGTGGGAAAGCCTGAATTGGGGCCTTTCCTCTCCTGCTCCAGTGCTAATCTCTCTCTCTCTCTCTCTCTCTCTCTCTCTCTCTCTCTCTCTCTCTCTCTCTCTCTCTCTCTCTCTCTCTCAGCTGAGTCCTTCTGTCAGGAGACTGGAGCTGTAGTCAGGGTTGCCCTGGGGAAACTGGCCATTACAGGCACCAGCTTGTCTGCTCAGTTGCTTGCTGAGCTGGGAGGACCCATCTAAATCCTGCACTTTCCTGGAGAGATAATTTTATATAACAGAGCAAACCTGCCCGGGTTGGTTTGAGCTGTGTTCTGAGCTGCAGACATCAGAAGGTGATAATGTTTCCATGCTGTGAAAAGTGTTCCCCTGATGCTGATCTTTGCACATCAAGCTGCCATTGAAGGCGCAAAAGCCAGGCCAGGTGGGAATTTCCCCCTCCTAGGGTGCTGGCAGCTCTAAAATGTGCTCCCTCCACCTCTTCCTCCTGGTGTTCAAGGGCAAGAAAGGTCCGAAAGAATGTAAGTGCCTGCTGGATCAGGTCTATGCCCCATCTAGTCCAGCATCCTGTTCTCCCAGTGGCCAACCAGATGCACCAAAGGGAAGCCCAGAAGCAGGATTCGAATGCAGCAGCGCTCTTCCCTCCTGAGGTTTCCAGAAACTGGCATTCAGAAGCATTGCTGCCTCCAGCTGCAGAGCATAGCCATCATGCCTAGTAGTCAAGACTGCTTTCTCCTCCATGAATTTGGCTAATCCTCTTTAAAAGCCATTCAAGTTGGTGACCATCACTACCTCCTGTGACAAGGAGTTCCATAATTCTTTTTTTTTAAAAAGATTTTATTTATGCTTTTCAAGTTTATACATTTTATTAGTTTTACAATCAATTTAACATTTCAGGGTTTCACTTCCTTCCCTCTCTTCCTGAGGTTCCTTAAATTTATTTTTAAATATCTTTTGCATGTCCAACTTCATTTAATTTGCTTGTTTAATTATCTATTTAAATATATGCTCTTATGAAACTGCAGGTTATTACAACAACCCTGCCAATGTTTTTATCGGTTTACAATTTATCTGTAAATATTCAATAAACCATTTCCACTCTTTTATAAAAAGTTTGTTATCTTGATATCTTATTATTCTGGTAAGTTTCGCCATTTCTGCATATCCCATAAGTTTTTGTATCCATTCTTCCTTTGCTGGGACTTCTGCTTCTTTCCACTTTTGGGCAAGTAGCATTCTTGCTGCTGTTAGTAGCATACATAAATAAACTTCTATACAATTTAGTTAGTTCCGTCCCTATAATTCCCAAAAGAATTCAACTATGTTTTGCACACTCCAACCTTCTCACTTTCTCTGAGTTGCAACACCAGGCTCATATAATGATTTGTTGAGGTGCAGCTTCTGTGATGTCTAATCCTGTCCACATTTGGCTGTGAACAGGGCATCCATTACAGAACCTTCAGGCTGGGTTTGAGGAGGAAGTCATATCTGCACCTCTGTACGCCAAAAGCAGGACCTCCTTGCACCCTTTCTTTGGATAATGTGCTTAGAACAGGTGGGAGGAAGCAGCAGTCTATTCCCAGCAGCACAGCCTCCCCGATATCACATGGAGGATAATGTGCCTGTCCCAGGATCCCACCCTCATGGCAAGGAGTGCAGGAAAATGCACTCAGGAGGCCTCTTCTCTCACTTCATTGCATTTGTGTTCCATTTCACGTATTCCTACCCCACCCCACTCACCTCACAGAGTGGTTGTTGTGGGGGAGGAAGGGAAAGGAGAATGTTAGCCGCTTTGAGACTCCTTCGGGTAGTGATAAAGTGGGATATCAAATCCAAACTCCTCCTCCTCCTCCTCCTCCTCCTCCTCCTCCTCCTCCTCCTCCTCCTCCTCCTCCCTTATCTGCAAGGTACTCAAGGAGGCACACACGATTCTCTCCCTCCTCACTTAATCCTCACAACAAGTTGTAAGGTAGGCTAGGCTGAGAGGCAGTGACTGGCCTGTGGCCACCCAAGTGCGCTTCATGGTGACGAATGGGGATTTTGAACCCTGGCCAACAAAGGTCCTAGTCCTATACTCAGACGACAGCACTGCATTTTACCCTCTCCAGTAATCCTGTGGCCGAGGGGGGGGGGAGACAAATCACCATGAATCTATGCAAAATAGTCCCCTCTATGCCCTGTAAAGACAGTGAACTTGGCAACCTAGTTACAATCTGTGATACAAACACATCCGCACCACCACACACAGGAAAAATATTCCCCTTTTGTGGGCACAAAGCAGCAGCAGCAGCTGAGGTTTGCTTTGCTTTCCAGGCTGTGGCTGTTCCGCTTCCCCTCTGTGTGTATGTTTACAGTCCACTTGCTGCATTGGAAATCCCCTTTGCAGAGCTCAAACATACAGCCATTGTCGAGGGACACAGAGAATGAGAACAAAGCATCCAACCTCACTGGAGAACTGACAACAATCTGCTGACCACAGACTTCAACACATGATGGGAAAGCTCAAGAGGTACCATGGATAGTACTGTGCTTGGTGGTGTGGTTGGAAGAC
Organism: Zootoca vivipara; assembly: GCF_963506605.1. Taxonomy (NCBI): domain Eukaryota; kingdom Metazoa; phylum Chordata; class Lepidosauria; order Squamata; family Lacertidae; genus Zootoca; species Zootoca vivipara. Next base: position 43,845,937 of record NC_083281.1, on the reverse strand, counting down.
AGGCTTCAAGGCCTTCCTCCTCTGCCTTCTCACAACCCACCCCTTCAGCAAAGGCCTTGCCTCTCCTTGGTTATAAGAACTTAAGGCCAGCCCTGCTGGAGCAGGCAAATGCATGTTGTTTAGTCGTTCAGTCGTGTCCGACTCTTCGTGACCCCATGGACCAGAGCACGCCAGGCACTCCTGTCTTCCACTGCCTCCCGCAGTTTGGTCAAATGCATACCCTCCAACATTTCTCTGATGAAAATAGGGACATCCTACCTATATCATCATCATCATCATCATCATCATCATCATCATCATCATCATCATCTTATTATTATTATTTATACCTTGCCCATCTGACTGGGTTTCTAGGAATTTAGGGCAGATGTTATCTAAACTGAAGGAAGAACATTCTGACAGCAAGAGCTGTTTGACAGTGGAACGGACTCCCTCAGAAGATGGCGGACTCTCCTTCATTGGAGGTCTTTAAACAGAGGTTTCTTCAGTTCAGGAATTCTTTAGTTGTGGTTCCTGTGATGCAGGGGGTTGGGCTAGATGACCCTTGAGGTTCCTTTCAACTCTACAGTTCTCTACTTCCAATCCCCATGCTTATACTACTCAGGCTTCATTCAGATACTTGGCGACTCTCAGCCCCTGGCTTTCTCCATAACTGGCAAGTGGCTTTGCTTACCTCACAACGCCCCAGCTGGAGCCGAGCTGCCCGGTTTCTGTTTGAAAGTTGTTTGCTAATCAATGTGCCTATTAATTGCCGTGTCTTTGATTCTTAAGCTCTTTCCCGTTGTCTGGGTTCCAATTTGCTTATAGGCTAGGCGTGACGAACCATGACTCTTGCGACATGTGGCACACGTCAGTGGAGTACATGAGTGTATGTCCATATTTGCACGTAGCATAAGACTGAAGAGGGGCAGTAGCAAGTTCGTCTGTGCTGGTGTGCTCGCCTGGTCTTGTTAAAAGGCATTGCAAAGTGGAAGCTGGCTCATAGCACAGAAAGGCTGCCCCACAAAAAATTCGTGTTTCAGTGGGATATTTGCTCTTGAGGGCCTAAAGTGACTAATGAGTTTGTCTCTGGGTTGGCTTGAGATCTTTTTCATCAGGCCCCAAACAAGGGCGCTTCCATACTTTTCTCTTTATGGCATTACAAATGATTACTGGGCAAAATATCCACATGGCTTGGGTAAGATTTATCCCCCTGACGTCAGTGGCAGGTGGTGAGTTTGTCACGGGGAAGAATCCTCACCTCACCTCACCTCTCCTCTCCCCACCCTGTCTCTGCCATCGCAATTGCATTGCTGACTGATCAGATGGTGAATAGACATGAATCATAGACTCATAGAATTGTAGAATTGGAAAGGATCCTGAGGGTCATCTAGTCCAACCCCATACACAATGTAGGAATCCTGCCCACAGCCATCCCTAGGTGGGCTCAAACACTGACCCATTGCTCCACAGGAGGGAAGCATCATCACCTGCTCATGCCTGTAGGTCAAGCTGCTGTCTGATGGCCGAGGAACAGAGGCCACCAGGCAGTGTGGTACAGTGGCTAGAGTGTTGGACCAGGACCCGAGTGACCCGAGTTTGAATCCTTGCTCAGCCACGAAACTCACCAGGTGACCTTGCGGGCCAGTCACAGCCTCTCAGCCTGATCTGCCTCACAGGGTTGTTGTGTGGATAAAATGGGGAGGAGAAGAACCATGTATGCCACCTTGAGCTCCTTGGACAAAACGGTGGGATATATATGAAATAATAAACTAATCAACCGACCAATCAACCAAGTTGACAACCTACACTTCAGTAAAGTTATTTCCCCCACTTTGGGTAAGTGAGCCGTAAAAGGGCAGCTCAGTATCGAGAATGACGTCAGGAACACTGAACACTTTTTTGGGTTGTATTTTAAATCTGGGGTTTTCTGGATGGCACTGAAAACACCTCAGGAACTTTTATGAGCTCAGAAACTGCTTAGTCATGTTGCGCAGGCAAAGTGCTGAGTCACTGCGTTGGGGGCCTCTTTCCGCTGGCTTGTTGCTTTCATTTTGCACTGAGTTTCAATAAAAAAAGGGGAAGATGCACAGGGGCCCTCAGCTAAGATAAAGCCTACTTGTCCTCATATGGGATGTTGCAAGAAATGCCACCGGCAAGTTCTAAGGGCAGGTCTACACCACACATTTCAAACACATGACTTCCCCCAAAGAATCCTAGTTTGTTAAGAACATTGGGAATTGTAGTTCTACACTTCCCAAGATGTGTGTGTGTGGGGGGGGGGGGGGAGGGATGTGTTTTAAACTTGCTTTGAATGTGTAGTGGGGATCTGCTTCTACGGTAGTTTAGCAAATAAAACGAAAGGAAATCAATTACACACACAGATGCTCATAGCCTGCCACCTAGTGGAACAGACGGTCTGCTACAACTCCCATCAGCTCAGCAGCCAGCACATCTCTGACTTGCATGAAGTGGAAAGAACAGAGCGTGGCCTCCTCACGCCTCCACCCCATGACAAGGTGTCCTCTTTCTTCTTCCACAGAAACCCCCCTCTTCCTCCTGTTTTGCATCCAGTCTCTCTGCCATCGTACTTGAACGTTGGTGGCCTTTGGTAACCCACTCTTTTTCAACCACTTAGCCCCCACCTCACCTGGGCCATCTGACACACCTTGCAAGGCTGTTGTAAGAATTAGATGGGGCACATAGGAGACTTGGGACTGGCAAAAACCGATCTACACATTTATTGATTTGTGGAACACAACTTATAACAGGTAAACATTAGGGAGAACTTCCCGGTGTTTGGCAGTGGAACAGGCTCCCTCAGGAGGTAGCGGACTCTCCTTCACTGCAGGTTTTTTAAATAGAGGTTGGATGGCCATCTGTCAGGGATGCTTTAGCTGTGATTCCTGCATTGCAGGAGGTTGAACTTTGGGGTGATATTCCAAAACAGACTTCTAAGGTTAAGAAAATGATTTACTGTACTTACTTTTTATTTTGGGGCCCAAAATGGGCTACATATTTTTCCTCCCCCTCCTCACTTTATGATCACAGCAACCCTGTGAGGTATTTGAGGCTGAGAGACAACCAATGGCCCAGCGGGTGGGCTTCATGGCCGAGTGGGGATTTGAACCCTGTTCTCTCCCAGGCCCTAGCCCAGCACTCTTAACTACTACGCTGGTGCAAAACAAAACGTGAAATGAAAGTCATTTGTTGGCTGAATGCTCAGAAAGATTCTAAAAAATATAGGGAGAGAAAACAGATCCACCCAGGACGTATCTAAAGATTACCCCAGAGAGAGTTTTGGAGGGATGTAAAGCTTTGGACACAAGAAGAGCCTGATTGGGGGATCCGAAGGAACCTCAGCCTCCAGGAGTCTATGCTTTACAGCTTGTGTTTTTGTTGCGCTCCCCCCCCCGCCCCAGTGAAGTCAATGGATGTCAAAGTCCAGGGAAACTGCAATCGTGAAAGCAACCACTGGGTGGCTCTGTTGTGCCATAGAATCCTCCTCTTCCCACTGACGCTCTGTAAAAGATGTTTCTTTTCAATCACTTGGCTTCTATGCTCCAAGCTGGCTTCTCCATTTAGGGGCCTTGCCCAGCAGCCCTCAGGCTATCACACCACTGGCCAATGTCCCCACCTAGTCCAGCATCCTGTTCTCAACGTGGTTGAACAGATGCATCTTATGGGAAATTGGTGCCTGAGTTTTGGGTTTTCCTCTTCTCTCCTTGTCCCCTTTCCCTTGTGTGTCATGTTTCTTTTTTAGACTGTAAGCCAGCAGGTAGGAACTGTCTTGTTTTGATTGTACATAAGCCGCTCTGGGAGGCTTTACAGTTGAAGAATAATAGAATCAAGGAATTGTAGAGTTGGAAGAGATCTGAGGGTTATCTAAGTCCAACGCCCTGTAATGCAGGAATCTCAACACATGGTCTCCCATCCAGTTTGAAACCATACCAGACCCTGCTTAGCTTTGCAAATGTACTAACAGTTTTATTGCTGGACCACTAGGGAACAGCAAGGTGCAAATGCTCTAAATAAATAAAGAAAAACCAAGCCCTGTGCTCTGCAGGCAAGGGCCTCCTGCAGATAGCGTCCCTATAAGGAGGTCTGTCCCTCACAATGTTGGCAAGGGGCTTTAGTGTAGGACCCCCCCTCTATTGGAACTCCTTCCCCTCTTTCCCCTGACATACCAGGCAGGGGGACTTGCTGTGTTTGAATTCAGAGTATGTGGCTGCAGCAGCAAAGGAGCTGCTCTCGCCAGCCGGCCGTTCCAGTCTGTGGGCAGCTCGATTATCAATTTGTAGCAATTTAAAAGACAGATACTTTTAAAGAAACCAAACCAGGAATGGAGGCAACACTGAAACTCTTGGACTGCCTTGTAAAGGAATCCACCAGACTGCAGGTTCTAAAGTGGGTTGTGATCCACCTGGATCAAACCAGGTGAATCTGCTTTGGAATTTGAGTTTTGTGGGTTCATTATTTGTGAATAGACTCATCCTTCCGGGAAAGATGACAATGACAGCATCATCATCATCATTATCATCTACAACAACAACGAAACTTCACACAAAACCCTCTGGGAATAAAATATCCATGTATTAATGCGTTCAACAGACTTTAAAACAAAACACAAAAGAATTCAGACTGGAACCACAATGCTGTTTAATCATGGAAAACTCTGACCTTAAGACCTTGCTGCCTTGCAAGCTATCTTTGGGAGAAGAAAGGGCTAAGATGAGAACCCTACACAAATCTGGAGTAGAGTCCCTAAGATAGTTGGCTGTAAACTCATTCTCATGTTTCAGAAGGTCTGCCTTTGAATCTAATTTTAATTTGAGGATGCTTTGCATCAACTTTCTGTGAGACCTTTTGCTGGTACTTCCATGCACAATTTTCAGATCTTTAAGGATCTTGGCGGCATCATCTAATGCAGGCACCCCCAAACTCGGCCCTCCAGATGTTTTGGGACTACAACTCCCATCATCCCTAGCTAACAGGACCAGTGGGCAGGGATGATGGGAACTGTAGTCCCAAAACACCTGGAGGACCGAGTTAGATCAGGCACCCCCAAACTCGATCCTCCAGGTGTTTTGGGACTACAATTCCCATCATGTATTAACCTGTGCCATTTGCACACCTGTAATTGGTAAATGGTAGCTCTAGCTTGGTTGTTCTGATCTTCCCAGATTAATTGCTGCAATGGAACCTTTATCTTTGCCACTAGGCTTTTGATTAGTAATTGCATTTAAAACTTTCTTTGCTTGAAAAATTGCTATCAGACACTTTCCCCACGAAAATAGGAAGTGCTGCAGCCTAGCTGGTGCCAAACATATTGCTCTGCTTTCCTTTGGACCACATCAGTGAGATTGAAAAGGTGGGGTCTTGTCATCTGGGCAGCCCAGGACTTCCATACACCCTGCCCATTCTTGTATCTAGGGAGGTCACTTTAGTGCTGCTAACACAGTGGTTTGACTTGGATTTGACCCTTGGAGGCGCACTCCATTGTCTCTCGAGTCAGATGGACGTCAACAACCTGTTTTCCATGACATTTCCCAGTTTTTCAGCAAATTCTTTGTAATAGTAATTAAATGACCTTTTAAAATGGCAATGGGTGGGAGACACCCTCCAAAACTAAGTAATCATTCGGCTCATGCTTCAGCATCTTGAAAATCAACTGGAGGAAGGATGTGTGTTAATGTCAAGAAGTGGAAGGCAGCCATTGGAGACTGACCAGTTCTTACTCTGGCTTGTCTGCTAAGAATGGTAGCATAGTAGCCACCAGCACAAACAATTGGCTCAGCAGACCCTCCTCCCCATGCCCTGTAGGAAGAGAAGAACCCCTGACCGCATGCCCCTTAGTGCAGTTGCATCAGCATAGGAGGTACTTGAGCAGCAGGTGACCCTCCTTGCAGATTGCATGCCTTGTGTTACAACAAAGGCCTCCATGCAGAATCTGCAGAGCTGAAGTGCTTTGAACTCCCTGTGCCCATCGCCCCTATGTTTAGCCTGCAGGGATTGCTAAAGGAACTTCTGCAGCCATCATTCTACTTCCTGTTCTGTTCTGAACTGCTTTCCTCTCATTCTTTCTGTGCCTTGTGAAGTGGAGGTGGGTTCCCACGAGGCAAGACACAGTGATAACAGCAAGAACGTTTACTGAACTACGTACAGAACTGGACAACAGGGGCACAGCAACTGCTTATATACACTTCTGAAGGCCTGGGCCACTCCCACTCCCAACATGATTGGCTGTCTAAACTTCCAAGCTGCGAATCATGACTCAGAGTTTAAGGGCCAATGGCAAAGGCCCCAATCCTGAAATGTTCTGTGGTTGGATATCATGTATCAAATCAGAACACAGGGGCTCAGAATCCTTAGTCCAGACTCAAACTCAGGCAAACACAGACCACTGAATACATAACACTTTGAGAGAACTGCCATCACCCTCAAGGTCTGTGCTGCCCTCCCTTAAATTGCAGCATTGTAATTTAAAAGCCCACCAGAACAATGTTTGCAAGCGGGGTGAGGGTTGGTGGGTTTGGTGGACCTGAAGGTGGAGTCTTCTGAATTTTGGCACATCCAGGGAGGGGCACAGCCCAAGTGGATGAGGCTGTGGGATGGGGTGGTGGTGTTGAGGAAATCCTCAGCTCAACATACCTCCATGTGCTATTCCACAAAATACATTAATATTTACCCAAGATAAAAAATACTGCTATATATGCCCACTCCAAGCTCTGAGTAGGGAGAGACTCCAGGGGTTCCAGAAACATACTCAGGTTTGGTTTCTTGGAATGAAGGTCAGCGGAGACTGTGGTGTCTTTAGGATATATGGTTTTATTTACACACATACACAACCTGAGCATAAGATGGATGGGGCTCACAGTGTTAACCTCTCAAAAGATGTTGCTTCTCAATTAGTCACAACTTTGGATTCGGCACAGAGCAATCATGTCTCTGTGTCTCCAGCTTCCTGCCTGCTTCCATCTCAGCTCACACTGTTTTCCTACCGAGCAGTTTGGTGAGGCATGGGGAAGAGAGGCCCACCCATTAGCATAGCTGCCAAGTTTTCCCTTTTCTCGTGAGGAAGCCTATTCAGCATAAAGGAATTTCCCTTTAACAAAGGGAGAACTTGGCAGCTATGCCCATTAGCCAGGAGGGCACCATCACTTAGTTGCAGCTCTTGCAACTGAGCTCATTCTTTGGGGATTCTTTGCCCCACCCATGGGGCAAGATGAGGCAACTGCCTCAGGTGGCAGGATCTACAGGGTTAGCAGATCCAGCCTCCAAGGAATGCATTGCCTGCTGCTGAAGTCGTAGCAGTGACAGCAGCAACATGCCCCTTGGAGGCCAGATCTGCTGCCTCCTTGGTAGCGCCAGCCAATACCACCTCTTGGCAAATAGGAAGCGCTGCTGGTCTCCCAGCCTTCTTCTGATGTAGATCTTTAGCGCCCCCTCCCCCGTTCTTGATGTAGATCTCAACTCCCTCTTCTTCTGGGATCACCTCAGGTGCCAAAATTTCTTGGGCTGGCCCTGTGATGGGGACACTTATGTGGCTAGCTAAGGTCATTGCCTTACAAAGAAACCTTTCTGACAAACCCCCTTTCCTCAGATTCTAACCTCACTGGGTACAGGACTCCAAATTTTCAGAGAGACTCAGGGCACCATCCAGACTGACCCTCCCAAACCTACAAGAAAACTAAATTGGCAAAAAAGTGGCCTTTCTCTCTCTTTCAACTCCCCACCCCCATTTTCCTTTCTCCTCACAGGACTCTCTCTCTCTCTCTCTCTCTCTCTCTCTCTCTCTCTCTCTCTCTCTCTCTCTCTCTCTCTCTCTCTCTCTCTCTCTCCCTCCCTCCCTCCCTCCCTCCCTCCTCTCTCTCTCTCTCTCTCTGGACTGGGATTTTTCTGCCCCTTTTAATTCTTTCTCTCTCACTGCTGCTGCTTTTTATCATCACAAAGATTTTTTTTTTAGGATGCGGAAATGGGAGTGCAGCTGTTTCTGTGGGTCAAAGCGGGCTGGGTAATTTCAATATAAAACAAACAAGTTGCCTTTTAAAATTAAAATTGTATGTGCAGCATTTTTTTTTAATGGCGTGCACAAAGACTGGGAGAGAAGCAATTAACGGGAGGTTGACATTCAGTGTTCAGCGAAATTGAACACAAAAGCGGTTGGTGAGGAAGAGTTATTTGTACAAAGCGGGAGAGAGAAGAGAGCTGGGGGAACAGAGGCGAATCTCTTTAAAAGTGCCGGCCTTACAAAATGCCCTACACACCTGCTGGGCTTTTTATCAAGGAGCTTTGTGCCCTAAGAAGATGAAAGGCAGAAGACAACATTGCCATTGTTTCTCCAAAGGTGCAGAGGGTCACTTGAGGAGCAAGGAAAGGTGCACTGAATCATGGCCTTGGAAAACAACAGTCCTGAGGAGGAGACCATGCCCTGGGTCTTCAGGGCTCACTGGGGGCATCCCTTCAAGTTTCCTGGCAGCAGGTTGGAATCAGGTTGTTGTTGGCAGATGCATTTATTGTTTGCTTCTCTTCCCCTTATCCTAATATGGCAGAACAATGCAGATGGTTCTAGGGAAGAATGCCATTCATTTGGTCCTCCTGAGCAGAGAAAGATGGCTAGAGTGCCCTTTTTCTGTTACCACCAGGGCAAGAGAAGGAAGAAGAGCTGCAGACATGAGGAAGGATCTTGAGAAACCCCCTACCCAAGCTAGTATGTTACGATTACCACCTATTAATTATGCCAGTTAATTGGATAAAAAATATTCACATTTTGTTAGCGGCACCGGCAGATTTTAATCACGTCACTTTCTAGGATACCTCTCCAGTGCCTAATAAACAGCCACTTAGGGTTTTAAGGAGGGAGGGGGAGATATTTTGAAGTTAATTACCTTGAAATTAGCTTAATCACAGCTAATTTGAACTTATCCAAAGAACCTCACGAGGAATCTATGGAGAGCAGGAGTGCAGGGTTCTACTTCAGGACCTCCTTCGCCAAGGACAGGAGCATGTGGAGCCCCTTCATTTGTAAGGGACGCTTCTCACAAATGTCATAGAAATCTGAGAATTGTAGAGTTGGAAGGGGCCAAAGGGGTCAGCTTGTCCAACCCCCCTGCAATGCAGAAGGTCATAGGGAGTTTCATAGTGCATTGTCATCAGTATACTGGTGGCTTGCTGCTCTGTTTCTTATGCAACTGAGGTGGTGGATGTGCTGAACTGTTGCCCACTCATGATAATGGACTGGATGAGGCCTAGTAAGATGAAGCTTAACCCAGAGAAGACTAAGCTGCTGCTATTGGATGGTTCTCCTTACTGGTGTACCACCTGTTCTAGAGGGGTTCACTCTCTTTGTTTGGGTGCAGCTCAGCTTGCACAAGATTGCATTTCTACCCCACCTTTTTTCTCCAAGGAGCTCCAGGTAGTGTACATGGCTCTCTCCTTTCTCACTTAATCCCCACAACAACCTTGTGTGGTAGGTTCGGCCGAGAGGCAGTGGCTGGCCCAGGGTCACCCTGTGAGCTTCATGGCTGAATGGAGATTTGAAGCCTGGTCTTCTAGGTTTTAGCCCGACACCCAACCACCATACCACACTGGCTCTCATGGGTTAAGACAGCCAGAGTTAGGGACCTTGAGACTCCCAGACTATCCTTATGTATAGTCCTCCCTAGCTCTTTGATGTTTCAACTGATTTGTCTCAGATTGCCTGCTGCTTACGATGTCATCCTCTTCCCACTTCTCTCTCAGACCTCCAGATGAGAAGTCACCTTGCACATGTTCTCGGAGACAGCAAAACAGCCAGCATGGCTGCTATGTTCTACTGTAGACTAGCTAGTTATACTAGAACTTGGAATTTTTTTTACCCAAGCATGTATTTCCAGAAATCAACTACTTTGCTATTTTCCTTACCTCGGTCCAGTATACCTGAAGGAGCGTCTCCACCCCCATCGTTCAGCCCGGACACTGAGGTCCAGTGCCAAGGGCCTTCTGGCGGTTCCCTCACTACGAGAAGCCAAGTTACAGGGAACCAGGCAGAGGGCCTTCTCGGTAGTGGCACCCACCCTGTGGAACGCCCTCCCACCAGAGGTCAAAGAGAAAAACAACTACCAGACTTTCAAAAGACATCTGAAGGCATCCCTGTTTGGGGAAGCTTTTAATGGTTAATAGATTGTTGCATTTTAATGTTCTGTTGGAAGCCGCCCAGAGTGGCTGGGGAAACTCAGCCAGATGGGCGGGGAATAAATGATAAATTATTATTATTATATTATTATTACAAGCATCTCTCTGTGTGTGATTGCAACAGGTAAAAGTCTGCTGTCTCACCAAGATTCACTCCCAACTCAAAAGGCTTTCAATGGCTGATTGACTCTATTGTCAAATAGGCAAATAGGATAATGTGAGTATTATTGTGCCCTTTTTTTCTTGCATAGCCAAGCATTCCCTTTGCCTGAAAGAAGTTCCCTTCCATAAAATCAGCATGTCAACCCCTGTGTCTTTAGACAGATAGACAGAGAGTGATGTAGCTCCACAACACATGTCTTGAGATATGAGACCTGCACCTTATCCATTTCTAGGGCTCTGACTGACTGCAGTAGTTAGACTCCTATCCTTCATGCTGACTGGTGTGTGTGTGTGCATGAACATGGGGCATTCATGCACAGTGTTCTCTGGGACTGTTCTCCAACTTTGCTTGGAGTGTCAATACAGGCCACCTCTCCTACAGGTGTATTTTTGCACCTACTTTGAAGCTGAAGCCACTGCTTAGGACTGAGATAAGGCTGCACTCCTCTGCCTCTGCCACTCTGCCAACACCACCCAGCCCCCCCCCTTGTGCTAGTGCATTCTTACTGGTATAAGCATTATCACTAGGTGATGCAGATGCTCTTTCTGCCTGCATAGCACTTTGCTCTCAAAAGGGAATTAGTAGCCGCGTATTCCCACACAGCAGGCATAACTCTCTAGAGGACAGCAACATTGTGTGAATTGCACCGAGAGCCTATTGTGTTAGTAAAACAAGGATTCTCACATTTACTTTGCAATTACCTGTAAATCACAATGTTCTATCCTTTTCTTGGGCAAAGCCAACCCGATCCATGCAGATCTATTTTCAGCTTGTATGCACTGCTTGCGGAATGGCTTCTCCAAGGCAAAATCCATTCTGTGGCAAAACATTCCCTTCACTGAGGCTCTGAATGGGTGATGGAACGTGTTAACGAGGGCTTCCTTGTGGCTGTCCCATCCCAACACCACCAGTCACACTGTGGCTTAAATTCTTATCTCTCATGGTGAGACTGGGGAGCTGTCCAGCCAGCACACCAAGGAGCAGACTTTCCAGATGCACAGTCATAGAAGGGACCCCAAGGATCATCTAGTCCAATTCCCTGCAATGCAGGAATCACAGCTCAAGAGTCCCTGTCAGATGGCCACCCAACCTCTGCCTAAAAAACTCCAATGAATGAGTATCTGCCCCCTTCTGAGGGAGTCAGTAGCACTGTCAAACAGCTCTTACTGTCAGAAACTTCTTCCTAAGGGCTAGTTGGAATCTCCTTTCTTGCAATTTGAATTTGTTAGTCTATCCTGAGTCCCCTTCATCCCAACAGGTGCCAGGATCAGCAAAGGAGTCTTATGAGGATGTTGAGGTTTCATCTGGTTGTGGTCTGGTCTGGACAGGAAGGAGGAATAGCATGACAGCGGAGGACTTCTGTCTGAATTTTTCGCCTCAGACAATGAAATGCTTCATGCCAGCCCAGCCCTGGCCTACAAAAAGGCACCCTTGACAGACTGGGGAGTTTCTAACAGGTCTCTGGAGTCCAGTGAGGAATTCATAACTCCTATCTCCTCATTGACCTTTGGCTCATTACCCAACCCTGGAACGCCTTTGCTCATGTGAAATAGTCCCGGGTGCAAGGTAATTATTTTGGACAATATCAATTGCTCATCCACGATGGTCCTTTCCTGCAGCTTTGGAGCTGCTTTTAACTATCAGCAACATTTCGATCCTCTTTCTGCTTTTCTGCCTCTGCTTCCATTTCCTTGTTTGCTATCACAGCTCTTGAGTGTGTTGTAGGGAAGCCCCGGGATGGGTGACATTTTCTTTCAGAGAGGTGGGACAGCGGCTTCTGAATAAAACAAAACAGCTCCTCTTTCAGGAGGCGCTCAGATCTGGCAGCTGCATCGCAGTGAGATATGTGTCAGGGAAACGAGATCATAAATGCATTCACCTGGGATGAATTTCAGGGAGATAATTCTCCCCAGTTTCCCCTAAAATACACAGAGAAAGAAAGAACGAGCAAGAGCTTGATTAAATCACTCTGCTTGGATCTGACTGCAAAGAAAATTGTTGTTGTGATAGATTCAAATGTTGCTTTTGTGTGTGCTCCTTGAGGGGTTCCCCATTTTCCTCTTCTTTTCTCCCGCTCGACAGCTGCATTTCTGGCAAATGCACAGAACAGGCAGGATGAAGGGGGGGGGGTGATTCACAGTTGGAACCAAGGCATTTTGCATCTCCTTCTACCCCCCCCCCCAACCCCAGCTACTACACTCAGGTCAGCCCTCTCTCATAACACTAGATCTCATGGGCATACAATGGAGAGGGCTGTTAGATGATTCAGGACAGATAAAAGGAATCAGGAACAGGACAGGACAGGAACACAGGAAGCTGTCTTGTACTGAGCGAGACTATTGGTCCATGTGGCTTAGAATTGTCTGCACTGACCAGCAGCAACTATCCAAGATCCTAGGCAGGAACCTCTCCTAGTCGTGGCTGGGATTGAACCTGGGGCCATCTGCTTGCAGGGCAAATGCTCTGTTATTGAGCCAAGGCCCTTCCCCGTGCAGCACTTAAGTTAAACTATGGATTAGACAAATTCATGATGGAGAGGGCTATGGATGGCTCTGCCTTCACAGTTGGAGGCAGCAATGCTTATGAATATTAGTTGGTGGAAGCCACAGCGTGTGAGAGTGTGCTCAAATCCTGGTTGCCTGCTGGGAGATCAGGATGCTGCCCCTGATGGGTTGTTGGCTTGATCCAGCAGGCTCCACTTGATGTTCATTAGAAAGTCTGGCTGCATCATTCAGACACCAGTTTCCCTGACCTTGGTGCTGATCACCCTACTTTGCCAACAGGGCAAATCCAACTCTTGTTAGGACACCAAAACAGGAAGTTTCTTCCTGTGGTTCTCCAAATGGCTAAGGCTTTCCTTGTTGATCATTTCCATAGGGGGCAGCTGCAGGGGGGCAGTTGGGGGTGGGAGCTCAAACCGTCCCGTTTAATTCCAGTGTTCAAGATTAAGTCAGCAGGGCAGAGAAAGAGCTAAACATCTTTTAGTGCTTCAGAAATTGGCTTAAAAAAACAAAAAACTTTAAAGGGACATGAATTGTGTATTTATGTTATAGCATACATTTCTAGTGATCTAAGTGTTTAAGAGACTAAGTTGTCAATTAAAAATACTGATTAAACTAATGACCAGAAGGCCTGTGGCAAATTAAAGATTAATAAATTCATAATGTCATAAGCATTTGTGGCCCAGAGTCTGCTTCATCAGATTCATGTCAAAATATGCTTGTTAGTCTTTAAGGCAGGGGTGACTAACACTTCCCCACTTCTTGGCCAGTCTTCTGAGGGGTGTGACACAGCAGAGCCATGGCCCAAATGAAAGTGATGGGCTAAAGTGGGTGTGGTGACTCCATCTCTCTCTCTCTCTCTCTCTCTCTCTCTCTCTCTCTCTCTCTCTCTCTCTCTCTGCTGATATCATAATGGCATCATACAAATCTATGGTGTATTTGGAATGCTGTGTATGGTTCTGGTCGACTCACCTTCAAAAGCATATTTCAGAGTTGGGAAACATTCAGAAAAGGGCAACCCAAATGAGCAAGGAGATGGAACAATTCCCCAAGAGGAAAGGTAGTAGTGTTTGGGAATTTTTAGTTTAGAGCGGTAGTTCCTGAACTTTTTGAGTTGCGGAGCACTTTTCAGGGGAGAAATTGGTCACGGAGTAATATTGTTGCCCTTATGCCAAAGGCATGCATTTATTTATTTTCCTTTCCAATCTCTTCGCAGAGCACTTGGGAATGCTTTGTGGAGAGCCAAGTGCTCTGCGGAGCACCGTTTGGAAACCACTGGTTTAGAGAATAGGCAAGTAATAGGCAACATGGAAGCAGTGGAAGACAGGAGTGCCTGGCATGCTCTGGTCCATGGGGTCACGAAGAGTCAGACATGACTAAACAACTAAACAACAACAACAACAACAACAACAACAACAACAACAACAACAGGCAACATGATAGAAGTTTATAAAATTACGACCAAGGGGATGGAGTAATTCCCCAGGAGGAAAGGTAGCAGCATTGGGGTCTGAAAAGATGAGTAAGTGGTGTCATGATACAGGTGTATTGGGGGAAAGGTGGTGCGATGGAGAGCCACCCATTTCCACAACATAACTCCCCCCCCCCAAAAAAACAGCCACTTTCCCCATAAAGCACTTCTGTTAATAGGATAAAAGAACAATTGGCCTCCGGGAGTGGGCAAAAGGTGGGTCTCTTCCTTTCACCAGGCAATTATGACTACTAATTGCGCCTCCAGAAAAGCCCAGTGACAGCCAAGGGGCCCTTAGTTGTGGCAACAGCAGCCAAGCTGCCACCATCGATAACATACACACATGCAGAAAGGTGAAGGCAGAAATCCTCTGAGATCTCATTAGCAGGGAACTCTAGCCAACGGACCCCTCCCTGGTCTGGAAACTCAGCTCTCTTCACAAGACCACCAAGGGATTCTTTATATATTTCTTTTGGGGGGGTGAGTAGGGGAGGGGTGTGGAAGCAGAATTTGTACACAAAGGTGGTGAGCCAAAGTGAGTGGGCTGGGCGGAGGAGATGCAGTTTACATCTGGGGAAGTGACTGGGGCAGACACCTCTCCCTCTTCCTGTCCTTATGTCTTTCTCCTGCCTACCTTGAGCAATTGCTAAGCTTTCTTTGTCAGAAATAGCTTTTGAGCAAATGGTGAAGCTTTTCCTGGGAAGAAAGAACCCCCCCCCCAAATAAAACAAGTGATGGTGAGAACTTAGGTGACCCTAAGTTGATGAAATGCTGGGACAGCCAGTCCCCCACCCCACTCCACCCCAGTCGCCCAGGACATATTTATTTACTTATTTGTATGCACTGCTTGATTGTAAACAAGCAAGCAAGCAAGCAAACAAACAAAAAAACCACCACACACCTCAAAGCTGGTTACAGAAAACAACAATACAGTTACCAATATTTTTTTAATACAAAAAGTAGTTTTAAACTTTCAAAAGTTAAACTAACAGTAGACTAAAAGCAGATTAAAATTCGTATCGACTTTATTTAATTTTTTTGTTATTGCATTAACCTTCTAACCAACTGGGAATGCTTGTCCAGACAATAATGTTTTTAGTAGAGAAAAGAATACAGAGAAGGAGTCTGCCTGATATGAATAGACAGGGACACCCAGGTGCTGACACAAAAGCAGAGCGGGTATTAATGTGGCATGATATGCCGCAAGCAGAGTGCACGCAAGCACGTTCTCAAAAGTCTCCCAGAGAGAAAACCCACATAAAATCCAATTCTAGTCCAATGGGTCCCCCCTTCTCTCCCACACAGAGAGGAAACCTTCTGAAAGTCTTCACCCCCATCATGAAGATACTCGTCACACAAGACCCCCTGGCACAGAGAGTAGGACCGTAATGTAGGTCCCCCCCCCCACCCAGCCACGCCCAATCTTTTGCAAAAGCAAGAGATCCCTGGGTATGCAAGGCTCTGGGTGCATAACGCAATGGAGAAGGCGAACGGTTGCCTTCTGTTGCTAATAAACACAGTGGTCTCATCCTTACACATATTTCCCTTCCTTTTCTTTGATGAGGGAGCTGGAAGGCTGTTTTGTTTCCTCACCCAACTATGAGCCACGTTCTGCTGGGGGATCAGCAGACACCCCCCTCCTCCCGCCCCAAACGATGGCTGTTTCGTCCGACTGGCACGCCGTTTGCTGCATGCACCAATTACTTCCACCCAGCCGGCATTTAGAAGCAACAGCTCCCTGCAGGCTCACCTGCTCATTTTCCATCCTATGAAAGATTCACGTGCTATTATAGGGGCTATTTGTCCTTCCTGCGAGCGCGGCGGAGCTTCCATTAGGCGTAATAGTGCCTCCGCACAATGAGGGGAGAAGTGGCTCCCGGGCTGGAAGAGGGCAAGGGCGAGGAGGATGCCCACTTTGCTTTCCGCGAGACAGACAAAAAAACCGAGCTCTTTTGCCAACGCAATGAGCTCTTGACGCCTGAGCGATTCACTCCGCCGTTAGCAGTGATGGCAGCATTTAATTACGGACCATTCCCCCACCCCCCTCGCTCCTGCTGCTCTTTGTTTGTGTACGTGCTTCCCCCCCCCCAAAAAAAAAGAAGGGAAAGAAAAACCACAACACAGCCCAATCCCCGCCATATGGTTCCTCTGGCACGGGGACCCCAGCGTCGCGAGCAGCATATGCCAGAACAATAGAAACGAAAAGTTTTGTGGCTTCTCTCGTTGGAAGAGCTCAAAGCAAACAAATATCATAGAACGGAAAACATCAAAACATTAAAAATAGGGAAGACATTCAGAAAGGCTGGATACCAACCACAGGAAAACCTCCTTGGCCAGTTCTCTTGGTGACTGCGATGGAGAAGATTGATTCCTTCCTGCAAGAGTGAGGTTGGCCCTGTAAGGGAGAAGAGCCAGTGTGGTGCAGTGGTTAGAGCACAGGGCTAGGTCCAGGGTTCAAAGCCCCACTTGGCCATGAAGCTCAGTGGGTGACCTTGGATCAGTCACTTCCACTCTCAGGCTAACCTACCTCACAGGGTTGTTGTGGGGATTAAATGGGGAGGAAGAGAACTGTCTAGCACACTGTCTAGAACTCCTTGGAGGAAAGGTGGGATACAAACAAACACTACAACTTACACACAGTAAAACACTTCAGCGCACACATCCTATTCCAATAATCTAACACTTTAAGCAAGGAGTCAATATACTATTCCAACACAGGGGCATCTTACCAATAGAGGCTAGTGGTGCAGGGCGCCAGGGTGCCAAGTTCTGGAGGGCGACAGGGAAGAGGTGGAGGCTGGATGTGGCGCCTCCCAGCATCAGCTCGCCGCTTTCGCCGCCTCCGCCATGCAGCACCGCACTTGGATCCTCCATCTGTCATGGCCACCACGGCACGAAGTGGCCAGCTGAGCTGGGAGGCGCCGCAACCAGCCTCCACCTCTTCCCCATCAGAGGAGCCACCCTCCAGCTGCTGCCCACCTCCTCCAGCAGCACCGTCCTCCCTAAAAAGCTTGGGAAATGGGGGGTGGGCAGAGGGAGCTTTGCACCACGGCGCCGGATATGCTTGAGATGGCCCTGCTCCAACATAAACTCTACTAGACTGGTTGCAAGCTTACCAAGCTGAGAGTTGTATGATGCTGTAGTCAGATGGGGTGTGGTTCTCTATCTGTGAGGGTGAGTCTCATAGACTAACCTTGGGCTTTTTATAGTATTTGTCTCAAGTTTCTTCCCCATATGCTTGGGTGGGCCTCATGTTATCTTCACATGCCAGAGGCTCCTGAGCAGCCCAGGCCTCATCCTTATTGCTCTGTCCTCCTGACACCATTTTCTACCTCCAAAGGTTAGATTAGAAGAATCATTGAATTGTAGAGTTGGGACTACAAGGCTCATCCAGTCCAATTCCCTGCAATGGAGGAATATTTTTGCCCACGTGGTGCCTTGAACTCACAACCCTGAGATTAAGAGTCTCATGCTTTACTGACAGAGCTATCCCAGAGCTTCTAAATGTATATATTTGTCATGTCATTCATCGACACCCTTCTGCATATTACTTAACATCCCCCCCATCTTACACTAATTTTCCTTTTCCCTTACTGAACACCTGGCACTTTATTTGTCCTATTGTCTTTCTGCCATCATCTGCTTATGAGATCCAGTCTTCATTTAACCCCACTATTTTAGCTGCTCCTTTATCTACTGTTACAAGTTTTATTTGGTGGGGTGGTGGTGGTCAGTCCAGATGATGCCCTGAGTCCTTTCCAGTTCTTGAGACGTTGTATTTGTGGGGGTGAGATGTGTGAGAGCAAGTTTGCCATACCAGTCCCTTTGTCTAGGCAATGGTTGTGGCTGATTAATGAAACACCACAATCAACATAACAAAGTAAGTTGCTCTGTGCCATGGAACAAATGGGTGAAGAAACAGTAGCTGGAGTGGGGTGTATGAGTGAACTAGAAAACAGGCTGGAAGCTGGAGACACAGAGACATGCTTGACCTGGACTGGACCCAATGCTATAACCAATGGAGAAGCAAGATCTTTTGAGGTGTTAACACTGTGACCCCCTCCATTTTATGCTCAAGTTGTGTCTATGTGTAAATAAAACCATATATCCTAGACACCGCAGTCTCCACTGATCTTCATTCCAAGGAAACCAAAGCTGGTTAAGTCCCTGGAACCCCTGGAGTCTCTCACCACTCAGAGATGGGGATGGAATGTAACACCATATTCCCCCTTGCTATATTTAGTTTCCTAGCTTAAAGTATCCACGTGTTACGATTTTTCTCATAGCTGGCGTTTTTGTCCAATGATGCATTTTATCATTCAGGTCCTTTCACAGAGCTCATTTATGGGCTTTTCCTTTTCAGATCCCCCCCCCCCCGACAATACACAGGTTCACACAGCAAATACATGTTCCCAAGCATGTATCATCCTTGCTAGTGGTCAGAATGTATCCGTTGAAGAAGTGTGCATGCACATGAAAGCTCATACCAATGACAAACTTAGCTGGTCTCTAAGGTGCTACTGGAATGAATTTTTATATTTTGTTTCGACTACAGCAGACCAAAGCGGCTACCTATCCGTTGCATTCAGACTTTGAAGGAATTGACACTCTGGGCTTGATGTTGTGCAATGTGTGAAATGGTCCACAGTCAGTTTCCCACAAGCAGTGGGGCTGCCCCAGATGTGTGTGTTCGGTGGTGGGTGGGTGGGAAGGAAACCGGCTGCACAAACCAAGGTGACCATCACTTTGTGCAGTTTCATCTCCCTCTCCCCTGAAGAAAAAAGGGAGCTTCGAAACCACGGCACTAATTCCTCACGTAGATTCAAACCTGAGGACGGTCCCCCTCCTGGCCTGCTCTCTCTCTGCTGCTCCCAGGCGATTTGCAGGCTGCCAGGATTGCTAATTGGGACAGACATTAAAAAGTGGCTTGCAAACGATTCTGCATGTCCTCAAATTGGGTTTGCATTGAGTTGGTATTAGCTTATTGATTATGTTCAATAAGCAGCTAATTGCTCACTCTGCCTAGAAAGCAGCCGGCGACACACCTTTTCATAAAAGGAAGGAGCCTCAAAGTGTGCCTGCCTCATTAGCATGCTGCTGGTGTGTCACTCTTCTCTCCTTGCTGCAGGATGCTTCAAGACCAGCCATGGAGCCACTGCTGCTCCAGCCCTCTCTCCCTATCTCTCCCTAGTAACTACTACATTCGAGCAATGAGCATTAATATGGGTCTCTGTTTCTGTGCTCGACCACACACAAGTGCTTTCTATTTAATGCCTCTGACCAAACTAAGCTTCCTGATGTATATTGTGTGCCAGGAGGCTTAGCTCGTTCAAAACCAAGTGCACACTTGCAGCATAGCTGCCAAGTCTCCTGTTTTTCGCGGGAAACCCCCGGATTTAAACCAGTTTCCTGCTGTTATCCCAAATAGAAAAAAAATCCCGTAAATCCCCCGATTTCCTACCTGCCAGGGAGGCTCCTTCTGCCTATGTCCAGCAGAACTGATTTCGTGTGCCGCTCTGCCCATGTCTGGGCATCGGAAATCGGGCAGAGCGGCACCAGAAGTCGCTTCTACGCGTGTCTGGACATGCATAGAAGTGACATCCAGTGCCGCGCCGCTGCTGATCCTGGATTTTTCAACGGGAGACTTGGCAGCTATGACTTGCAGAGTTAACAATAAATACGTTACTTCTGGTAAATGGGCCACCATAGCTGCTAGAGGGCCATGTAAATTTGTGTCCCAGGCTTTTTAGACTTGTCTACCCATGTACTCTCTGAAACCAAAGGGGTGCATTGGTTGCACGATGTGAATTCCCCCCCCCCAGCTCTACTACCCCACTACAGTGAACTCTACTGCTTTTTGCTATTTGTAATAAATTGACCTTTTAGTGTGGCAGCACCTTGGAACTCCTTGCCAATTGGCATCAGGCAGGGACTTCACTGTTTCCTTTTTGGCACTTGTTCGGAACTAGAATGTGGGTGTATATTTTAATTTGCTCTTAGTTTGTTGCTGATTTTATCTTTTGAATGATTTAATGATCCCCTCCATATATATTCTGATTTTATTGTTTTATTTTCATTGTAAGGCTTTTTTGTTCAAATAATCAACTGGTGTATAAATTTTATGAAAAAATAAAAACAATAAACTAATGGACAGAACTCTGAAAGGGTGCCAGGCCTCATCCTGACAAAATGTGCAGATGTTCTGCATCAAAGGAGGAAAAGTATCTTCTTAAGAAGAGGAGCCAGGCAAGCCTGCTGGGAGGGAGGCGAAATCCAGCCGTCAGCAAGCCTGGGCCACAGAAGAATATTTTCCTCCGGAGAAAGAGGAGTGATGGATTGCTTCAACTTGCACAGAACCCAGCCACAACCTCCAGGCACTTTGTGAACAGCTGATGAACTCAGCAAATTCATCATTCAGTTGTCAGAAACAGCAGGGAGCCCCGGCGTTCAAGGCTCCTGATTCATTTTATTTGTTCCTTCCCCTTTGACGTGCATGAACACAGGCAGCAATCCTCTTCCAATAACCTCCCAGCTCAAATGCCTCAGTTGCTGTGGGGCTCAATCAAATAGGGAGAATCATAGAACTGTAGAGTTTCAAGGGGCGCCAAGGGTCATCTAGTCCAACCCCCTGCAATGAAGGAATCACAGTGGAAGAATCCCTGACAGATGGCCATCCAGCCTCTGCTTAAAAACTTCCAGTGAAGGAGAGTTCACCACCTTCCGAAGGAGTCCATTCCGGTGCTGAACAGGAAACTGCCACTGTAAGAAGAACAGGATTCTGAACTAGATAGTCCTCCTGTGGCCTAATCCAGCAGGTTCCTCTTATGTTCTTGAATGAAACTGCCTCTTCCTTCTGATTCAGAGCGTTGTTTGTGGAGGGAATTCACTGGAAGTTGTCCACCAGATTCAAATAGCAACATCTTCCTTGATGCCTCCCAAGCGAGATCCCAGGAGTCTCCCTGGTTACATTCCTGATCAGGTACACAACAGATGGCTCCACAAAGCAAAGCTCTCTCTCCCTCTCTAATCTGGGGGAGGTGGCTGAGTTGTTGTCATCTGGGGATCTCATATATTATTCACAGTTTGCTGCAACTGTTCCAACACATACCTGGAACAACTTCCGCATCGCCAGATGAGCTGGCCCAGAAAAGGCATCAATATTATAATGGGTACGATGTTATACTGAAAAGTCTTGTTACTAGACTTCTGTTTGCAGATTAGAGGCAAAGTATCTAGGGATTTTTGCACTCTACAGCACATAGATAAACTATGGAACTTGCTCCCACAGGAGACAGGGACAGACCCTGCAAGTATCTCTATTTTTCAGGGACATCCCTGATTTAGAGAAGCTGTCCTGGTTTCTGATTTGATCCCGGTAAAGCTGACCCAAACAAGGGCAAAACTCCACCCAGGAGTCAAGGCAGCCAATATGTGTGCCGCAAGCCATGCCAAACCAAGTGAGGGCGAAATGTGACCTTGAATCAAAGCTACCTTAGTGAGCACAAAACGTGACAGACACAAGTGAGGATAACACCTGACCTGCAGTTGAAACTGGCTGGAATGTGTTTTGCAGGCCACGTCCACTCAGGTGAGGGAGAAACACCACTTCTAGGTGAAGCTGCCTGAAGAAAGGCCCATGGCTCATGCCAACTTAAGTGAGGCTGCATCGTGGCCTGTGTGTGAAGCTGGCTACAGTGAGGGTGAAATGCCAGTCAGAGGGCAAAGGTGAGTGAAATGTGACCTTCAAGTGACACTGACTCAAGTGAGGGTCCTGGACCCCTGTGCTTCACCATGATAGTGTGCAGACAATTGAGATAAATTGAGAGCAATTCCAGAGGTGTGTCAGGCCCCAGAGAATCCTTTTCTGACTCTAGATGTAGGATATCCGAACGGGGTCAAAAATGATACCTCTCCTCCTCTTCCTCCAATGTGATCTTGGTTTGTTTTCCGTTTTTCTGGGGAGGCTGAAAACTGGCCTCCTCCCCCTTTGGCACAAGAGAGGTTTTCCACCTGCATAGGCTAAATTGCAAAAGTTACGCTGGCTTTGAGCACATCAGGAGAAGCTGCAGGAATAATCCCCAGAAAATTATTATGTAAGTGGTACAAGAATTCAAAAATTTACCAGAGTCTTAAGAGAGCCCTTTTCCGACAGATGAACATTTCCTTCAAGTCTCATCAGCATGTAATAGATTAAAGGCAAACAGGCATTCATCAAAGGCAGAATTGTCTTCCATTGTTCAACCAAATTGACTTGAGACAAACCTGACAGATTGAGCTTGTTGAAAAGGCTGGAGCATCCCCAAATTGTGCCTGCCTGCCTTTCATAGAGTGAAACACCCTCGTGATCAAGGGTAGCATGTCTCCTACCTGAAAGGCAAGGCATTGAGGGGAATAATGGTTTAATCTTAGCCAGTTGGTGACTGAGCTGACAGCTTCCCCTCGGCCCTGACTTGAGCTCTTCCTGAATAATAATAATAATAATAATAATAATATTCATCATAGAATTGTAGAGTTGGAAGTACCCCAAGAGCCATCTAGTCCAACCTCCCGAAATGCAGGAAGCACACCTAATGCATCCCTGACAGATGGCCATCCAACCTCTGCTTATAAACCTCCAGCAATGGAGTGCTGGAAACGCCACTTGTTCCTCCAAGTTTCTCACTTTCTTGCTCTGTGCTTAACTTTCTTTGGAGATCAAGATTCTTTCTGGCTGTGCCACTCATTCCTAGGTGGACCAGCAGGTAAGAACACAGGAACATAAGAGCCTGCTGGATCAGGCCCATCTAGCCCAGCATCCTGGCTAACCAGATGCCTGTGGGAAACCCACAAGCAGGATTCAAGCACAAAAGCCTTCTCCCCTCCTCAGTTCCCAGCAGCTGGTTTTCAGAAGCCTTGCTGTTTCCAACTGTGGAGGCAGAGCATAGGCATCTTGGCTAGTAGCCACCGATAGCCCTCCCATCCCTGAATTGATAGGTATGGATAGCAGTCAAGATCATAAGTGGTCCTTCTTCCCACTGGCAGTGACATAAAAAGATAAAGGTAAAGGACCCCTGGATGGTTAAGTCCACTCAAAGGTGACCATGGGTTCACAGTGCTCATCTCATTTTTCAGGCCAAGGGAGCCGGCGTTTGTCCACAGACAGCTTTCCGAGTCATGTGGCCAGCATGACCATACTGCTTCTGGTGCAACGGAACACCGTGACAGAAGCCAGAGCGCACGGAAATGCCATTTACTGTCACCCACTCCCTGGCAGTGACATAACAGCACAGAAGAACTAAAGCTATTCTCCAAAACAAACACTTCCTGTTTGTGAGATATCCCAGCTCTCTCCCCCAAGAGCCTCCTCCTCACACCTCCCCATGGAGCAGCAAGACCTCTCCAGCTCGAAGAGACAGCTGCAAAGATGCTAATTGTGTTGCTTGTTAACAGCTTAGGTGACACTGCACTTTTCTCTATTGTCACAATATTAGGCAAACTGCTTAATTAGACTAAAACCACCATCACTTAAAAATCCCCCCATGCTTTCTCACCTCCAAGATGCTTCAAAGTGATACATTCAGATTAGCCATTTAGGAATGCTTGTTGGTGAGTGACTTTTCACTGCCGGAAGGAGGGGGTGGGTGGGTCCTATTTTGGCTGAAACATCAGGAGCTGGTATATTTCTAGACAGAATCCTAAGCATTGCATGCCAGCCTCCTCCAAAATCAGAATTGCCAACTTTCACACAGGTAACCCTATTAAGGGTTCTCTTGACTGTCGAGGAACAGCTGCTCAACAGCACCCCCACCCATCTATTTCAGGCCACAGAGCCTAATCAGTCACCTGTCCTTCCAGAAGATACAGGTCAGCGATTGAATGAGGCACCTGAGTCTAAGAATGGGAGTTCAGCGATGCCTGTTAAAGAGCCTGTGCTTGAAAGGAAGGAGTTTTCTCCACCCATGGAAATGCTGCTCATGCTTCCTGCTCCAGAAACAATGGCTGCATCGGTGGACTGTGAGGAGGCCAAGAATAAAACATGTACATCTAATTCAGCTCGCCTGAAGACCAGGAGGGTTCTCTTTGAATTTTTGGCATCCAACAGACAGCAGGAATCTGAAGACTTGGAAGTTAAAGAGCTGCAAGTATGTCTAAGCCCTTGGTGGTGTCATGCCATGTGCCTGAGTGACCCTGAAACTGCTGTTCTGATCGGTGGCGAAGGAACTAATCAACAATTTTGCCAAGATGCCATGTGGAAACTGGAAATTGACAATGACTTCTTGTTCCCCATGGATCTCCCAGCACAAGGTTCCATGCCACAGTGTTCAAGGGGCCACAGCGCCACATGTGACCCAGAGACCAAGTGCATTTACATCTTTGGGGGTATGAGGGAGGCAAAGTGCTACAGCAACATCCATGTTCTGGACACAGCGTCGTGGAAGTGGCTTCATGTGTTTGTGAGTCGCAAGAGAAACAAAGCCTTGAGCATCAAAGAGAACAGTTATTATATAAGATACATCCATTCCTTTATTTGTTTTTAAATTGCATCCCGGTTTTCAATATGCAATTTACAACAATGTATGACATGTTGATGTATATTAAATCTTCGTTGGAAGCCGCCCAGAGTGGCTGGGGAAACCCAGCCAGATGGGCGGGGTACAAATAATAAATTACAGTATCATCATCATCATCATCATCATCATCATCATCATCATCACACTGGCTCCTGCTCCTGTGCCCTTTTCAGCAGCTTGACCTGTAGACCTTGACAAGTGTCAGATGGAGCAAGCTTGTTTTCTGCTGCTCCAGAGGGGAGGACCTGAGCCAGTGGATTCAATCAACAAGAATGGAGATTCTAACTAAACATTAGGAAGAACTTTCTGAAGGTAAGAGCCATTCGACAGTGGAGCAGACTATCTGAGAAGGTGGTCTACAGGGGTGCCAAATTGAATAAAATATTAGGGGGGCCCAGGTAAGCCCCACCTTGCATAATCAATACATGATGTGGCACATGCACACCATTTGAATGGCAATGGCCATCAACTTTGAGGGTGCCCAGCCTCCTCAAATATTTAATTGAGAGAAGGGTCCTATGGTGGTGAACTCTCTCCTTCATTGGAGGATTTTAAGCAGAGATTGAATGGCCTCCTGTCAGGGATTCTTGAGCTGTGATCCCTACATTGCAGCTTCAAGAAAAATGCAGACAGCAAAACCAACCCCTGTATATGGCGTTTAGTGACCTGACTAAGGCTTTCGACACTGTAAATCGTAATGCCCTGTGGACTGGTCTTCTGAAAATTGGCTGCCCAGATAAATTTGTAAACATCATTCGAATCCTCCATGATAATATGACAGCAACAATTGCAGATAACAATGGCTCTCAAAGCAAACCATTCACAGTGGGATCAGGTGTTAAACAGGGTTGTGTTATTGCCCCAACTCTATTCATTATTTTCATTGCCATGATCCTACACTTCGTTGAAGGGAAACTCCCCACCGGAGTAGAAATCATATATCGAACAGATGGAAAGCTCTTCAATCTGAGCAGGCTGAAAGCAAAGAGTGTTATCGTAACTTCCACCATAGAGCTTCAGTATGCTGATGACAACGTAGTGCAGGCATAGGCAGACTTGGCCCTCCAGATGTTTTGGGACTACAACTCCCATCATCCCTAGCTAACAGGACCAGTGGTAAGCCTGTATGGCCCTTCAACCAAAATTTGTGGGTGCCTAGCCCCTTCATGGGGAATTTTGTGGGTGCTCTTGCACCCAGGGCCCCAGGGAGTTGGCACCTATGCACTAGATGAACCTTGGGGAACTTTCCAACTCTACAATTCTATGATATCTATGACCAAAACACATGCTTCACTTTACTATAAGGTGTGGCTGGTGACATTACTGAGATCCCGTGAGACTTTGCAATATGCCACCACCTCTCCAATCATGCCTACAACTGTTGAGCTAGGGAGAGGAGAGGGGCTGGCTCTACCCTGGGATGCAGCATCAAGAGGCAAGTGATACTTACCAGTAATCAATAAGGCAAATATGATGGTCATTTCCACCTCCCAATGCAAAGTGCTGTTTTCGTTTGCTCCTAGGACACTTTTTCATTTTTTTTAATAAAAAAATGGCTCTGGGAGCTGTCATGGAGAGCTCATTCTCAGCTTAATTGCCTAGCTAATTGTTCTCATTGCAAAGCCCATTATACAGTATATTTATATTGCTGCTAATGAAATGTTTGGATTAAATGACATGCTACAAGTCAACAAAGAGAAATTTGCTACACTGGTTTGTAACTTCTTTTTTTAATGACGAGTTGTTAGTAATTGGATGAGCCTGAACTTGCACAGTTTAAGGTGCTTTCAATGCTGCTCATGCATGCAAGTTTTGTGAAATGTCCACCTGACGTTCTCCACACCCCAGTGCTGCTCCATTTAATATGAATTTACTGTATTTTTCATGATGCGTGAAAACAATCCAAGAAAGAATCATGATGCAATTCAGCACATGATGACTTCATGTTTTGGGGAGTGTTCTCTTTTGCCTCCTCCTCACTTTTGTTTCATTCTCACCTGGGGAGGAGACCTGCAGCCCATACGTGTTCTGGGGATCCTCACCTAACAAGATGGGTTTCAAAATTTCTTCACTGAGCAAATGGTGGAGTTAATGCAGGCAGTCCACACACTGTGAAGGCCATGGAGATGCTCTGTGGAGGACCAAGGGGTCCTCAGATCCTCTGGACATATTGGCAGGGGAAGAACAGCTACACAAGAGCCACTAAAACATAGAAATGTTTGAACATTTTGCTCGTGACATGTTTTCTTGCAGATCTAATGGCACAATTGCATAGAACCAAGATATTGAGGCTGGAATGCAAGGATGTGTTGTAGAGTGCAATCCCAGGTCTGGAAACAACAGAGCAACCAGCCCCGAGGGGCAATGCAAACAGAAAGCCTAAGGGCTTCTCTCTCTCTCTGAAATCTATGCCATTGCATGGTGGAGATGCCATAGGGAAGGCCCTCTTCCACGTCCTCCTTGAGCCGCACACATTTTTCTTCTTACCCCTCCTTTTAAATCCCAAACCAACCAATTATTCTGCACCTTCCAATGCTCTGTTTGCAACGTAGTGTGATGAAGAATACCGAAGGTGGCAGGTGACTGCATTTGTTCAGGAAGTATTAATCAGAAAGTGCAGGTGCTGGAGGCGGAGCCCTCAGATGGCAACAATCCTGTGCCTCCTGCAGAACTGGGCGGCTGGCTGGATTGCTGGGTTGAAGGGCCACAAATGGAAACCCCACAGGTTTTGGGGGACACTGTAAGTTGATGTGCACAAGAGGGACACTGGAGGTTAGGTTACAACTGCACACCATCCAATATGCCACAGAGGAAAATTGGGCCATGTGCCTTACAGGGCCACACTCCCATGTGAGTCACATGATGCGTGTCTTTAAATCATAGACTCATAGAACCATAAAGTTGGAAGGGCTCCTGAGGGTCACCTAATTCAACTTCCTGCAAGGCTGGAATCTCCAACTCATTTGGGCACGGCAGGTTTCTGGGAGGCTGAGAGCAAATGCTCTCTCCTTAAAGTCAGCTGCCAATTTGCAATTTTTAATTTTTATTAAAAAAGGAAGGAATTTGTTGGAGAAGGTTTTCAAGGAAGAGGACCATGAGCAGATAAACTTGGGAGGATTATGCATTACTTCACCAACAAGGAAGCAGAAAAGATGGATAATATGTCTTCCCTGGCTTGTTGTGTATTTTTTCCTGCTCTGTCACAAGTGCTAAGAGGAAGCCGAGTGCTCAGTTTTATTGCTCATCTTATTGCCATAAAATTAAAATTAAACTGGCGCCTCTAATTTGACATTACACAAAACTGGCAAAGGGGGTGGGAATTGATACGAGAGAGAGAGAGAGAGAGAGAGAGAGAGAGAGAGAGAGAGAGAGAGAGAGAGAGAGAGAGAGAGATGGAGAGGGAGGTTTGGCTTCTAAGGAATGAATTACAGCTTTGCGAAAAGTGAAAAGTGCCATGACAGAGCTGCCTCTTAATTCCAGATGTCGGGGGACAGGATGCCAAGAAGTGCTGAGGGACTCTGAACATGCTCAGAAACACATGCTCAAAATTGGAAGCTGGAGCCCTGCTGTGCTCTGTCATTCCAGCATGTAACTCTACCGGTATGCCCATATTCATGCCCCAATGCTAAGCTGAGTCAGGACTCATCCCTAGGAACGATGCTTACAGAAAACCAGATTATAAGAATATAAACAGAGTCTGATGGATCAGGGCAGTGGCCTATGTAGACCAGCATCCTGTTCTCACAGTGGCCAACCAGATGTCTGTGAAAAAAACAACAGCAGGCAGGATTTGACTACATGAACACAACTAACAACAACAAAACCATGCTTGAATATGGACCATTTTGGCTGTGAGTCCACCTGCCTCACCTAGCTGCTAGGGAAGAGAGCAATAGCCAGTGCGGTGTGTATGAGCTGAACTGCAAGTAGGCTGGAAGCTGGATACACAGAGACATGCTTGCTCTGTGCTGGATCCATGAGACTAATGGAGAAGCAAGATCTTTTGGGGTTTTAACATTGTGAGCCCCTCCATCTTAAGCTCAGGCTGTGCAAATAAATCTTAAAGACACCCCAATCTCTGCTGATGATCATTTCAAGGAAACGGGACCCTGGGTAGGTGCCTGAAACCCCCAGAATCTCTCACCAGTCAGGTTGGCATGTAACGTTACATAGTTTTGCCCATATATTCTGTTACCAAACACTATTGGGAAAGAAGCCCTCTCTGCTTTTGAATTTTGAGCAGTGCTTTTAGGATATTACGAAGGAGCTGAGAAAAGTGTGTTGGATGGATGAAATGGATCCTCTGCTTTCTGAATGGACTCAATAAAAGTTGCAAGTTACAAAAAGCAAAAGCAAAAAATGGAAGAGGTAACATTTCACAGTGGCTCAGCATCCCTGAAAAGATGACTTTGATTTGTGGCCACTAAACGGAGGCATCAATAAGCTGAATGCAGAAAAGGAACTAAACCTTCCAACATGCCTGTTCCAAACAGCTGAACAGAAGGAAGGCACGAAAGGCCTGTTCCATGCTTGAGTTTGCATCCTTCCTGGATTGTGGACAGTGCCAAGGTAGTGAGTGGCTTCAGATGCCAGAATTAAAGTGCTTTCCCATCCCAACTGAAGGCAAGCAGCAGGTGGCAGTGTTGCAGCTTCACAGAGCTTCTGCAGGTACTGTGTGCTTCAGACTGCAACAGAAACCCAGGCAGGATTGCATCTAACCTCATTACACCTTTCAAACAGGTCTCTGAAAGCCGCCTTCTGGCCTGTAAACTGTTATGGCTCCACAGGATGTGATAAAAGAAATCTGGACATGCTCAGGCACTTCAGTCTTTATTAATTCATATGTTCTGGGACTGAGCTTTGGCCACAGAGTACTGGCTGAGGGGACCTGCTGCAACTCTGCACGGAAATAGAGTTACCAGCTCTTTGTTCCTGGGCAGAGCTTGGGGGTGTGGGATGGGTTTCCATGGATAGAGCCCATAGAAAAAGCTCAGTTTATCTGTGGGGTGTCACTCTTGGGTGTGTCTGTACATTTCCTGCCATCAAATCAAGGCACCGTAAATCCACCAAACACACTCCATATTAGGTAAGGTAAAGGTAAGGGACCCCTGGATGGTTAAGTCTAATCAAAGGCGACTATGGGGTTGCGGCGCTCATCTTGCTTTCAGGCCAAGGGAGCCGGTCTTTGTCCACAGAGAGTTTTCTGGGTCATGTGGCCAGCATGACTAAATCACTACTGGTGCACGGAGAACCGTGACGAGTGACAGAGTGCATGGAAATGCTGTTTACATTCCCCCCACAGCGGTACATATTTATCTACTTGCACTGGTGTACTTTTGAACTGCTAGGTTGGCAGGAGCTGGGACAGAGCAACGGGAGCTCACCCTGCCATGGGGATTTGAACCGCTGACTTTCCAATCAGCAAGCCCAAGAGGCTCAGTGGTTTAGACCACAGTGCCACCCACGTCCCTATACAGTCCATTTTACAGATACCCCTTTTACAGATCGCCAAGATACCTGTAGAAAGCCCTCCCTTCCCTCACTGGGCAGCCCAGCCCAGCCCAATATTTTTCAGTTGGCGACTATCTAGAGTGGAGTGCTTGCCATCTTGCAGATGTCATCTCTGACTCTAAGTTCCTTCTGCTGAATCTTCTGCCAAGGTTTGGTGCTCAGATTAGCTTCATTGCATGCTCCCCCTTGCAGCCTTCTAATCAACTGTGGGACAGCAAGGGAAGAGAAGTGGCTCCATTTTAGGCAAAGGAGAAGATATTCCATCATTTTGGTGGTACCTGGTGCACTTCACCAGGTTCTCGCTCCAAGAAGGAAGATAACATCATAGCTCATTGGTTTTGCAGGGAAATGAATGGGCTTTGCATGTTTTGTAGTTTGATATTAATGACATTATTAGGTGTAAGGGGAAGAGAGTATAGAGAACCTCCCCCTCTCATCAGAAGCAGCTCCTCCCCAAGCAGCGACGGCAGCGAGGACGCTGAGGAGACCAGTCAGGAAGTGGGGAGAGAGGGCCAGGGCTCTGGCAGCACGGGAGAGCCCCGGCTACACAGGAGGGAGGAGGAGAGAGAGGGGGAAAGGGGGGGAGAAGGAAAACATGGAGCGTAGACCCTTTCCTCCGGTTCCGGAATTACGCAGGAGAAGGAGGGGAAGGAGGTTTGCTGTCCCAAGACTCTTATGTTGGAGCAAGTCACGGGGCGGTTCAGTGCCGGATTCTGCATCGGAATGAGCAGACATGCTTTTACACACCTGTCTCAATGTAAATAGACTGCACTAATAAAAACTGTTTAAAAACCGGCATGTGGAACGTCGTTACTCTAGAGTAGTCGCAAGAACCCCTGACATTAGGTCATCCCTCTTTTCTGGTGGTGCAAGTTCCCCAACCCCTACAGTAATTGGGGAGACCGGCAACCAAAACCACAAGGTCTTCACACACCTCAACATGCCTTGCATGTTGCACATGAGATGAGGTACCAACTGTTGCCTTCATTTTTTTAGCAGACCATTTTATTTTATCCTCCTAAGCCCTAGTGCACAGAGCAGCCGAAAAAATAAATAAATCCTGCATGCCTGCAAAGCTGCCTCATGTTCCTGACTACAGAACCGAGAAAAGGGTTGACTCCAGTTCCCAGCCATGCCAGCACATATTGGCTGTGCTCAGGCGGAGGGTGGGAGATGCAGAACAGTCTCTTCTCCCACAACAGAAAACGAACCTGAAGTGAGGCTTGCCAATGGCACCTAAAAGATGCATTACTAAGAGATTGGAGCCGGCTCTTCCATGAAGTAAAGTGAAGCAGCTGCCTTGGGCAGCAAATGCTGAGAGGTGGCAGGGTGGTGTACATGTGTCAAATCATGCCTTGCCTTACACTCCCTTAAGCCAGTCTGCTGCCTCAGGTACAGTGGAGGATGTCGCCTTGCCATGAGTGATGAAATAAGATTCAACAGCCACTCCAGTGGCTGAATGTGGAGTGGAGAGCAGGCACCATCTTGGCCTTTGCCTCAGGAAGGTCAATGTCTTAGGTTGACCCTGTAAGAGTTGTGGATTTCCAAATGATGTATGAAAAAAATGTGGTAGAATGCTGCTGCAATGTGTAGCATCTCCATGAGATCATTTGTCCTCTTCCCCACTTCCTTTCCTGCTAGGCACAGGTCTGAGATTTTCAGGTCTGAGCAGGGTTTTTATTTGCTCCACCTCTTTCCCCAGGAAAATCTGCGTTTTACCACTGAATGTCAGTCTGTGGAAAATCCAAATTCTGTTTGTTCCAGTTCAGTGGTAAAATGTGCCATTTTTCCAGGAAAAGCAGCAGGAGGGGGAAAAGAACCATTTGGACCTGGAAATCCCAGACCTGTGCTTAGAAGGAAGAGTGTGGATCAGCCCTTAAGTAAAAAAAAACAACAACCCCAAACACTACAACCTTTCTTCAAAGCGGAGTTGCTCTGTAATTTTGATCATTTGGAGCACCCTTTTCTGAACCTTTTCCATCTCCGGAGTACAGTATCCTTTTTGAGGAGAGGTGACCAGAACTGTACACAGTATTCCAAATGCAGCCGCTCAGTTTCTGAGCCGAGAGTCGTCATCTCATGCTGCATATCCTGGGAAACATAAACTGTAATAGGTATTTTGTTCCTGTGCTCATAACTGTGTCGTGCAGACACATTCGGCAGGCGGCTGATCTCTTTTAGCTCTGTGCATTTGGATGGCATCCCACTTTGCAAAACAACTACACGCGTCTGACAGTTATAGAGCAACAAAAGTAGATCCCCTCCCCGCTTCCTTCCCCAATGTAGCATAATGGAAAAGGCACCATGAAAAGAAAACTCCTTTGGGGATAAGCGTGATGAGCTACAGGAGCGTAAAAGAGAACTGATAGCGGCAGAAAGCACTGGCAGGTATTACCTTCCAATCTTTTAACATACTTACGCATTAGCGGAAAAAAAATACATAAATTGGAACAAAACACCAGTTTAAGTGAAAGCAAAGGGTGGGGGGAACATGGTGTAAAAGCCGCTATAAAGTTATTTTCAAATTAAATTACGCAAAACACAATAGGATTAGGAAATTGCTTTGATGCCTGGGTTTTGCATTTTTATCTTTATTCCCAGCTTCCCAATTCCTTTGTCCAATATTCTCTTTTATTGTAAGATTCCCGGAGCGACCCCTCTCCCCCTCTGCCCCCACCCGCGCCTAGAATCACATTCAGATGCTTTATCTCTTCTAGCTCTTGAATTAAATATTTGGCACACGGGAAGGAAAGGCGTCCGTGTCCCTCCCTGCGCTTGCGCCCTGGGGGATGAGTTCCCTCCCCCGCGTCTGGCCACTGGATCGAGAAACTGAATTTCCATTTTGGCAGGCACCGTGTTACGGAACTGTGGGAAGCACCTGATGAATAATTGAGCAGCCAGGCCGTCCTCCAAATTCGGCTGAGCAGAAAACGACGGCTCCTTGCAGCAGCAGGGGAGCAAAGTTGGAAGCAGGTTTACGCCTGCATCCAAAGATGGGGATGGGGAGATGATAGGGGAGCGTTTTGCGCCTTGCTTTCTCCCCCAGTTGTACAGTTCCGCCTGCCTTTCTTTTCCTGGACCTACTGACATGTTCATTCGTGTAAGAAACTTTTGGGCAGCCTTCCTAGACAGCGCAAATAAAGAGAGTGACTCCGCAAATCTAAATGTGGCAGAAAATGAGAGTGAGGGAGAGTGTCCTGTACATAATAAGAACATAAGGGAAGCCTGCTGGATCAGGCCAATGGCCCATCTAGTCCAACATCCCGCTCTCAGAATGGTCAACCTTGTGCTTGTGGGAAAGCAGGATTTGAGCAACAGAACAACTCTCGCCTCCTGTGGTTTCTAGCCACTGTAACATGGAAAGCTGTTCATCCTCCTTGTCTCACCCTTCCATAAAAGCAAAATCTGCACAGAATTAGGTGGAAAATGTGAACTTTCAGAATTCGGAGAGCTTCTAAAAATTGTTCTGCTGATGAAAAAATATTGCAGTTTTTTATTAACCCTTTTTGTGGGTTTGGGGGCTGTGACTGAGGGCAGCCCTGCAAGGGAGCAGGCGATTTGAATTAGCAAAAAGGGTGATGAACAGAAGAGTGAACGCCTCCCTGCTGCTGTCAACCCTACAGCCCTCCTTCCCCAGCCAAACCGGGGAGTGTCTTCAGGAGGATCAGGCTTCATTAAAAGAAGTCCTTGATGAGCCAATATTGAATCAGGCTGGCTCTGGAGTGGACCAGGCTACCTCCCACGCTTATTAAAGCAATAACTTTATTTAACAAGGAGAGCTGGTCTCCTCTGCCATGGAACCTCACCCTTTTCCGGTGCTCTGATTAAAACATATAAATCAGCAGCGGAGGCCCCTTTTGAGGAGTCTTGAGGGAGGTGTGCCTGACACCATCTACTAAGGCACGCTTATTCATCCAGGCCTTTGGATCTTAATTTCTTCCTTAATCCTTTTGTGGGGTTCAGTTGGACCTGATTTTAATATTATAATTGTGATTATGAATTCATTGTTCCAGGGCAGGTTACAACAATTTATAATACAACATTAGAAAACAATTTTAAATAACTTACAATTACTAAACAAACAAACAAATACACACAAAAAAAAGTGTGCATACACACAAAAGCTCATACCAATGACAAACTTAGATGGTCTTTAAGGTGCTACTGGAAGGATTTTTTTTATTTTGTTTCAACTACGGCAGACCAACACGGCTACCTACCTGTAAACAAAACCAAGCAAACACCTAATCTTTAAAAAGTAGCAAAAGTTCATACAATGGCTTAGATTTAGATTTCCAGTCTTCCTACGTTAGAAATCTTCATGGCTGTTTTCTAAAAAGAGATTACTTTTCCCACGTTATGGGATGAACCCAGGTGTTGGGGTTGGGGCAACTGTCTAAAATGATTTTAAATGTTTTAAAATAGTTTTTAATCTGTGACGTTTTAAATTTTGGTTGTTTTGTTTTGTTTTTGCTGTGTCTGGGGTGGGTTAATCATTTAGTTGGGGTTGGGGATTATTTCAATTTGTGTATTATTATTATTATTGTTGTGTATTAAAGTAATAGCACAGCCAAGTATGTATTGTAATATAATATACAGTATAGAGTTTATTGTATTGTATTGCAGAGTTTATTTGAATGCATAAGTTCCAGCGGGAACGTATATCATTTGCTGGTTCAGAGTGCAGGATTTGGATCCGCTGCTGGATTGGTTTACGCTGGAGGGAATCCTTGCCATTGGTTCCCACCAAAATGTATCTTTTCCCTGCTAGTTCTCTGTTACTATATAAGTCCCAGTTTTCCTCATTCCCTGTGTTCTGGCTCTTACTTGTTCTTTGAAGTAAAGAGATGTTGTACCAGATTCTCGCCTCCTGCTTCTTATTTGCACTGAGCTGAAATCACTGAAGACCCACTACACAACAATTATTATTATTATTATTAGTTTCTACTGTTTTATTGGTTTATTGCAGGGGTGTCCAACTTCCAAGAGACTGCAATCTACTCCCACTGTAAAAAAAACTGGCAGTGATCTTCTCATTGGATTGACCAGAGTTGTTGAGCTTTTTTGGGGGGAGGGAGAGCCAAAGTTGTTTTTTTTTTTTGAGGGGGGGCGATCAGGGTCCCAGGATTGACCAGGGACACCCTGCGATCGAAAGGTAGATTGCGATCGACCTGTTGGACATCCGAGAGGGTCTGGGCTGCCTGGGAGTGGGCCCCAGCCAACAGAATGGCTGGGGCAGGTTCCACAGGGTGGGGATGCACTGGGACACCCAAACTCAGGTAGGAGGATGAGTTACGCTAAGACCAGACCATGTCATTACTGAGGCAGGTTCAGTCATTGTTTGAAAACTATCCCTGCCTCCGGGTCTGGTCTTGACCAGAAGGATACTGGAATCAACAAGGGAGACCCACATGACCTTAAGGTGCTACTGTGCCAGGTTAATGAAGCTGGTTGTCAACCTTACAAAGGGGGCCATGGTCCATGGGACAGATGTGTGGCCAACAGAGAAGTGCAGCTGCCTGTCTCACAGCATCCCCTTGATGAAGATGGCTGCACCTCTCACTGTTCCTATTGTTATTTCATTGCATGGCTCTTAATGAGTGTTCCAGGATTATACACTTTTATAAACTGGCTAAGGTACAGAGCCACAAAGGACAAAATACCCTGCTCTGGGGAAGAGCACAGGAGCCCTGGCAGGACAATCATGGCAAACCTTAAAGGGAGTATCTGGTTTCCCATTTGCCATAGTTGTCACTGTAGTGGGTCTTGAGGATGGGCCTGCACCCACATGGCTGAGCAACACCTGAGCTCCTGTGAGCCTGGAGACGAGAAGGCTGAGAGGTGATATGATAACCATCTTCTAATATCTAAAGGAGTGTCCTATGGAAGATGGAGCCATCCTGTTTGCTGCTTCAGAGGGCAGGACCTGCACCAACAGACTAAATATTGGGAAGAACTTTCTGAGGATAAGAGCTGTTCGACAGAGGAATGGAAGGTGGTGGGCTCTCCTTCCTTGAAGGTTTTTAAACAGAGGTTGGGTGGCCATGTGCCAGGAATTCTTTAGCTGTGATTCCTGCATTGCAGGGGGTTTAGCTGAGATGACCCTTGGGGTCCCTTCAAACTCTGTAATTCTATGATTCTGTGATTCTATGAGAGTTTCAGGGCTGGCGAGAGGAACGTCCTTGTCTCATGACTTGGCGACTTTAGCTCGCCTTTTGCAAAATGTGTAAGAAGCTCTGTCGAGAACGAAATCTAAACCACACATGTTTGATTTCTGCCCCCTACTCCCCTCCTCCTCACCACC
Source organism: Zootoca vivipara (assembly GCF_963506605.1). Lineage (NCBI taxonomy): Eukaryota > Metazoa > Chordata > Lepidosauria > Squamata > Lacertidae > Zootoca > Zootoca vivipara. Next base: position 43,809,285 of record NC_083281.1, on the reverse strand, counting down.
ACAGTGCTGCTAGACGAAGAAAGGCAAACAGCCACTTAGAAAGAGATTTTACACTAGAGAATTGAGGTCAAAGCTGCCCAGCAAGTAATAAAGTAATAGTATTGATTTAGGTTAGTAATTATTTGCAGACATAAATTCACAGATCAAGTACATTGCTCATGGATAATGAACGAACACCCACAATCAATCCTCCTGTTGCTGAGAGAGAGGATATTAGCAATGTGGCCTGAAGAGCTCAGAGACCCGTCTAAAACTATTGTTATAAGCTTGGGGCATTAGGCTGTAGCAGGCGTTAAAAGCTAATCAAGCCAAGCTACCTTCCTGGTGAGGTGATGGGGGATTAAGGGGCTCAGTGCAAGATGGAAATGGGTGCTGGGGTCCCCTCCTCCCACAACAGACAAAATCAAAGTTGAGAGTTAAAAGTTGCTTTGATGTGGGCCAGATGTTATGCAGCAAGCTGGGAAAAGAGACAGGGAGCACAATAGCAATGTTTGATGTCTGTTTGAATCCAAGTTTGTAGCTATGGGAGAAACAATACCCCTTTGGAGTATTAAATGCTGTGAAGCCCTCCAACTTAGGTTCAGGTTGTATATGTGGGAATGTTGAGGGTGGCAGGAGAGGATATATTGTTTATTAATATCCTTCCTAACTTGCGCTAGCAAGTTTGTTCACTTGGCAGAGTGCATTCCCCTTTACAGGTTGCAAACTTGTGTGAGTTTCTTAAGACAGTAAGCAATTCAACCTGGGTTGTCCAGATTGAAATGTGTTCTAATATTTTCCTAGTAAGACCCCTTGAATCCCTCCTAAAAGAATAAAGACACCACAGTCTTATTCATAAGAAATAAAAAGAAAGTTTACTCAGGCAGAGCACAGTGTGATCCCTGAAGGAAGAGTAAGTAAGTAAGTAAAATGTTAATACTGTCAAAGAAGGAAGGAAAGGAAGACTTTAGGCTTAAAGTTACTAACATGTAAAGACATGGGGAGATGATCTGGGGGACTGCTTGGCTGGCAGCCAGCAGCTCAGTCCAGGAAATTTGCAGGATGAAAGGAAGATGGAAAAGAGAGAGAGTGGCAGCATGCCTTGGCCTTTTACCAGGTCTGGAAAGGTGACGCCCACCCACTAGTCACATGCAAGGAAGGATGCTCCAGCCAAGTGTAATAGGAAGTTAGACTGGGTGGAGCAGCATCCCCTTGCATGTCCACTCTAGGAAAACAAAGAATGTTGTATTTGACTGCTCCCAGCGGATTACATCCCACAGTAAACCATATATCATTAAGATATGACAGTCTACATTGTGCCTCATTCCCAAAGGTAAAACAGACCTAGGAACTCTTGGAATTTTGCACCACTCGGAGACTGCGGTGGCGTGCAATACTATAAACACTTATGAATTTAAAAGGAAGAAATTGCAGGCCACTCACCAATGGCTGGTGACTTCATAGCTGAATTTGTTTCCCACCAAGCCATATCCATATGAACGTTTATTTCTTTAGTGGATTTATATATTGCCTGTCACCAAAACAGAGGTTTATAATAAAAAATCACTATAAACACAACACAGAAAAGCATAGACACACAAAACTCAGATGAGTTTATTCTGCAGCAGGAGGAGGTGGTGAGTTGCTTCTTCACAGTGGAAGTGCACTGGGTATGGACATACCATCAGGAGAGCCCTGGTGGATCAGGCCCGTGGCCCATCTAGCCCAGCCTCCTGTTCTCACAGTGGCCAACCAGGTGACCCAGTGGCAAACCCACAAGCTGGATTTGAGCACAAGAGCAACTCTCCCCTTCTGAGGTTTCCAACAACTGGTATTCAGAAGCATTACTGCCTTTGACTGTGGAGACAAAGCATAGCCACTGTGGCTAGTAGCCATTTGTAGCTTTTTGCCCCATAAATTTTCCTAATCCTTTTTTTTTAAAGCCTTCCAAGTTGGTGGCCATCACTGCCTTCTGGTGGGAGTGAGTTCCATAGTTTAAGTATGCACTGTGTGAAGAGTCACTTCTTTTTAATCTGTTCTGAATCTTCCAGCATTCAGCTTTACTGGAGATCCTGTTGTTGTAAGAGGTAGGATGATTTTTCTCTTTCAGATTTCTCCATGCCATGTACAAATTTATTAACTTCTATCATGTTGCCTTTTGTAAACTAAAAAGTCCCAAACTCTTGCAACATTTCCTCATATGGGAATTGCTTCATGCCCTTGAATCTCTTTGGTTGCCCTTTTTTTGAACCTATCCCAACTCTTTCCCAATACCCTGTTTGAGATAAGGTGACCAGAACTGCACACAGTACAGTAGTCTAAATGCAGCTGTAGCCTAGATTTGTATAATGGCATTATGATATTGGCAGTTTCGCTTTCAATTCCTTTCCTCATGATCCCTAGCATGAAATTTACCTTTTCTCATGGCTGCTGTCCACTGGGTTGACATCATCACTGAGCTATCTAGGTATCCATCAAAACAATTCATCCTAAATACTAACAAAAGTATTTTGGAATAAGCTTCCATGGACTGCAGTCTTCAATATCAGCTGTAGATGTTACGGGCAGGTGGTGGCGGGGTTGGGTGGGGTGAGAGAAACTGTCAACCATGAAATCAGAAGGAAAGGAAATGCGAGAGGTGCAGGTGATGCCACTTCAGTTAGAGCCTGAGTGGATGCAAAATAAGAACTGTGGCAGGGACAAGCGCTAAAACCACCAACTTGTTATTACCTTGTTGGCTAACAACTGTGGTGGGAAGGATCCCCTTGTCTCGATTCAGACCCAAACATGTAAAATCAAACTTCTTGAAGAATTGCAATCCTGCAATTTACGGAAAGGGAGCCACGTTAATCTGCTGCAGCAAAAGCAAAGCTTTTGGAAAGAGTCTTGTTGCATCCAGCGGCGTAGCTGGCCACTTGGGTGCCTGGTGCAGGGGCGTGTCCTGCAGCCGGGGGTGGGGTGAGCCATCCATGGGGGCGGGACGAGCCTCTCCGATGTGTGGAGCCTCTCTACCACCTTCCCCTCAGCTGTAGGATGGCTGAGGGAGAGGTGGTAGGCAGACGCAAGTCCCACACTGCCGTTTTAGGCAGCGCGGAACCTGCAGGCACCTAAGCCAACATGATACTCTTAAAACGTTTCGTGGGCCCAATTTATTATTATTTTTAAAAAACTCATTTTGTCACCCCCCCCCCCAGTGATGACTCTGGGGTGGACAGGACCCCCCCTCCACCACTGGTTGCACCCTAGACCAAAGTCAGATGCATAAAGCACATTCCTAAAGTGGCAGAGGTGTGGTCAGGGGTGGGTGGAAAGGAGAGGCAGATGAAATGCAAAAGAAACAGACAGTGGGGATTACTTGAAAGCAAATTACTTACAGTGATCAGTTAGAAGGTAGCATTGGTGATATAACACAAACCCTGGCCTTGGATAGCTAATTAACACATGTAATGTGATTTTTTCTTTTTAAAATGATCTCAATCCAAGCCACAGGTGACGGAACTGAATTGCCTTGTAAATTATAACCCAGCAGCTTTCTCCTTTGGAGTTTCCCTTTGAAGTGCCTTGTTTGAAAAGAAGACCAGCGGGGGAGTGTCCTGGGAGGTGGAAATGTTCTCCCACCAGCTTTTGGATTCTGATGCCAGGTTTGTGTCTAGCTTCTCCCTGCTTTTGCGTAGACTGTACCTGTTTGTCCCATGCAGAATACAGAAGGGCATTGCTGGCAGACTTTATGTTGGAAGATGAGCAGGTGGAAGGACCCCTGATGTTGTGAATCGCATTATTATGTTCCGCAGCAGTGCTGCCTAAGTTGACGTGGGAGCAAAGTTGGCATATTGACTCTTTTATACAAAAGAATGAAGTGCAGAGTATGCAGTAGGATGCTGGCTCCACAGCCACCTAAGAGAGCACCCTGATGCATCTCTCTCTCCTTGCACCCACCAACACACTGCAAAGAAGTCCTGAAAAGCAGGGTTGCAATAAGCGGAAGTTTTCCTGGAAGAAAAGCAGGCAGAAAGGTTCACCTCAGCTCTGGTAAATAGACAGAAGATCAAGCCAGAATCTCTCTTTTTTTCTTCCCACATAGCAAAAGGAGCCTAGGTGTTTCGGCAGAATGCTCAGCAGATATACTGTGTCCAGTTCTGGGCACCGCAGTTTAAAAAGGATATTGAAAAGCTGGAAGGTGTGCAGAGGAGGGTGTCCAAGACAATAAACGGTCTGGAAACCAAGCCTTATGAGGAACAGTGGAGGGAGTTGGGGATGTGTAACAGTGAAGTCAAGATCCTGGTGGATGCAAGAGATTTTATCTTCAATGTGCTTTGCAAACAAGTCATAGCAAGCTACTGTCAGTTCTACAACCTTCTTCAGGCCAGACTGTAAAAGACCTCAGACCACCTGGAAAAACTCTGCTAGAAGGCACAATGAGAATGCAATGGAGGGAGCAAAGTATACCTTAACTGCCTCTATTTAGGCTCAATGATGAGCTTTCACCAGTGTTCAACTGCATTCAATCAGAGTTTTCTTCCACTTGCTTTCAAGCCGTCTCCTGGCTTGTTTCCTTGCCCCAAGCACTGGTGGAGTATACCAGGGAGTCAAATGGTCTCCATGAAGTGGGAGAGGGCATTCAGGGATGATTGTGTCAATGGCCCGGAGCCATCCAGAAGTTCCACAAGTCAGCCAGGGCTTCAACAGGAGTGCCAGTCATATCAGCTGGGAAATTGTCCAGGGCCACCTGGAAACCAATTGGATCGATCATGCTCCAAGAGCAGACCAACCACACAACCCTGCCTCTACAGGGGAGGCAAGGTTCTGAGAGCCTAAATATCAACAGGAAGTGATCTGACCATGACTGATAGGATAAAAAGGTAAAGGTAAAGGTACCCCTGACCGTTAAGTCCAGTTGTGGACGACTCTGGGGTTGCGGCGCTCATCTCGCTCTATAGGCCAAGGGAGCCGGCATTTGTCCGCAGACAGCTTCCGGGTCATGTGGCCAGCATGACTAAACCGCTTCTGGCAAACCAGAGCAGCGCACGGAAATGCCGCTTACCTCCCCTATTTATCTACTTGCACTTTGACGTGCTTTTGAACTGCTAGGTGGGCAGGAGCTGGGACCGAACAATGGGAGCTCACCCCGTCACGGGGATTCGAACCGCCGACCTTCTGATCAGCAAGCCCTAGGCTCAAATATCTACAAGACTGTCAAATGGAAGATGTAGCCAGCTTGTTTTCTGCTGCTCCAGAGGGTAGGACCCCAACAAATGGATTCAAATTACAAGGAAGGAGATTCCGACTAAACATTAGGAAGGTGGACTCTCCTTCATTGGAGGCTTTTAAAGTGAGGTTGGATGGCCACCTGTCAGGGATTCTGTGGTTGTGATTCCTGCATTGCAGGGGGTTGGGCTAGATGACCCTTGGCACCCCTTCCAACTCTATAATTCTATGAAATCCCATTTTGTGTTCTAGCCAGGCAATCAAACACCAAAGGCACTTGCAAAGTTGCCAGGAATTCCCATGATTCCACTTCCCCAACTCTCTGCCAGGAGAAGCTTTTGCATCCTGGTGCCTACAAAGTTTGCGGTCTGCTGAGGAGCAGGTCTAAGGACAGTCCTGAGCTCCAGCTGCTTCATCTAGTTGCAGTCAAGTTTTTAAAAAGCCTCCCTGATCTTTTGATTTCTGTTGTTTTCCAGTTTACTCATGCCTTGATGGTCTCCCTCAAACCAGGGAAGTGCTGCATTTTTCAGAAGACACAACAAAACACCTGGTTCTTCCTTTATTCTGCTTGTTTCTCTCCTTTCAAAAAGTGCTTCAGATGCAGCTTTGTTGGAACCTCTCAACCTTTCCAAGCTCCGTCCATTGCCAACAATGATTACACACAAAAAGGCATCTTTTCTTCTTTCCCGGGGAATGGAAATTGCTGGATGTTTTCCTGTGTTCTCTTTTGGTTTCCATGGCAATAAAGAGTCATTTCTGATCCTGGCTATTCTCTTATTGTGGGGAATTTGGGTAATTTTAGCAACATCACAACACCTGCCACTTACCTTTCCATCTTGCCGTACTCAGGCCTGTCTTTTAATTGCTACCTAGAGGGAAACAAACCAACAGTTCATGGGGTGGGGTGGGGGGTCCCCCATAGGCCAGAGAGCGAATGAGCGACGAAGGGGCAGGCCAATCCGAAAGGGATGCATTTCAATCCCTCCCTCCCTCCCTTTTAACAAACCTTTCAGGTTCAAAACAGGGGGGGGGGGAACCTCGTCTTAATGAAAGATTTAACTCACCTTTTCCGTTTGTTTTTCCTAGTGTGTCTTTGGCAGTTCTTTGGGCTGCCTGAGAGAGTTCAGAGGCTCTGCTTGGCCTCTCCTGCCCAGTGCTATTAAGAATTTATTATCATGTCGGAACTTCTTAAAGGCACGTTTGAAGAGAAACCAAAGAAGAGGGAGGGAAGCAGCAACAGCAGCAGCAAGAAGGCGTCTTCATAGAATCTGGCAAACGGCAAAGAAAGAGGGCCAAATCCAGCCAAGGTTTTGGTAGTGAGAAACCAATTGTGGCCATGGAAGGTGGTGGAGGACACACAGAGACAAACAAAAATGGCTCTAAATATTTTGGCACTTGAGGCAAACCACAAAATACCCGGTCATCCAGGGAAGAAGGGGTGAGGGAAGATTTGCATCAGGAATAAGGCGGGGCAGGGGGATAAAGATCTACATTGGGAACAATGGTTAGAGGACATTAGCAGCCTCTCCAATTTGCTGAGAGGCTGTAGAAGATGCATTGGTGGGTCAGGGGGGACTGCCGAGGAGGAGGCGGCAGATCCAGTCTCCAAGGAGCGTAAGGCAGCAGCAACAACGCTGCTTCCCCTAACCGGCCACGCTCTCCTAAATCCACCTCTGCCTGGTCTCTCCCAGGTCCTAGTCCACTACTCTAACGGTTACACCACACTGGCTCAGGAGATGGTTGCCTTGGGGCCACTGATGTCAAGACTCTGCTTCTCCCCACTGCAGTGAGTGGCACTGTGGTTTAAACCACTGAGCCTCTTGGGCTTGTCAATCGGAAGGTCGGCAGTTTGAATCCCCGTGATGGGATGAGCTGCCGTTGTTCTGTCCCAGCTCCTGCCAACCTAGCAGTTCGAAAGCATGCCAGTGCAAGTAGATAAATAGGTACCGCTGTGGCAGGAAGGTAAACAGTGTTTCTGTGCACTCTGGATTCCGTCACAGTGTCCCATTGCGCCAGAAGCAGTTTAGTCATGCTGGCCACATGACCCAGAAAGCTGTCTGTGGACAAACGCCAGCTCCCTCAGCCTGAAAGCGAGATGAGCACTGTACCCCATAGTCGCCTTTGACTGGACTTAACTGTCCAGGGGTCCTTTGCCTTTTACCTTGCCTTGTGGACCGCTGCCCCTTGGAGCAGGACCTGAGCCAAGGACTGAAGCTGGTATGGGGGCAACAGAAGGAAAGCGGGGCTTCCTGAGGTATGTCTGGGAGAACAGACCCCACCCAAAGGGAATTCTTTCCCTGGGGGCCACCAGTTCTGCCTTGCTCTGGTTTCCTCCAGTACAGAAGCTTTTGCTGCCTCAGTTAAAAGGTGTTTGAAATATTTCATGTAGCTGGATTTTAATTTCTTTTATCGCAGCTGGGTCTCCTTTTAATCCTGTCTTCTTTCTTTCAGCATTAAATTTTATTCATCCAGGATGGCAAGCCCCTCACATAATGCCCCTCTGGAGGACTCAGCTTGGCGTTGTAGTGAGCTTAAGGAGTCTCACGGAGGCTCCCTTGACATTCAAACAGCTGCTTAATCCCACCAAGGAAACAGCGACCAACGATGTGTAATCCAAATGAGCGGGGCTGCCTGGAGCAGGGCTCCTGCTTAGCATTAAAAACAGAGGAAAAAGACGAATGCCTCTTCTTTGCCCAGATCGTGTCAGCTCCGTAAAAGCAATCACCAATTAAATGGCAGTTGGCCTGGTAAATCCTGTGGGTGTGTGACTCAAGGTGCTCTCTCTTGCACACGCAGGTGATCAGCTCCTGCCCCAGATTAGAAAGAAATGGGGTTCCGCGGGCTTCATTTATCACAGAATTGTAGTTTTGGAAGGGACACCCAAGGGTCATCTAATCCAATCCACAGAAGTGCAAGAATCATAGCTCAAAAATCTCTGGCAGGTGGCCATCCAACTTCTGCTTGAAAGCCTCCAGTGAAGGTGAGTCCGCCACCTTCTGAGGAAGCCCATTCCACTGTCGAATGGCTCTTACCACCAGAAAGTTCTTCCTAATGTTGAGTCAGAATCCTGTTTCTTGTAGTTTGAATCCATTGGTTCAGGTGCTCCCCCTCTGGAGCAGTACAAAACAAGCTTGCTCCACCTTCCATGTGGCAGCCCTTGAGATGTTTGCAGATGGCTACCCCATGACCTCTTAACATGGGCGTACCCAGGATCAAAACTAGGGGGGGGGCAAGGGGAGGGGCCAAGGCACGGAAGGGGAGGGGCCACAAAGTGGGCGGGAACGGCGAACTCGCGCTCCGCCGGGCTGTGCCCCTCCCTAGCAGCAGGGCCCACCGCGCCGCGCTCCCTGGTTCCCCGCCGCGCTTGGCCTTGCCTGAGGGCGCGCCGGGGAGCTGGAGGGAGGGTGCGGCGCGGTGCGGCGGGAATGGCGAACTCGCGCTCCGCCGGGCTGTGCTCCGCCTCTGCCCACCAGCCCTGCTTCTAGAGTAGGGCAGCTGCCCTAACTTGCCGCATGGTGGGTACGCCCTTGCCTCTTAAGGCTCCTTGTCTACATCTCCGCTTGTCCCATGCCTAGAAACCACGGGTATGAGAGGGTCTTCCATTTACCCTGCTGCTTTCCCTGGGAAAATCTGCTTTTTACCACTGAATCAGAGCAAACATCACCTAGGTTTCCTGAGGATCGATGTTTGCTCTGATAAAGAGCAGGTTTTCCCATAGATAGCAGTGGAACAAAGGGGAAATCACATGGTCCTGTGCCTAGAAAGCATGGAACAAGCTGGATGCCTCTCAGACCTGTGTTTTCTAGGTATGATACAAGAAGAAGTGTGGATGAGCCCTGAGTCTTCTCCTCTCCTCTCCTTCAACTGTTCCTCATAAAGCTTGGTTTCCAGACCCTTCCTTTACAGCTCTTGCACTCCCTTCTGTATCTATGTGCCTATCACCTTTGCCTGTTGTCTTTGTCCATGGAGTTTTCTTGGCAGGGATACTGGAGTGGCTTGCCAGTTCCTTCTCCAGGTGGATCACATTTAGTCAGAACTCTCCACTGGAGGAGACTCTTGAGAGTCCCATGGACTGCAAGAAGATCAAACCTATCAATTCTGAAGGAAATCAGCCCTGAGTGCTCACTGGAAGGACAGATCGTGAAGCTGAGGCTCCAATACTTTGGCCACCTCATGAGAAGAGAAGAATCCTTGGAAAAGACCCTGATGTTGGGAAAGATTGAGGGCACTAGGAGAAGGGGACGGCAGAGGACGAGATGGTTGGACAGTGTTCTTGAAGCTACGAACATGAGTTTGACCAAACTGCGGGAGGCAGTGCAAGACAGGAGTGCCTGGCGTGCTTTGGTCCATGGGGTCACGAAGAGTCGGACACGACTAAACGACTAAACAACAACAACAACATCACCTTTGCAGCTGACTTTTTCTTACACCTGATGGAGCTTGCTTTGACCATGAAGAGACTACTGGATCAGGCCCAAGAGGGCCCATCTAGCCAAGCATCCTGTTCTCACAGTGGCTAACTAGGTGCCCGTTATAGGATGCCCACAAACCATAGGAAGGATGGTCGGTGTGCTACTTTCATAGGAGACACCAGCATGGCTTTTGAGATGCCACAGTGCTGGAAAGGAGCAATGGGGTCACAGCCCAACCCCAGTTAACAATCACCTGCCCACCCACCTCTTCATTTTCTATGTCCCAGAGAAGTTTCTGTGCCACTTCAAGCTCCTTGGAGAAAAAGGTGGGATACAAATGCAATGAATTAAACAGCTCGGAGAAGAGAAGACTGAGAGGTGTTTTGAGAGCAATCTTCAAATATTTGACAGGCTCAGCTGTCACATGGAGCAAACCTGTTTTCTGCTGCTCCAGAAGGTAGGACCTGAAGCAATGGATTCAAATGATAAGGAAGAACATCTTGAGAGTAAGAAGTGTTCAATGGTGGAACTGATGACCTCAGAATGTGGTGGATCCTTCTTCACTGGATGTTTTTAACCAGAGGTTGGATGGCCACCTGTTAGGGATTCTTTGGCCGTGATTCCTCAATTACAGGAAGGTAGACTAGTTGACCCTTGGGATACCAACTCTACAATTATATCATTCTATAAATGAATGAATGGGTGACTATAATAGCTGGATTCCAGAAGCAGAGCCTTTAAACAATACCTGCAAGGAGTAAGATGTAACCAAGAAAACTAGGCATCTCTTGTTTGCCTTAACACCCCCTTGGTCTCCCTCCTTCTTCCAGGCTTCTCATTTTCTCCTCTTCCTTTTCCCTGCTCCCTTGTATAACAAGGCTCCTCTCAGACATTCTTCCAGGTCAGAAGCCAGACAGAATTTTAATTGAATCAAGTGCTGTGTAATTAATCAACAGGTCCATAGTAAATAGCCTGCCTGCGCCAGGCGCCGTCCTGACCTGCAAATTCCAATCTGGCCCAGCCGAGCTTAGCTGATGTTGAAAGGGGAGCCTGAACCTTCTAATTTAGTGTCATCCCGAGTAATAACTCTCTTGTTTAAACTGTCTGTAGCATTAGTCAAACAATCGCTGATAAGAGCTGCTGGCTTGCGGCCTCTCCCATTACCACATGCTCAGAATTAATATTTATACAGCCAGGAGGGTTTTTCTTTTTTTAAAAAAAAAAGCAAGAAGAGGAAACTCTTAAGTTATCCTCCGTATTTTTCAGACAGGCTGCAATATGCATAGACAACTTCCTTCACCATGAAAGAAGCAAGCCTTTTTTCGTGTGACATACTCATAATTTTTGCCCGTAGGGGGGAAAAAAATGTAAAACTCCAACCCAGCAATTCAGAAATCTGAAAGGGAGGAGGGAGTTGGGAGGGGAAAGAAGTGGAGAGAAGCCAGGATCCATTTGGCAGAGATGCGTTTGGTTTTCCCATGAGAACATGCTTGCTTCTGCTTTTTATGCAAGCACAGGAAGGAGCAAGGGGAGATCTTTTTCCCTTTGATATTATGTGGCAAGGAACAGGGGCTATGGACTGTGACATTGCCTTCATGTTGCTGAGCCTTCCAAAAGAATGGAAGATGTATTTGATGTCACTCCCCTACCCCACTGACCCTTGATAAAGAGTCTGGAAACCACGCCTTATGTGGAATGGTTGAGAGAGTTGGGTATGCTTAGTCTGGAGAAGAGGAGACGGAGAGGTGAGATGGTAGCCATCTTCCAATATCTGAAGGGCTGTCACATGGAAGATGGAGCAAGCTTGGCTTCTGCTTCTCCAGCAGGGCTGGCCCATCCATGAGACAGACTGAGGCAGCCCCCTCGGGCAGTGGAATCCTGCATGGCGGCTCCTCTGCAGGTGCCCCACCTGCCCCTGCCACTACTGGAGAAGTGAAGTAGTGGCAGTAGTGGCAGCTTCCAGCAAGATCTTGAGGATCTTGAGGAACTCTTGTGAGATCTTGAGATCTCACCAGAAGTTGCAGCCATGCACTCCTTTTTTTTAAAAAATACTTTTATTGAAGAAATGTTTTTTGAAACAACACAAATTACCGATAACATAGCCAATTACAACCCCCCCTTTTCCGCCTCCCATCCCTCCCTCTCCCACCCTCTAAGGACATCCCTCAGCTCCCCTCTCTGATTTGTTTGTACATATTGTACATATCATTACCTTATCTATCATATGTTCTACTAATAAATTGTGGGTGTTTGTTCAAGACCTGCCAAGGAGTCCAAATCCTTTTGTTGTCTTTTTAAATAGTTTGTAAAAAGTTCCCATTCTTCTTTGAAGTCACGGTTGTCCTTCTCATGTAGTTTGTATGTCATCTTTGCCAACTCCGCATAACTCATCAGCTTTTCTTGCCATTGTACTCCTGTTAAGTGAGGCTTCAGTAGTGTGGCAGCAGTGTGTGAGTGTGTGTGTGTGTGTGAGAGAGAGAGAGAGAGAGAGAGAGAGAGAGAGAGAGAGAGAGAGAGAGAGGCTGCACCTTCCTGTTTTACCTCAGGTGGTGAAACAGTATGGTTTACCCCTGTGCTCCAGAGGGTAGGACCCAAACCAATGGATCCAAACTTCAAGAAAGGAGATTCCAACTCAACATTAGGAAGAACTTTCCGATGGTAAGAGCTGTTTGACGGTGGAATGGACTCTGTTGGAAGATAGCGGACTCTCCTTCAGTGAGGGCTTTTAAACTGAGGTTGGATGGAATTATTTAGCTGTGACTCCTGCAATGCAAGGGGTTCAACTAGATGGCTTTCTTCCAGCTATGATACCTCACTGAGAAGATGCCCCCTCCAATGAGATTTACCTCTGTCTCCTAATTTCAAAGGGCAGAGCAGCAGCAGCTACCACTTCTTCAGAAACACAGCCCCCATTTTCATTTGCAATTTGCCTCTTGGCATCAACTGCCCAGCTGATGTTTGGGGGGGCAAAAGGCCGAGGTGGCAAATGGGAAAAGTAATTTGTTTTGTTTTATTTATCAACAAAAAACCCTATTAACAACAAATTATGTGGGCAATGTATAGCAGAAGAATAATTAAAACCATAAAATATAAAAATACAGCATGGACACAAAATCCACACAATTAGAACCAGGCTGTAGCTGGTAACAGAAGAATCTGTGGTATCTAACATGACACTGGCATGTTCTTCTACAATCTCACTAGCATCACCCACAAATAGCAGAGGCTTGTCCAGGAGGGCAAATGGGGCCCTGCCTCACTAATCTCAGTCAGCTCCACCTGCCTTTCTTCTTTTTCTTTTTAAATATGTTTTTATTTTCTTCTTACAAGACTGAATACACATAAATAAAGCAACATGACATGACTAACAAAAAATGGGCCACTAGGGGGGTAAAATACTGAATATATTATTTTCCAGCACATTATATTGAGGTGATTGCAGTAAACCAGTAAATGAATTCTTCAGTAAATCAACTCGAAAACTCAGAGTAATAGGAGTGAGTTAATGAGTAGTGCCTTCTTATCCATGCCATTTTGCATGGTGTAGATATTGCTTGTCCATGTGTTGTTTCATTTATATATTTACAGCATGGTCCTGGCTCTCAGCTTCTTTCTCCTCAGTCACAGTTCCGCCCTTGAAGAACCCAGTAGGCAGGATGATGGGGCCAAAACCAGTTGGCTCTGCTTACCATTGGTGCCTCTGCTTCCTACCCCACCAGTCCCCATGGATACCAGCCACCATTGCCTGCAAAATGGGTTCAGGCACCTCTATGAAGAGGCAGGATGACCAGAGAGTCATACAGTTTATGGGATGCATATCAGGGGGAAGAGAAGCTTTTTTGCCTGCCAGGGGCCACATTCCCTTCAGAGTTGTCTGCTGGGGTTGCCGGCTGCCGCAGCAGCCTAAAGACATGTGTGGGTGGAAATCCTAGTCAGTTCTGCATTGGTCAAACCACAGTACAGTACTGAGCAATTGATGGTGATGGTGCTGAAGGAGACTCTTGAGAGTCCCATGGACTGCAAGAAGCTCAAACCTATCCATTCTGAAGGAAATCAGTCCCGAGTGCTCACTGGAAGAACAGATCCTGAAGCTGAGGCTCCAATACTTTGGCCACCTCATGAGAAGAGAAGACTCCCTGGAAAAGACCCTGATGTTGGGAAAGATTGAGGGCACTAGGAGAAGGGGACGACAGAGGACAAGATGGTTGGACAGTGTTCTTGAAGCTACGAACATGAGTCTGACCAAGCTGTGGGAGGCAGTGGAAGACAGGAGTGCCTGGTGTGCTCTGGTCCATGGGGTCACGAAGAGTCGGACATGACTAAACGACTAAACAACAACAATTATTATTATTAACATCTGTATTCCACCTTTCCTCCAAGAGCAAAAAGTGGTTTATATAGTTCTCCCTATTTCAACCTCACAACCACCCTGTGAGGGAGGTTAGGCTGTGAGATAGTAACTGGCCCAAGGTTACTCAGGAAGTTTCATGGTTGAGTGGGGTTTATAACCCTGGCCTTCCAGTTCTCAGTTTGACACTCTAACCACTATGCCACACTGGCTCTACAAGATGAGCACTAGAGAGCCTCTTCTTGGAGCAGGACTTTGCAGGATCCCTACCCACCCAGAAATAGGTGCCATCTCCCTGGGGCCCTGGGTGCCTGAGCACCCACAAAATTCCCCATGAAGGGACTGGGCACCCACAAAGTTCAGTGCCAGGGCCATGCATGTTGCATGGCACCCATGGCCCCAGGCACCCATGGTCACGGGGCCAAGCTGGCACTCCTGCATCTGGAAGCAGCAACAACCTTTCCCTGAAGTGGTAGGGATACAGCCACTACATTGGCAGTGCTTTTAAAGCTAATTTCAAACTGGAACAAAAATAAAGAAGTAGGAATTTAATGGAACAAAGGATCATGTGAAGTGGAAAAGTGCTAAAAGTCTCCTCCCAGAACTCTTCTCCCAAACGCTGCAGAGAAGACCATCAAAACTGTTATACATCAGGATAAGACAATGTTTTTCTGCATTTGGACTTCCAAAACATACAAATGCCCGGAGCTCTGACGAAGCTTTGCTTTTGTGCTCAGTGCGAAGCCCAGAGAGGGATGGGAGCGCCTGCCTTTCAAATTTCCTGATATCGAATGCAGGACTGAAGCAGTCGCTTGGGAGGAGGGGGTGGTGGTGGTGGTGGTGGGGGTTGGAAATCAAACTTTTTGGTCTGCAAACTTTATGTGGAGGCTTCCCATTGAGCTGTTGGCAGCTTGCCAGGCCGTCATCACAGCTAGAGCCTCTCTGCTGAGAGCCACATGAAATAAAACGTGGCCGTCCAAGGGAGGAAATGAGGAGAGAGGTTTTCTTTGCTCAGTTCTGTCAGAGCTATGCAGCCAAGGCCTCCACTCTGGGTGTTGCAGTGGCAGATAAGAACCCCTAGTGGGTCTGTTCTCTGGCTCTTTGTTTACTAGTGGAACTCTAAGGTGGCCCACAAAGGCTTGCCCACCATCTGCCACCCCATCATCACCTGAAGCTTTCCCCTGGTTGCTCATCAGTAGCCTGCGGTGCAGAGTCTAAGCTATCCAGGAGCAGAGCAGAGAATTCAAGCCTTGGCTCTGCTTCAGCTCTCCATAGCAAACAGCCACAACTTCACACACATCGGCCACAGTGGGACTCAGGGAAATAATAATAATAAATAATAATAATAATAATATATTACTTATAACCCACACATCTGGCCGGGCCTCCCCAGCCACTCTGGGCAGCTCCCAACAGAATATTAAAAACACAATAAATCATCAAACATTAAAAACTTCCCTAAAAAGGGCTGCCTTCAGATGTCTTCTAAAAGTCAGATAGCTGTTTATTTCCTTGACATTTGATGGGAGGGCGTTCCACAGGGCAGGTGCCACTATTGAGAAGGCCCTCTGCCTGGTTCCCTTTAACCTCACTTCTCGCAGTGAGGGAACTGCCAGAAGGCCCTCGGAACTGGACCTCAGCGTCTGGGCTGAACGATGGGGGGTGGAGATGCTCCTTCAGGTATACTGGGCCGAGGCCGTTTAGGGCTTTAAAGGTCAGCACCAACACTTTGAATAGTGCTCAGAAACGTACTGGGAACCATCCCCGACCTTCTTTTTCCTTCGAGCAGGCAACTATTGGCACTATATTCCTTTCATTATTCAGCACCTTCCCCCTTTCATAAATCTTACCATCCTTCTACTCTCGGGCACAAGTTGTTTTTTGTGTGCATCTGGGACAGAGTAGACAAGGGAGGCTCATGGCAGTGCCTACTTCCCAGACAACAATGCTCTGACTGCTGCTCCCTGCCTGCAACCCCCCCCCCCAAGGAAGAAGGAGAACTCCCTAACAAATTGTAGCTTCTCTCCTTAAAGCTTTGGGGCAAGAGTGAGCAGCTGGCAGTCACTGGCCCCATGTAGGTAGGAGAGGGGTGGCCCCTGGACCCTCTTTTCAATCCAGAGGCAAGAGGGTGATGGTGGGAGGAGGGGCTGTGGGAAGAACTGGGCTTGACTGGCAGGATCCTCTGGGGCGTTGGTGCTGGTCTCTTCTCAAAGTGGCCTTCTCACAAAACATCCTGCTGCCTGGGCTCATAACGGATGTGCGGAGATCAATTTGCCAAGGATAATTGCATGTGTAAAAACCAATCTCAAATTCAATGCAGATATAGACTGAGATAAAGGTAACTACTTACAAGGCCTATTGAAAAAGGAAGGTTTTCCACAGGTGCCAAAACAGAGATGACACCCGTCTGATATGTCCCAGGAGGGAGTTACACAACTGAGGCTCAATTCCTACATCATGTGGTATGGACCGCCGGAAGATTCCTGCATTGCATGGGGTTGGACTAGATTCTATGATTCTATTTCAAACAGCAAAAATAAGAGTTTCTAGTTCACCAGTTAGGATGGCCAAGGATAGTTGAGTGACTGAAGGTCACAGATTTGCTTTCGGAGTAGATGGCTCCAGATAGTTCACATTTAGCATTAAATCCTATGGATATTATAGAAGAAAGTATCACAGGAGCATGCAGTGTGGTTTGATGCTGTGTTTACAGTCTTGTTTGCTCACTGGGTTTCCATTGCTAAATTTTTAATCCTGGTTCCCACGACGTTATTCAAAATGTATATGCCTCCTGTTATCAAATACTAATGTGTGGTGCCCTTGCTTCTCAAACCAGCTTCACTTCCTTAAGTCATTCCTAATTCATCTCTAGCCAAGATATAAACAGAAAGTAAAACCTTTGCCACCCATCAACGCCCCCTGCTGTGTACACAAAGGGAAAAGAATTGAAGCTGTGAAACATGTAAATTATCTGTGGATCATTTCAGGACAGGCTCTTGACCTGCCTTGCTCTGGGAGAAATGAAGGAGCGCCTCCTGTTGGCGGTTACTTTAGTATCATCCAATTCTCTCTAGTGCCCTTTAAATGAAATGCAATAAACCTACAGGGAGTTGCCTTCAGTCCTTAGTGTCATTTTGGGGGCTTCTCTGGTGCTGCTGCCTTCTCTGGTGCTACTATAGATATTCCTTCTTCCTGCACAGAGGAATATCTATATTCATTCATTCCCCTCACCCCCACCCCTCTGGTGTGCACACACATTTACTCTCTCTCTGTAGCAGTTGAGGTACTGCTGATTATCTGTCAATCAATGTTAATGCATTAACATGTGACAGTGTGTAGCATAACAATTACCCCCATCCAATTAAGCAGCCCTTTCACACTCTCCAAGAGGGTGATGGAGGGAGGAAGTTCAATCAGCATAATTAGTTCAATCAGAAAAGAACTTCATCAAGAGGAGAAAAGTAGGGGGGGGAAGAATCATATTCTGGGTGAAACCTAAACACCATGGAGTGGGTAGGGGGGATAGCTTTTGCCTAGAGAGCAGGGTAATATTGCAGTTAATGCAAACCACTTTGCCCCCTTGTTATCTTCTCCCTTGTCCTGGAAGGATTTAAGTGCAGCAGCTGAAAAGGAAAGGGGGATCCGAGCAAAAAAAGAAAAGGGAAAAAAGGGGGGTTTGATCAGCTGCAATGAGCCGGTTTAGGAATTCTGCCCTTTGATCTGATTTCTCTTTGAGGCACAGCTAGAGGACAGTTTGATGGTTGGCAGCCACAATCCCTGGGAGCATCCCTGGCTCTCACAGTGGGGGGTCCCATGACCAGAATCATGGGGAGGGAGGCATGTGATCCAGAATCAAACCCTTCCCCACCCAGGAAGCTCACTGGGTGTCCCTGTGCAAAGACAGCATTTCTCCCTCACAGTGTAGTTGTGGAGATTAAAAGGAGAGGGAAAGCCTTGTATGTGACCCTGAGCTCCTTGGAGAAAAAGGCGGGCCCACCCACTTTGGGAACAGCATGGGAACCTGTTCCCCTGACCCACCATCCCTGGCCGTTGGCTATGGTGTCTGGTGGGTCTGATGGGAGTTCCCACATCTGGAGGGCAGTAGATTCCCCATCCTTCTGCCGACCAATCTGAGCTGAGCCCAAAGGGTGGTGAGCCATCATTAGGGTAGTTCTTCTCTACCCCCTTGCCCACCAGGAAAACCGGCCACCCTTGTGATTTCTGCATTGCAGAGGGTGGGACTAGAATACACTTGGGATCCCTTCCAGCTCTAAACTTCTATGATTCTACTTCAAGCAGCTCAAAGAAGAGGAACAAAGGCAGGCAGAGCCTTGCTTTCAAAAGGAGTGGAAATGAGGGTGGTGATACTGAGGAGAATAAAGGGGCTAAGACTTGCCCCACAGCTAGTTTGGGGAGCTAGGGTGAGTATGGCCACTGGGCTTCCTCACAATGTCCCACCAGTCATGGGTCCTTATCTCCTCCATCTCTCTCACCTGCTGCTGATGTTTGGTCTGGATGTGCCAGAGTGGAAGGTTCCAGAAAACTGATAGTGCAAATCACGATGCTAGCTGCCAGCCACCCGTACCTTCTTTGGAACACATGGAAATTCTGCTTCACGCATCTTAATGAAGTCTTGGAAAAGCAAAACCATTATTGGAGGAGGAGGAGGAGGAGGAGGAGGAGGAGGAGGAGGAGGAGGAGAACTGGGAGCACCCCCCCCCCCACTTCACCACTGGTGCTCTGGCTTTGTCATGCCACTGTTGTTTCCTGCAGCCTGGTAGTAATCTTTAATCTTTATGCTTTAATCTGTAAGCAAGACAAAAAAAAAAGTTCTGTCCTTTCATGTGCTAAACGACAATTTCAGCTTCCACCTCTTCTCTGACTCACTAATTAGAAGCTGTTTAAAAATGCGCTAACAATGAAAAATGTCTTTTGATCTTTACTTTTATGAGTAAATAGAGAAGCTTCCTTTTGGGATGTCTGGGAAATGCTGTTTCCCTCCTTTTCACACTCCTTACAACTGAATAGAACCATAGAATTGTAGCCTTGGGGTGACCTAAGGGGCATCTAGACCAAATCCATACAATTCAGGAAGATCCCTCCTCTTCAGGGAGGGGGGAATTTGCGTGCGGGACCAGCTCTACGCATCGAGCAGGGGGGCGTGTTCAGCCCCCTGCTCTGCCTATCCTGCTGCCGCGCTCAGAGCCCTGGCTGGCCAATAGGGCCAGGTTGTGGGCGGGTTTACCTGCTTCAAATAAGTGCGGCAGCCTCCAGATCGCCCCTTTTCGCTGCTGCTCCTCATCGGATCTCCCGCCCACCCTCCCTTTAGGTTTTCCCTTAGGGTTCGCTTTGACCTTGCTATGGACTTCGGTTGGTCACCTTGGTTGCCCAAGGGGCCTGGTAGGAGTTTTTATCCAATTGGCTAATTGGCACCGGCCTCTTGGTGTTTCGCCTACCTCGTAGCAATTCGTCACAACTTCTTTGGTATTTGGCGGTAGGCATTGGAATATGGAGTTGTCTGGTGTGTTCGAGGACTGGTTTATGGGAATGTTAGGGATGTGGATTAGGATATATTATTAGATAGATCCTATCCAAGCTTGTGTTAGCAAGCTTCCAATATTAGCAGAGTGACATTCCCCTTTTGTGCGCAGCAAAGCATGTGCGTTAGATTCGCTAGAATCTCTATAACAATATTACACTTTATAGTTCAATATTACACTTCCTGGCAAAGGTCCCCTTTGTCCCTCTTAAAAGAAATACACAACACAGTGTTTATAAAATAAGATAGAGTTTACTTACAGTTTCATCCTGAGTTACAGCATAATCTCAGAAAGGCAGGCTTGCTTAGAAAAGTTACAAGTATATATACATCTAGAGACTACTTAGTAAAGTAAGACTCCATTTGGTCTCACTCTTGGCTGCAGGCCTAGAGTGAGAACCATGCTAACTAGAGATTCTCTGGAGATGTGTCCCATCGAAGGAGGAAGTAGCTAAGAAAGAGAGAGATTGCAGGCTAGGGCTTATCTAATCCAACTAATTTGCATGTCTGAGGGAACAGGAACTGACCTGTAGTCAGGTGTGCCTCCAGGTGAGTTCCTGTTAGTGGACACTCTAGGAACTGTTGTGACTTGTCTGCCCCAGTGTTCCATCCCACAAACCCCTTCTCAGGCAATTCACAACATTCATTACATACAAAACAAAACATAAGCAACTTTATTCAACCACCCAAGAGTCCCAGCTTGACACGCAGGTTCTGGAAACTCTGTCTTGGCAGGGGTTTTGTTAGGATGTCTGCTGTCATCTCCGATGTGCAGCAGTACGACAGTTCGACAAGTCCATCTTGTATCATCTGGCGAACGTAGTGGTACCTGACCCCAATGTGTTTTGAGCGTGCTAGGAACTTCTCATTCTGCGCCAGCTTTAGACAGCTTTGGTTGTCCTCCAGCAGGCTTATAGGTTCCTTTCTCTCCACGCCAAAGTCTGTTAGGAGTTGGTCCAGCCAGGAAATCTCTCTGCACGCTTCTGTAGCCGCAACATATTCCGATTCTGTAGACGATAAAGCTATACATTTCTGTTTATAACTGCCCCATGTGATAGCTCCGCCCCCATACATAAAGACATGCCCGCTTGTGGATTTATAATCAGAATTATCACCCGCCCAGTCAGCATCAGTGTACCCAATGAGCTTAGGGTCACTGACAGCTGGTAACTTTAATTTACAATCCATTGTACCCTTAAGATATCGAACCACCCTCTTCACACCAACCCAATCATGCTCAGTGGGACTACTCACTTTCCTGCTGAGAATCCCTACTGCATTGGCTAAATCAGGTCTGCATGTGGTAACTAAATACAAAAGTTTACCAATCGCTGAACGATACTCTGTGTTGTTTGGCAGCAGCTTCGAATCCTCTTGGTTCTTTAAGAAGTCTGTAGCCATCGGGGTGTCGACGGGTTTTGCATCCTGCAATTGCATACTCTCCAACAGTTCAATTATCTTTTGCTTCTGATTAAGTAGAAATGAACCATCCTGTTCTCTTTCCACTTGAATCCCAAGGTAATACTCAACTGGTCCTAATTCCTTCACTTGCACTTCCTTGTTGAGGTGCTGGACTACATTTTTATAATCCCTGTCATTTGACGTTGCGATTAAAAGGTCGTCAACGAAGGCAAGAATATAAGAAAATTGTCCATTACTCTGCTTAGTGTACAAATACTTGTCAGCTTCACCTTGCTTGTACCCAAGTTTCACCAGCATTCCATGCAATTTCAAGTTCCAGGCTCTGGCTGCTTGTTTTAAACCATACAGTCCCTTTTGAAGCTTGCAAACCAAATGTGCCTCACTTGGCTTTATAAAACCTTTAGGCTGCTTCATGTAAATTTCTTCAGAAATTTCCCCATGCAAAAACGCAGTAGCTATATCGATGTGTTTCACCTCCATCCCTTTAGATGCTGCGATGCTTAAAAGTAATCTTACGCTACTGTATCTTACTGTCGGAGCAAAGACTTGGTCATAGTCGTGGCCATATTGCTGTGAAAAACCTTGTGCCACTAGTCTTGCTTTGTAACGTTGCACCTCCCCTTCTGAACCCCTTTTAACCTTGAACACCCATTTGCTCCCAATTGCTTTCTTACCAGCAGGTAATTCTGTGAGTGTCCAGGTCTTGTTCTTGTGCAGTGCGTCAATCTCCTCCTGCGCGGCTTTCCTCCAGAGACTGGCTTCGGTGGCTGGCATCTGCTCTACCTCTTCCCAAGTGGAAGGTTCTGGTGGAGACGCCGACCCTGCAAAGTAGGACAGTCGTAGTGGCGGAACGCCCTTGTTGGTTCTGGATGAGCATCTGACCTCTGGTTGTGCAACCGCATCAGCATCCTCATCCTCCTCCAACGCTGGCATGTCCACGTACAGCTCCTCCTCTTCGTCTCTGGTGCCGCCAGGGGTCTGGACCTCTGCGTCTTCTGGGGTGTCGCCTGTAGGGGGTGTTGTGACACTAGGAGGTATATTAGTTCCTTGTGCTAAAGGAAAACTTATAAACTCTTCATCTGGTGACTCTCTAGAACAGTCAATAACTGTGTTCTTTGTATCAAACTTTCCTAGTTCATCAAAATGAACCACATGGTATGGGTCTACTCTGCCACTCTTTGGATCTAGAACTCTATATCCCTTTCCTCCAGGAGCATATCCAACCAGGATACCTGCTTTTGCTCTGGAGTCAAGCTTGTGTCTGCACTCTTTGGGCACGTAGTAATAACAGACACTTCCAAACACACGTATGTGCTGCAGACTTGGGACTCTCCCGTGCCAAAGTTCAAATGGTGTGCGTTCTGCACCCTTTGTAGGCAATCTGTTTTGCAAATAAATCGCCGTATTCGCCGCTTCACCCCATAGCTTCTGTGACAAGTTGGCCTCTTTTAACATGCACCTTGTCATCTCCATAATAGACCTAAACTTTCTCTCAGCAATGGAGTTCTGTTGAGGCGTGTAAACAACTGTAGTTACATGTGCTATGCCTTCTTGTGCCATGATGGCCTTCATCTGTCGTGAGCAAAACTCTCCACCATTATCCGAAATTAAGGTGGAAGGAGCTCTCTGGAATTTGTTCTTCACCATGTTTAAGTACAGTTTGAACAATTCCGGTGTCTGACTCTTTTCTTCTAGAAAATATCCAACACAATATCTTGAGAAGTCATCTATAAATATCAGAATGTACTTATTGTTTCCTAGGGAAGGTACATTCAGCGGACCACATAGGTCAGTATGAACAGTGTCCATGACTTTTGTGCTTCTCTTCTCTGTACAACGTGGGAAGGAAGGCTTGACTGCCTTTTCAGTTATGCAAGTTGTACAGTTTGGCATTGGTGTACTGCAATTCTTTACCTGTAGACCTTTTACCAGATTTTCCTTCTGCATTTTCAGGATAAGGTTGGTATCCCTGTGTCCAAGCCTTTTGTGCCAGAGTTCCAGATCTGGTTGATCCTTTCTGCTGGGTTGTGCAACCCTTGCAGACTCATTCTCTGAAATATCAATCTCATACACATCATTGATTAGTTTGGCTTGAATAAACACTTCACCATCTTTTATCACATTGCATTGTCCATTTTTAAATATAATTTCAAAACCTTTCTTGTCCAAGCTAGACACACTTATTAGATTACAGTTCAGCTTTGGTGCATACTTAACATTACTCACTGTAGTATCAAAAGACTCATTGTTCACTTTGAAATTCAAGTTCAAAGATCCTGCACCTATTGACTTTATAACATTTCCATCAGCAATTTCAATCTCAGACTGTTTATTATTGTCTATTTCATTGAAATATTCCCTTTTATAACAGAAATGGCTGCTTGCTGCACTGTCCAGAAGCCACTTATTGCGCTTTCCTTCACAGCTCTGGAAAGCTACATTTCTTTCTTGCAATATCATTGCACACCCACGACCCCCCTTCTTTTCGCCTTTTGGTGGAAAGGGGCGGGATTTATTCCTAGGTGCCCGGCATTCCTTCGCCATGTGCCCTTTTAAATTGCAGTTAAAGCAAATTATTTCCTTTGGCGTTTGTCTGGACCTTTGGAAATGCTTGGAAGCATAATTAGTGTCCTTTCTCCCTGTATTCCTTTCTGAAGAATCAAGGTAATCTCTGCATTCCTCTCTCAAATGATCAATCAGTTCTTCAAAAGTCAGGTCCTTTTTGTGATCCATGCAACTCTTGAATGAACTGAAGCTTGGTCCTAGAGATGCTATCAAAAATGAAACCTTTGTTTCTTCATCAAGGGCTTTAGTAGTAAGATCAATCCTCTGAACAATTTCACTAAATTTGCTGATATGGTCAGTGAATTCTTCTCTTGAATTCATCCTCAGCGCAGTTAATTTGCTCATCAAATTCCTGTAGGAGTTCTTAGTAGATGCTCCATACCTGCGCTCAATATCTTTTAAGATTTTAGCTGCATCATCTTTGCTATTAACTGATGTTAGATGCCTGTTGCGAAGTCCACTCAAAATTATGTATCTGGCCTCGCTGTTCATGCGTTTCCAACTTGCTATCTTAGCTAAATCCTCCGCTGTTGTGCCAGTAGGCATAGGTTTTTCAATGGCATCCAAAACATTCCTTGCATCTAAAAATGCTATCAGGCGTTGTTTCCAAAATACATAATTGTCATCATCTAGAGCCATGAATCCTGGCTTAACTCCACTATCAAAATCTGCAAAAGCCATCTTGGAATCTCAAACTTCTAAAATTTCTCAAAATTCAAAAATTTGCCAAAAATTCAAAATTCAAAATCTCTAAAAATATCTCAAAATGCAAAATAATCTTCACTGCCTCTGAGTTCTCAGTGCTGTAAACTCTGAGGGAGGGGAGGGGTAGCTAATCCCCTAGGCACACTGGAGAACAATAGACCATGTGCTCACCAGGAAGTTCTAACTGAAAAAATCCTACTCAGTTCAAAATCACAATCCAAAGCAATCCTTCAAAAATACACAAAAATACGCAGTCCTGGGCCGTAATAACCCTTTATGGGAATGTTAGGGATGTGGATTAGGATATATTATTAGATAGATCCTATCCAAGCTTGTGTTAGCAAGCTTCCAATATTAGCAGAGTGACATTCCCCTTTTGTGCGCAGCAAAGCATGTGCGTTAGATTCGCTAGAATCTCTATAACAATATTACACTTTATAGTTCAATATTACACTTCCTGGCAAAGGTCCCCTTTGTCCCTCTTAAAAGAAATACACAACACAGTGTTTATAAAATAAGATAGAGTTTACTTACAGTTTCATCCTGAGTTACAGCATAATCTCAGAAAGGCAGGCTTGCTTAGAAAAGTTACAAGTATATATACATCTAGAGACTACTTAGTAAAGTAAGACTCCATTTGGTCTCACTCTTGGCTGCAGGCCTAGAGTGAGAACCATGCTAACTAGAGATTCTCTGGAGATGTGTCCCATTGAAGGAGGAAGTAGCTAAGAAAGAGAGAGATTGCAGGCTAGGGCTTATCTAATCCAACTCATTTGCATGTCTGAGGGAACAGGAACTGACCTGTAGTCAGGTGTGCCTCCAGGTGAGTTCCTGTTAGTGGACACTCTAGGAACTGTTGTGACTTGTCTGCCCCAGTGTTCCATCCCACATGGTTGTGGCCATCATCCAACCCTCCTCTTATAGGGGTATCCCCTTAAGGGATCCGGCGGTCGTGGATCCCGTCTTACGCCCTGCTGGTGGCTAGGGCCATGGCACGACCCCCGGTGACACCAGGGGGAGCTTTCAGTTGTATTTGTATCAACAGGCTCCTTCCTTGGGGTGTTAACCTGATATGACACCCCCCCCCCCATGGAGTCACGCTTGCTAGCGAGTCCAATGCCTAAGCCAATACCTCTCACTTGCTCTAACCAATAAAGTTGTGGCCTTATTCTACCCATTAACTCTAATACCATGTGTCACTGTGTCTTTATTTCCCGCGGGGGGCGGGTTCTCGAACTGCAATCACAGCTCAATAATCTTTGCCAGAGGACCATCTCCTATTTCTGTTTCAAAACCTCCAATGAAAGAGAGTCCACCTTCTGGGATCATCCATTCTACTGCTGAATGACTCTTATCATCAGAAAGTTCTTCCTAATGCTTACTTAATGCTTAGTTAATGCTTAGTCTTGCCACTTGAATCCATAAGTTTAGGTCCTCCCATTCTGGAGCAGCAGAACACTAGTTTGTGACAGCTTTTCAGATGCTTGAATGTGGTTCTCAGATCACCACCCTGTCTTCTCTTCACCAGGCTAAACAATCCAAACTCCCTCAACCGTTCCTCATCAGGCTTCATTTCCAGACCCTTGATTATCTTGGTTGCCCTCCTCTGCACATGTTCTAGCTTGTCAATATCCTTCTTACACTGTGGTGCCCAGAACTGGACACAGGACTCCATGTGATATCTGACCAAGGCAGAATAGAGTGATACTATTATTTCCCTTGATCTGGACATTGGCATTCTGCTTTTGTTGATGCAGCCTAGAATTGCAATGAAAGGCAACTGGTAATCATGTAATTTAAAACAACAACAATCAAGCCCTTAACCAATGCCAGTTTCAGTTAAAACCAATGCTTCAGTTAAAAGAAATGTTTAAAATAAATACATAAAACAACTCAGAATTTTTTTTTTAAAACGCATTTAATCTCTTTGGACCCCTTCCAACTCTACCATTCCATGATTCTGCAGATGTATTATTTAACAGGCAGCTAGGTTCCTTGGGATTCTCACAAGAACTCCAGGGGGGTGGAGACACGTCCAGCCAGGAAGGTCCGGCAGCCTGGCTCTCCCGGGAAGGAAAAGACTATTTTTAAATTAAGGCCATGTGGACTGTGTTAACCTTGCTGGGCTAAAGAGACAAGGAGAGAGACTGGGAGGAGCCAGGTGAGTCTGCAATCCAGCCCTGGAAGAACGGAGGGGGAAATCTCGTTGCTCCTATTTGCATCCAGGAGCGCAGCCCAGGCGCTCTTCGGCGCAGCTGGGGAAGGGAAAAGGTCAGCTTTGACATCACCCTCGCCCTGTTCAGTTGCAGCAACCCGGATTCCCCCCCCCCGCCCCCCGGCCGAGGCTGCTGCTGCCAACGTGCCCTTTCTCGCCTCCGCTTTAATTAGGGGGTTGAGATGCTGGAGAGACCCGAGAAAAGGGCAGCGGAAGCGCGAGGGAGCGCTCTGCTTCCCTAGCACAGAGCGCGGAGAGACGCCCGCCTGGGACCCAGCTGCCTTCTTGTAGCCACCCGACCAGAGCCCGGGAGGCGCCAGGAATACTGAACCTGGCAGGGGCCACGTCTCTTGCCAAACGGCTACTGGGCTTGCTAGACAAACAAAATAAACAAAAATCTTGCGGAAGATGTTTTTCGCGGGTCCAAGAATGCATTCCTCATTAGCGCCGCAAGGAATGTTTATGAGGTGTGGTGGGATTTCAATAGGCAAATTACACAGGAAGCTGCCTTACACTGAAACAGATAATTGATTCATCTAGTCATATGTTGTCCTCGCTGACTGGCAGCAGCTCTCCCGAGTAACAGGTGGGACACATTTCCAGCCCTACCTGGAGAGGCCGGGGTCTGAATCTGGGACCTTCTGCATACAAGGGAGGAGCACTGAGCTATGATTCCATTCTCCGTGGTAAGTAGGAACCTAGGAAGCTGCCTTATACTCATACCATTGGTCCATCTAGCTCAGTATTGCCTACACTGACTGGCAGCAGCAGCTCTCCTGTCTCAGCCCCATCTAGAGAAGCTGTTGGGGACCTTCTGCGTGCAAGGGAAGTGCTTTACCACTGAGCTGTGTCCCTTCCCCATGTTGGGGGTGGGGAAGGGTTGCAAAGCCCTCTGCTTTCCTTACTTTCTGTGTGTTTCCAGCACCCTCAAGCCTGTTCACAGCCACAATTTCTCTAATCTGTCACTGTCCTGGTGTGATTTAAAGTTAATATTGTAACCCACCTTGGGACCTTAGGGTGAAGGGCAGGTGTGTGTGTATATTTGAAGCCTGAAAGGGCTTCTTGACTGGGTGATCCCAGCCAGTCAGGGATCCTTGTTGTTGGCCAAAAACTAGTGTATACCTTTGAATCAGCAAAAATAAAAATAAAAAGCAAAGCACCAAGTAAAGAGCCCCCCCCAGGTTAAAGCATTTCCTTTATCAGTGTTAGATGCAGTTATCCCAGTATGAGATGCACATATGCACCCCACACCCTTTCTGCCTTTGGGGGTATTTGGCCTTGCAATGATGCTCTGAAACTTGAGGCGCCTGACTCCCTCCGCTTTGTATTGTCTCCCAGCATCATGTTTGGTCCTGTTCTGCTCCAAACTGCATCCTTGTCTTGCATAGTTATTCTAGGTGAGCCCTGGACGCCCCCTCCCCACACCTTCAGAGTCAGCCTGCCTTCTGATTTGGACAATTCCCAAGTGGGGATGTTGAATAAGGGTGCAATGGTACTCTGTGTAGGTGGCGTGGGAATTGTGCTTCTTTTATTTCCACCAAGGCAGCTGGAAGGGATGTTGCATGGCCCAGATAAGGCTGCGTGTGTGCTCACTAGCCTACTCCTGTTGGAGGAGGCCTGATTCTGTGATTCTCCCACTGTCTTTTCTGTAAAGCCTGAGTTTACCACACAGGCTGGCAGTTTCAAACTACTCTGGACTCTGCACACTGTCAGGGATGCTTTAGTTGTGATTCCTCCATTACAGGGGATTGGACCAGATAAGCCTTGTAGTCCCTTCCAACTCTAGAATTCTATTATTCTCTGCCTCCATGAAATGGGGAGGGGTGAAGAAGGAGGAGGAGGAGGAGGAGGAGAGCTTGGATTTGATATCCCGCTTTAACACTACCCTAAGGAGTCTTCAAAGCGGCTAAGATTCTCCTTTCCCTTCCTCCCCCACAACAAACACTCTGTGAGGTGAGTGAGGCTGAGAGACTTCAGAGAAGTGTGACTAGCCCAAGGTCACCCAGCAGCTGCATGTGGGGGAGCGGGGACGCGAACCCAGTTCACCAGATTACGAGTCCACCGCTCTTAACCACTACACCACACTGGCATTACTTGCTTCTACTTCCTTATCCACACTAAGCATGACTTGCTTCTGCTTCCTTATCCATGAACAGAATATGGCGACTTCCATATCAGTTGCACACTTGCTCCCTCTTTCCATCCAAGTGACATGGTGCTTTTGCACAATAACAAAAGTAGGAATTGCCTTATTTATAAAAATAATAAAAATAAAAATTGTCCAGTATCAACTTATAGACCAACTAAGTTTGTTCTGGTATAAGCTTTCGTGTGCATACACACTTCTTCAGATACACTGAAGCAGACGTCAGCAGACCTTTATATATAGTGGGAGGGAGGGGTGGGGTATATCTCAGAAGGGTAGTAGAAGATGGGTGATTGGACTATTTTTCTAATTATATTTTTAAATCTTGACTACGTCAGACCAACACGGCTACCTACCTGCTTTATTTATGTAAAACTTCAAGATATCATGCCCCAGCTTTTAGAATTCCAGGGCTGTTGAACAACAATTTATGTATCATTACAAATAACCACAGTACAACAATGGGGCTGCTCCTGCAAATAGTGGTTTAGCCCTCTGTTTGTTTGTTGCATTTAAGGTCGTGCACGTGGATCTCCCCCCTCCTCATTTCACCCCCACCACAACCCTGTGAGGTAGGTTAGGCTGAGAGGCAGTGACTGGCCCCCAAGGTCATCCAGTGAGCTTCATGGCTAAATGGGGAATGGAACCCTGGTCTTCCAGTGCAAGACTCTAACCACTATACTGTACATCCTCACTCTCTTTTGTGTATGTACATCCACAAAGATGCATTGGAGACATTCTAGTAGAGGATTCTGCCCAGTATCATTATTTGGAAGGGTCAGAGGCAGCCTAAAAACTCACTCGTTTGTGCTTTTGCATTATCACACTCCTAAACAGAAACCTGGGTGGTGGGGTGGGGTGGTGGTTTTGGACAAAATGAAGATTTCTGCTGGCTAAACCAAAGGTTGGCTGAGAGCCATCTCCCCCCGCAGCTCTCGGATTATTGTCACAGAAGTGTCCACCCCAATTTGTGCTGCAGGAGGTGCCAGCTGCAGCTGTGAAAACAGCCTCACAAGCCTTCTTGTTGATTCTGACATCTGTCTGTTTCACTCCACATCTTTCTAACGGTGCATCCAGAGACATTTATCCTGCACTCCTAGACAAGGCTATTCAGAAGGAAACTCACCTGTGGTTATTTATATTTACTTGCCAACATTTCAATAGCACCAGCATTTCTATGCTGCCATGGCATAGTGACAGCAAACAGCATAAAATCGTGGAAACAAAGAATTGTAGGGTTTGAAGCGGTCACAAGGGGGTCATCTAGTCCAACCCCCTGCAACCCAGGAATCATGGCTCAAGAATCCCTGACGGATGGCTATACAGTTTGAGTTGAACTCTGTGGAAGGCAATTAGCAGGGAGGGTTCATTAGCTGGCAACCTGCAACTGATCCCCTTGGCAATTGGTCTCTCCAGGAAAGCGACAGCCTGACCGAGGCGGAAGCTTTAGGCTTTACCTTTAGCCACCTTACATAATTCTTTATGTCACAACAGATTAGTTGCTGAGCTATAAGTCTACGGGTGAAAAAGGTGTTGGGAAGAAGACTTGTCAGGAGCCCAGAATTGCTTAACTAGTCATTAGCATAAGCCTAATGGCTTTTTGTTCCATCGCTTTGATGGTTATTTGTTACTTTCAATTTAATTTTATGCTAACTGATTCAGCTGGGTTATATACAGCTGCTTTGCATTAGCATTGCTAAACCAGGAGTAATTCAGGCCGAAACGTAGATTCAAATATTTATTTTTTTCCAGCACAGTTGAAACCTGTAACTGCAAGGTGATGGTGTGTGGCGGAAGGGAGGGGATGCTGGGAATTTAAAATGGGTGATTATGATAAAAATTAAGCAGTTGGGATGTCAGTGCAAGTTTGCTAGGAGGCACTTTGGATTTTACGCCTCTCCGGAAAAAGTTCCATGAGCCCCAGTATTCTCAGATGCTGCAAACCTGGGATTAGCTTTAAAAGAGCAATGGCTGTATCTATCAAGAGGAGGAGAAATTGGATTCAACACACACTGAAAGCCAAATCTACCACACTCACACTTTCCAAAATAATCTGTAAACTGAGAAACAACTATCCTTTAAATTTGCACTTATCTGAATTTTGCGATGCAGTTTTCCAAATAAGCAATGTTTGTAGAAATGACACTCCCCGCTCCTCAGATTTGAGGGTTTTTTAAACTGAATTTATGAAATAGAAATACAAAAGTACAAACTATAAAAAATTAACCAAAAAAACTTTCAGGATTTGCTGCCCAACCCAAATTCCCCACCCCAAAGTGCCTTGAATTACTTTTGGGTCAATTACTCTCGGTTTATAACAATATCTAATATACAGGTTTAAATAAACATGACTTCATTATACACTTACATTTATTATTTGTAAGGGTTTCAAATTACAGATTCATTTTATTAATTTTTAACCTGTATAAAATTATACTCCTGTTATTTACATTGTTTACTTATTTAAAATTTAATAAATTCCACAGCTTTGTATGTTGTAGTCGACGATTTACATTGTTATTTTCTTCATAAATATATGCAATAAAGTTAAAGAATACCTTAAATTTATCAGATTTGTAGTTCCCTGGTATGACTCTAAATTGTTGTGTTAACTTTTCCATGAAATCTATGTACCGTATTTTTTTTTTATACCCAATACTGGATTGTTGGTCCTTTTAAAGTGCTTTACTAGCAGAGTTTTAAAATATGATTGTATTTCCTCCATAGAAACAGATCTTTTTTTATGATGCTCTGATCCCATCTGAAGTCCATTGATGGTCAGCTGTTAGTCTCCCAGGTCTCAGGGGGATGCATAGTGGTTACATTAAGAGGTAGAAGCTCAGTGTAGAGATTATGTTGAAGACACATATTATTTAATAAGACAATTATTAAAGTCTTTTGGAGTGCTGTGTGCTCCAGAACAGAAATCCCTTCTACAAAGACTTGAATCTCTTAAAGGTAAATAAATCAAAGTTGACAGATCCACACATATTTTTTGATTGAAAAGATAATTGTAAGGGAGACAGCTTGTCTACACCCTTTAGTGTTGTGCCAGAGCCTACAGTAATTTAAATGAGTCACCAAAGGAATGAATATTTCCAAATAAATACACAAAGCAAACTTTCTCCATTTAATGAATTGACTGAAAATGGTATCTGGAACCCCATGAATTACCGGTAGGATCATTGGCTTCTTTTAGTTTGGGAGATCTAGAGAACCATTTGCTGTATTTCTGGAGAAGAATGGCGGTAACAAAACCTTACTATGGCGTTTGATAAATGTGAATGTTAACAGGATGGATTGATACCATACAAGACAATCTTATCAATTCCTTCAAAACTTTCCCAAAGATAGAGGAGGAGGCTTTGGAGAGTTGATTTTATATTCTGAGTTGGAAACATTTGGAAAGCATTTGAGACTAAGATGGTACGGTACATTTGGGTAGACAGGTTATTAAAGCAGTTAAGTTAATATTGTCCAAATGAGCAACAGAGTATAAATGATGATCAGACCAAAAATTTGATTTTCTATAGAACAAATCAGTAGCATAAAAGGTACTTTGATGGACACCTGATAGAACAAGTTCTGAATTTTGATAATATAAAATTATTTGGGCAAAACATATCACTCATGGCAACTTCAAACTGCAGAGAGAGATATGAATGATTTTATTATGATTTCATTGTGCAAAAGCAATGTGTGTGTGTGTGTGTGTGTGTGGGAAATCTGTTGTAAGTTGCTTTGAGTTACTTTTGTAACAAAAAAAAAGTGACTAATAAGTTTAATGACTAAATAATAAAATCAGCTCTAGGAATCCACATATGCAGGAACATAGCACAATTATTGCCTGGTTTGAACCTTCTGAACTATGGGTGACCTAGATTCATTCGAAAAGGCCAATGGTTAGAAAGAAGAAGAAGAAGAGAAAGATAATATTTGAAATAGAAGAATATGTCTTAGGTGAAACGTTTATTAGAATGTACTATATAAAGGGGATGGGCATGGGCTTAAGAACAGCATGGAAGGAAAGGCAGGAAGTCAATGTTTAAAGAGAAATGTATGACAAATATGGAATTTATATGCGTAAATTTTAAAATTTAATAAAAAATTGACACAAACACACAAACAAAAGGCCAAGGGTCATTGCCAAAACAACAGAATAAAGCTAGATGTTCAATTAATTAAAACCCACATATAAGTCAGGGTTGTTGTTTTTGGGCTGAAGACAAATGTTTGAAATGTACAATCCTTGGAGAGGGTGGGTGGGTGGGGGTGCTTCTTTTGGATAAGCTCCATATGGCAGTTCTGAATCTGGGTTTTTCAATTCTTCACTTTTATTGTTTGGGCTATGTCAAGGCCAGATGCGATAATTGACAGAAGCTTAGCTTCAAAATAACTGTGATGATATCTCACCCCTTCATAAATCAGCCCCCCTATGCCCCTGTATTGTGATTAATCCTGCTCAAGTACTCTGAGGATTTGATTCAGAGAAAGTTGAGGTTTGCCTTGACACAAGCTTGGCTAAATGAGCATTCCTTTGGGGGGGGGGCACAATGGCCATATAAGCAGTATTCCTTGGAGTTTGTCTCAATCACAGACATGCCAGTTCAGCATATCTGAATCTTGAATGCCACAGAGCCCCTGTTCTGACCCCCCAGTTGGGAGAATTGCAGGTTCTGTGCAAGGAGACACATCCTTGTTGCACGATGCTGTGCAGAGATATGTGCATGGCGGCTGCCTTTATAAAAACACCAGAAGAGCCTGCTGGACCAAGCCAAAGGCCCATCTAGCCCAGTATCCTGTTCATACAGGGGCCAACCTGATGCTCCCTCCCTCCTGTGGTTTCCAGCAACTGGTATTCAGAAACATCACTGCCTCCAACTAGCTTCCATCGACAGCCTTCTCCTCCATGAATTCATCTAATCCTCTTTTAAAGCCATCTAAGTTGGTGGCCATCACAGCCTCCTTGGAGAGCAAATTCCATAGATTCACTCTGTGCTGCATGGAGAAGGAGTTTCCTTTATCTGTCCTGAAACATTCAGCTTCATTGTATATCTATGACTTTAAGGACTCAGCCATACAGCTGCAAATAAAACGTTTCAAGTGTGTTTTAAGTGCAATAAACAATGTGACACCAGATGGCGATGGTGAGCCTTATGGAAAATTCAATGTATTTTTTAAAATGCTTTTTGTAAAAAAGCATTTTCAGAGTGGTTTTGATATGTGTGTAGATTCCACCCTAGTATTATAAGAGAAGGGGAAAAAAACTTTCTTCACTTTCTCCATGCAGTATATAATTTTATAAACTTCTAGCATGTCCCCTCCGTTACTTGCCTCCTTTCCCAAGTAAAAAGCCATGGGAGTCATGGGAGATGGTCACTCTACCCCTTCGGTCATTCTCGTTGCCCTTTTCAGAATCTTTTCCAACTCTACAATATTCTTTTTGAGGTGAGCTGGGCAGAAAAATTTCTCATACTTTTGGATCATGTTAGCAAGAGTTTGCTAGGCTTTGGGAAGGAGGCTGGAGACTCTGGGACCCTGTCAGAGCCCCCATACCACCTTCCTGAAGCCAGAAAGCACTTACCAGGCCTGGAGAAGAAGTCCTTCTCGGCTGCACGCCCAGTGCGATCGCACTACTCACCCTGCTCTAAATCTACCTCTGTGTTCCGTAACACCAGCCCTTCACTGGCCACAGACAAGTGTTAAGTTAACCTTCCCTCTGAGCATCTTGATTCTGAGGTTTTCTCCTAATATCTGCCTTGATTATGATCTTCTGACATGATAATTTACTGGCTGCTCTATGCAGATGGACTCCAGGAGCATGGCTGTTTTAATTACAGCAAAATGCAAGAGAAGATTGGTTTGGTGAGTCAATAAATCAGTCGAGCCGAGCACATTGTGAAGCAGGGATAATATTTGGAGTAAGCAAGTGTCTCATGAGTGATCATGGCTCTGTTACACTTATCATTTATGGCCACAGATATATTGCAAACAAAATTAAATGGAGATGTCAATTTGGCAGGAAGGATGAGGCTCTAATTAAAAGGAAAGCACCCAGGACTCTCCAATGTCCCCTTGGGAGGTGGTAGAGAGAAAGAGGAAAAGAGGCAGAAGCCACAACAAACAAATTCCAAAGAGCCAATGGTGGTGACAGAGCAGAGCATGGCCTCAGGTGAATCTCAGGTGTGAGGGCTACGTAAGGAGGCTATAAGGATGCTCTATTTGCTTTCCTGGATCAGAGCCATAAAGGTCCACTAGGTATTCAACATCCTATTCCCAGTAGTGGCCAGACAGGTGTCTCTAGAAGAAGTTAACAAGCAGGGGATAAAGGGATGCCATTCCTTCCTATCTGTTTTAACCCCAGCACCATATACTGACTTCAAACACAAACCCTCCAACACGTCACAACAAAAAACTTGAGCACCATCTTCCGGGGCCACAAACCTGCATGAGTCACATGACCTGAGAAAGATTGTGACCCCGAAACAAGCTCTTTCTTTCAGGCACAGTGCCCAAAATGTGTGTTTCAGGGTGCTGCGTCCCAGATCCCAGCCCCAGAAAAAGTGTTTTTTTGGGGG
Source organism: Zootoca vivipara (assembly GCF_963506605.1). Lineage (NCBI taxonomy): Eukaryota > Metazoa > Chordata > Lepidosauria > Squamata > Lacertidae > Zootoca > Zootoca vivipara. The sequence goes on along the minus strand of NC_083281.1, from coordinate 43,774,171 downwards.
GGAGTGAGATCACTGCACGAAATCATGGTGCCCCAAATGGCTACTGTGCTCTCATGGGGGGGGGGGGGAAAGAGATGTCCTGTTTTTTTCCAGGACAGTTGAGGGGTATGCAAACATGGATGATGATTAATTGCATTTATCAGTCATTTGATACCAAATAAGCAGTATGACGGGGGAGTTTCCCAGATGTGTGGGGTGGGGGACGCCATGCCTCTTAACAAGAGGTGGCGGTCCCGGCATGCTGGAGACCAAGGGGGGCAGATGTGGCTCTTACCATTTCAGCTTTCCAAGAGTCAGAGGTTTCCACACACATCATCCATCTAGGGAGACAAGAGGCATTTTCACAGCTCAAGGTCACATCCCAGCTGGATGAAAAGACTTGAGGATGGATCAGAGCAGGGCCAGCAAGTGGTCTAGCTTTTGGAGGGGGCTGGAGAGAGAGGTCTGGAGAAGGCCACATTCAGCCCCTAGGCCTGATGTCTCCCAGTCCCACCCCTTCTTCCAGAAAATGTGTTTGGGCTGAGCATCTGAAAATCAATTAGAAGGAGAAAAGGAATGTGTGAGGAGAAGAAAGTTTTGTTGTCGTCCCCTGCCAATCTGATTGCTGTAGCAGTAGCTGCTGCTGCTTACAGCCATGTGAGTCTTCTCTCTATTTATAGCTCTTTCTGATATTATTAATAATACATGGTGCATCTGATGAGAACCTGTGAAGTGGGAAGGCACTTTCCCCCCAGGAGCAAGCAAGGACTTGCCTTCAAAGCAGAGAAAATCTCCAGAATAATTCAGACTAGCACAGGATGGCCAACGAGTAGCAATGGGGTGAGGTCCAAAAGGAGGAGGGCAAGTGTGATGCTTAGAAGTTGCCAAGAGCCAATGGAAGTGCCAGGGCAAAGGCCCGCTGAGTCCAGCCTCATGTTTCTGGCAGTGAAGCCCATATGCCTCTAAGAAGCCCACAACCAGGGGATAGAGCTGAAGTCTTGCTCAGCTGCCCACCATTCCTCTGGGACTGCAAGCAAGGAAGGCCCACCCAAGAACAAGGCTAATAACCATTGATGAATCTGCCTACCTCCATGACTCTGTACATTCAAGAGGGCAGCCATCAACATCACATTCTTTTAGTGGTGAAGTTATGAGACACAACATCCAAATATTACAGCTTTGTCTTCCGATACAGACGACGACGACAACAACAACAACAACACAACATAAATTTATTATTTATGTTGGACTTGGGTATCAACACCCATGTTTCCCCAGCCACTCTGGGTAGCTCCCAACAGAATATATAAAAAGTAGCAAAACATCAAACATTAAAAACGTCCCTAAACATTTTATTTATATTTGCTGGAATAAGGATAAAGCTGGGATTGAGAAAGGACTGGAAAACAGACATTCACACATACGGTATATGAAGGGACAGGAAGGGTACTTAAGGATAAACAACAGATAAATTGAACAAATGTCACAGATCGCCATCCCTCCCCTGAAGCACTGAGAATAGAGAGTGTTGGGTGAGATCTAGCCCTGAATTAGAAGCTAGAGCTGTCAATGTGCAAAGTCCAGCTCCCCTTCTCCCTCTCTCCCCACCATGGCATTCTCCCATGGGTGTTGATACCCAAGTCCAAAAATGACTAGTTGGGAATGGAATTAGCTAGGGGAGACCATCATTTACAGGAGATGGGATCCTAATCGAGCTTTGGAAATCTGAAATGAATTAAAGGATTGGCAGTGGCTATGGTAGGGAATTGGTTTCACTCCACAAGTGTGTCAAGGAGTGCATTGTACTGCATGGTTGTGTGTGGTATAATAGTGAGTGTAGCAGCTTGGTTTCCAAGCACCAGGATGGGAAACTCTGACAATTACAGTTTGGGCTGGTCTTCCAGTCTGTGCTGCACAAAGCCTGCTTGGTGGCTTGTGACTCCCACAGTTTGGAACAGCAACTGTGATTGGAAGGCATAGTACACATTTAAAATATGGAACTCACTTCCACAGAAAGCCATGATAACCACCACCTTTGATGGCTTTAAAAGATGACTGGACAAATTCATGGAAGATAAGGCTACTAATGGCTACTAGCCATGATGGCTCTGATCTGCCTCCACAGGTGGAGATAGTGATGCTTCTGAATACCAGTTGCTGGAAACCTCAGAAGGGGAGAGTGCTGCTCTTGTGCTTGAATCCTGCTTGCAAGTTTCCCACAGGCATCTAGTTGGCCACTGTGGGAACAGGACACTGGACTACATGGGCCACTGGTCTGATCCAGCAAGCTCTTCTTATGAAGGCTAGGGGTCAATACTATTCTACTGGTGGCGAGATATTGGTGGCGAGTTGCTTAAAATGTGGTCATAAGTGAGGGCTGAGTTCTGAGCACCCCTCTTCCCACAAGGTAGACCCAAATATGCACTGCACTCAAACTGCCCCATTCTTCCAGCAACTACAATACTAATATATTGCCTTTCTGCCCAGTGAACCAAGTGATGGGATTGTAGTTAGTGGTAATTTGAACATGTTTGGTCATCTAGAAATACATAACTAGATTGAAACATGAAAATGCCGCACGAGTTTGTACAATTGATGTATTTGGGTTCACTCAGCTGTTAACTTCATTGCAGGGAGGGATGGCAGAAATAATTTGCAGCCGCGCTCACATTTGCTTGCTGAACCTTTGCAAATTAAGCATATTGTATCCACCACCCCTATCTATCCACCTTAATGCTCAATTGAATAGTAGTAGTCATGGACACAGATGCTCACGGACCTCATTAATTCAAATATAGCATGCAGGATTATGTAACCAGCACTGTAGTTGGAGCTCAAGTTAGGATTCTCACCCCACCCCCATCAAATTAGGGATGGAAAACTTCCATCAAGAATTTTCTAGCTTTGCATGAGTATTTTTAAAAGAGAGGAGGGAAGGACGGAGTTGGATATCTGGAGGAAAAGATGCATACTGAGGGACTTCTGCATGATGAAGGGATGTCATTATTTATTATTTATTTATGACATTTATATCCCTCCTTTTTCTCCAAGCAATTCAAAGTGGCTTACATGGGTATCAACAACCCTGTGTGGCAGGTTATGCCAAGAGATAGTGTGACTAGTCCAAGGTCACCCAATGAGTTTCATGGCCAAGTGGGGATTTGAACCCTTGTCACTCAAAAAAGATACTCAACTAATATACTTGCAAATTACCCCAGGCAAGTGTATTGGCACTGGCAAATTGGCATTGGCATGAGGGCAGTAACCCCTGCATCCAGATTAAAGGCCTGTTCTTCTCTAGGTATACTTTCAGCTTGTATCCATGGCAGAACAGTGGTGCTAGTTGACCAAAATAATTTACTATGTCGTTTTTGGCCTAACAATAGCTGCTATTTTATTGATTCTGTATGTAAATTTTCATGTAATTTTAGTTTATTTTGAACAGCACATTATGAAACTCACATGAAAGGTAGAATGCAGATATTTTAAAGCAATGAACCAGCTTTACCATGGCTCTGTTTAACAGCCTGGCAACTAAGCTTCTAGCTTCTATCCAGTCACAGCTACCCTTGGGTAGAACCACACATTCAGTGTAGCTGCATGATTCAGTAGCTTTGGCTTTACAAAATGTAGCAGCTGATGGTCTAGCTAGGCATGATGCCAGAGACATGTGATTAAAATTTAAAAGTAGTGCATGAAAAGAGGCGTGCATTGGATTTGGGCCATAGAGCTGGGTGTGAACACATCACACCCTTTCTTCCCTCATCTAAATCCTCCCCATATCTACCCTCTTACATTTCTGCCCCACCTTTCTTCCACCATGGAACCCAAAGTTGTGCACAGGTAATTCCCAGGAGGCCTCCCATCCAGGTATCAACCAGTTCCAGATCTGCTTAACTTCAGCAAAGGTGGTGGCCTCACAGACCTCCAGACAATCCCCTGGGATCACATATACCGTAGGTATCTCAATGGCTAAATTTGATAAAAGCAACTACATAAAACAAATGGCCTTACCCTTAGGTGTGCTTAGGATGTTCAACATCCACATTCCTCAGTAGTGACTGAGGAAGCAAGGCTGAAGCATTTGATGAAAGGTTTAGAGATTATTTAACTTATTTAACTTATATTTGCTTATTTAACTTATATGCAGAATTCATCATGCAAAAGGCTGGACTGGATGAATCCCAAACCGGAATTAAGATTGCCAGAAGAAATATCAACAATCTCAGATATGCTGATGACACAACCTTGATGGCAGAAAGTGAGGAGGAATTAAAGAACCCTTTAATGAGGGTGAAAGAGGAGAGTGCAAAATATGGTCTGAAGCTCAACATCAAAAAAACTAAGATCATGACCACTGGTCCCATCACCTCCTGGCAAATAGAAGGGGAAGAAATGGAGGCAGCGAGAGATTTTACTTTCTTGGGTTCCATGATCACTACAGATGTTGACAGCAGTCACGAAATTAAAAGACGCCTGCTTCTTGGGAGAAAAGCAATGACAAACCTAGACAGCATCTTAAAAAGCAGAGACATCACCTTGCCGACAAAGGTCCGTATAGTTAAAGCTATGGTTTTCCCAGTAGTGATGTATGGAAGTGAGAGCTGGACCATAAAGAAGGCTGATCGCCGAAGAATTGATGCTTTTGAATTATGGTGCTGGAGGAGACTCTTGAGAGTCCCATAGACTGCAAGAAGATCAAACCTATCCATTCTGAAGAAAATCAGCCCCGAGTGCTCACTGGAAGGACAGATCGTGAAGCTGAGGCTCCAATACTTTGGCCACCTCATGAGAAGAGAAGACTCCCTGGAAAAGACCCTGATGTTGGGAAAGATTCAGGGCACTAGGAGAAGGGGACGACAGAGGACAAGATGGTTGGACAGTGTTCTCGAAGCTATGAACATGAGTTTGACCAAGCTGTGGGAGGCAGTGGAAGACAGGAGTGCCTGGCATGTTCTGGTCCATGGGGTCACGAAAAGTCAGACACGACTAAACGACTCAACAACAACAAAGTTTAGAGATACGGTAAGAGGTGGCACGATAGAAATGCATAAAATTATAGAACTCATGGACAGTGGAGCTGAATGTTGGAAGATTCAGAGCAGATAAAATAAAGCCCTTCCTGCAGCACTTAGTTAATCTGTGGAATTCACTTCCACAGGAGGTAGTGATGGCCACCAATCTAGCTGGTTTTAAAAGAGGATCAGACAAATTCATGGAGGAGAGGGCTATCGACAGCTATTAGCCATGATGACTCTTGCTCTGCCCCCACAGTTGGAGGCAGCAATGCTTCTGAATATGAGTTGCTGGAAACCAAAGGAGGGAAGAGTGCTTTTATGCTTGAATCCTGTTTGCAGGATTCCTTTGGGGGGCATCTGGTTGGTCTTTCCTTCAAGGAACTCAAGGTGGCGTACCTGTTTCTCTTCTGCTTCCTGGTGAATTTACCCTCTCTTGAATTTGGGCTGTAGTAGCCTCTCTCTGGTGTTTTTGGCAGAAACTGTCCTTGGGGCTCTACCCAAGGGCATGCATGCACCCCACAGATCGGCCCCCTTCTCCCAATCGCAGCAAGATATGCTGAAGCATGATGCAGACTCCCCTCCATCGAATGGAAGCCCTGCCTGCAATAACAACAACTTTTTCCACTGGGTTAGCGTTGTCCCTGTGAAGCATGGGGTTCCCAACCAGGCAGTCGCATTTCTTTATTAACATTCCACTCTGGAGATATTTTTTACTCTTGTTTGAACTTTATTCTGGTGTGAGGCCAATCTTTGTGATGGATGGTCCTGCAGCTTAAACAGCAGTTTCTCCCAAACCAGACTTGAAAGCTTCTGTTGGACCATATTTCAAGGGCCAGTTTGCTGGTCCTCTCTCTCCATTTTGAGTTTGACTGCTCACCTGCCTGAGGGTCTGGGGCTCAATGAATTTCCCATAAATATGCCAGTTTGCCTTATTTACGCATGGCTATTTTGTCTCCTCATCTAGTTAAAGGAGATAATTTATGTTATGCATGCCTATTTATCAGCCATTATTTCAGTAATGCAAAAGGAATCCAAACATACCGTATTCACTATCCCAGACTTCCAAAAAAAGACCCTGATTAATACATCCGACCGATTGTTCAGCTGTTCTACATGCTAATCCACAGGAGGGAAAAAACTTAATTAGGCAAATGGGAATCCAAAATATTGGGTCATTTCCATATGGCTATAATGAATTTCCTTTGGTTTAGAAAATGTTCTATATTTGTGAAAGAGAGAAAGCAACATTGAGGAAGAGTCCAGAGCTGTGCATGAGCACAGAACAGGGAGGGGCACCCAGGGGGCAGAGTTGGACCCTGAGTTGGGCATGGAAACACCCTTCAGTCAAAAATTCCAGAAGGTTGCACTTCAGAAGCCATTGCTTCTCTTTCTGGTTGGGATGCACCCAGGGCTGGCAAGGTGTCAAAGAGCAAGCTGGCAGTAAATCACACTGTTCAGAGTTGGAGTTAACTCTTTATTTGCAAAAATATGATGCTCAAAGACTTGGCTGAGTATCAGGCCTAATGAGCCCAGCAGCTCATCCCTGGTAGGTCTGGCCCAATGAATCAGTTGCCTAGACTAAAAGTCCCTGCCTCCCCACAGCTGTCTAAGACCCCTCCTCTTCAGGGCTAAGACCCCTCCTCTTCAGCCTGCCACTGCTCTGCCCATTTCAACTTTCTTATAGTAATAATCATAACCATAATTTATTATTTATACCCCACCCATCTGGCTGGGTTTCCCCAGCCACTCTCGGCGGCTTCCAACAAAATATTAAAATACAATAGTCTATTAAACATAAAAGCTTCCCTAAACTGGGCTGCCTTCAGATGTCTCCTAAAAGTCTGGTAGTTGTTGTTCTCTTTGACATCTGGTGGGAGGGTGTTCCACAGGGCGGCTGCCACTACTGAGAAGGCCCTCTGCCTGGTTCCCTGTAACTTGGCTTCTTGTAGTGAGGGAACCGCCAGAAGGCCCTCGGCGCTGGACCTCAGTGTCCGGGCAGAATGATGGGGGTGGAGACGCTCTTCAGGTATACTGGACGGAGGCTGTTTAGGGCTTTAAAGGTCAGCACCAACACTTTGAATTGTGCTCGGAAATGTACTGGGAGCCAGTGTAGGTCTTTCAAGACCAGTGTTATGTGGTCTCGGCGGCCGCTCCCAGTCACCAGTCTAGCTGCTGCATTCTGGATTTGTTGTAGTTTCCGGGTCATCAAAGGTAACCCCACATAGAGTGCACTGCAGTAGTCCAAGCAAGAGATAACTAGAGCATGCACCACTCTGGCGAGACAGTCCGCTGGAAGATAGGGTCTCAGCCTACGTACCAGATGGAGCTGATAAACAGCTGCCTTGGACACAGAATTGACCTGCGCCTCCATGGACAGCTGTAAGTCCAAAATGACTCCCAGGCTGCACACCTGGTCCTTCAGGGGCACAATTACCCCATTCAGGACTACACCTGGCCACTTCTTGTCCCTCAAAAACAGTACTTCTGCTTCTGGGAGATAAGAGGGGAGGGGAGCTTGTCACAGCAGGAGATGGAGACACCTGTAACTCTTCACCAGCCTGATTCATCTCTGCTTCTTGGTCTCCCTCCTTCCACTTGCCAGCTTCAGCTTTTGCCTCTGATTCTGGGCTTCTCTCTGTCACCGACTCTCCCAGCTCACTAAGCCCTGGTACCTCTTCCCAGTCTTCTCCCTTCAACCACTCATTGTTGTCCCACCACCACTCCCCAGGCTCTGAGCCTTCTTCCCTTGATGTTTCCCCAGCTGGTTCCTTTCAACATTCCTATGCATCAAACCAGTCCATGACACACATAAAGCAACTGCCTCAGGTGGCAGGATCCACAGGGGCAGCAGATCCTGCCTCCAAGGAATGCATCACCCATTGCTGCTGCGGTGGTGGCAGTGACAACTGTGGCACACTCCTTGGAGGCTGGATCTAGCCCCTACTAGGCAGCAGCCACCCCCCAGTGCTACCTCTACAGTAGCCTCTTGGTGAGTAGGAGCTACTGCTGGTCTCCTCCCACCCTTGTTCCTGATGTAGATCTTCACTCACCACTTCTTCCTTGGTGGGAGGCACTATTCCGTAGTTTGTCTCAGGTACCAGAATGTCTTGGGTCAGTCCTGGATTCACTCCACAGTCTGTATCTATTTTGAAGCTTAACTAATTATTGCAAGGTTCCACTTTTTGATTTCAGTAGAAATTGGGTACTATCAGTATGCTAAATTTTGCATTTCCTAGGATCATAGCATGGGAATCCCAAGAATGCCCCCAGGGGAAGTGGGGTGGGGGGTAGTGTGAAGCTTCGTGGTGTCCAACATCCCCCAGGTGATCCTCAGCTCAGCTCTATTGTTTACCCCAACTTGCAGAAGAAGAGGAATCAGAGAACGGAAGAGTTGGAAGGGTCCCCGAGAGAGATCTAATCCAACCCCCTGCAATGCAAGAAACACAAAAGATTCATAGACCATATAGGAAAGTATGGCAAGCACAGAGCCTCAGCTGAAAGCAGTTTCTACAGGCCAAGCTTCATACTGAGCAGGCAAAGCAACATGGATTGGGGGTTGATGGAATTCTTAGGCTTTCCCTGGACCCTGGAAAATGATGACCACTTGAACTATGGCTTTGTCCCATCATTCCTTTCTTTGGCTGGATAAATCCCAGCCTTAAGGATTCTGGAAGTGATCATCAGTCAGGAGTCAGCCAATTTTTGTTTTTCTCCCTTTCTCATTTTAGGAGTTCCTGAACGCTTGCCCAGAGCAAGGGCACGTTTGCCTCATTTGTCCTAATTGATTAATTCCAGACATTCTGCAGGTGACTAAGGAGCTGGAGAAAACCCCACAGCTCTCTGGAGGGCCAAGGGAAACAAATGACTTTTGGGAAGCCACGAAAGCGGAATGGTGAAAGCAAAATGTAGCAAAAGGCAAGAAAAGAAAGAAAGAGAGGGGGGGGGGGAATGCTTTTCAGCGCTGGAATCTGCAAGATGCATCAGAGCCAGATGAGACAGAGAGTAATTTCAGATGATTAGCTGACCCATTTCCCTCCTGCCTCTTCTTGCTGCTGCTTTTGGAACATTTCAAAGCAAAGCCCATCTCTGAAATGGCCATACCAGGTAACCTTTGCTCCTAGAACATCCATTCCTCTGTGACATATTGGCAATTTACCTGGAGGAATGATAGGGGGTGGGGTGGCAGCTGAGCTCAAAGCAGTGGGGACAGTGACAATGAACATAGCTGCCAAGTTTTCCCTTTTCTCGCGAGGAAGCCTATTCAGCATAAGGGAAAATCCCTTAAAATAAGGGATAACTTGGCAGCTATGACAATGAAAAAGCAAGATGACTAGCTACAGTGGGGCCCTGGGCAGAGCAGCAAGATCAGTGACTCTGTATGGGAAAAATTGTGAGTCAACGTGGTGTAGTGGTTAGAGAGTTGGATAGGAGACCAGGGTTCAAATCCCCAATCACCATGAAGCTCACTGCGTGTGACCTTGGGCCAATCTCTTAGCCTATCCTACCTTACAGGGTTATTGTGGGGACTGAGAAATGCAAGAAGCATGTGCGCCTCCTCGAGCTCCTAGGAGGAAAAGGTGCATAGCTGCCAAGTTATCCCTTTTTTTAAGGGATTTTCCATTATGCTGAATAGGCTTCCTCGCGAGAAAAGGGAAAACTTGGCAGCTATGAAAAGGTGGGATAGAAATGCAATAAAAAAGAACTCGTGTGGCGTTAGATGAGATGCTCAGGTGTAGGGCTTCAGTGTTCTCAGTCTCCCTCTGCAAATATTTGTGATGACTATTTTCCATGAATACCCCACAGGTAGTTGATGTTCAGCTTTTAATTAAAGGGCTGGTGCCGTGCTGTTTTTGTTATCATTACTGGTACGTTTCAAACATATTTTATACTGTATATCCATATAGTTTTAATTCTATCAACGTTTAATTAATGGTTGGGTTTTTGTGTGTGTTTTCAGCGGTTTTTGTTTTTATCTGCAAGCCACCTTGAGTCATGTCAGGTAAAAAAGGCAGGGTACAAATAAATAAATAAATAAATAAATAAATAAATAAATAAATAAATAAGCAAGCAAACTGCCCCATGTTCTTCTGTCTCTGTGGCACAAGCTATTCATTTACTCCATGGCAGGCAGACCTTATGCTAGTGTCATGCAGTGGCAGAAGGCTAGCTCAGAGGATAAGGTTAGATGCAACAAAAGCTTTCCCTAACTGGATTTCCCCCCCCCCCTCCTGATGCTGCTTCATTAGACCAGCAAATAAAAATGTGTTCCTAGAGAAAATGGTGTTTTATTTAATAAGATTTTGGATAGGGAGGGGGGGAAACAGTTATTGCATCTGACAAGGCAGACCACCCAATGTATGAGCAATGGTACATGCCATGGGAAAAGCAGCAGATGGGGAAGCCATAATATTTGCTGTAAAACTTGTTGTAAAACCTGAATATTAATAGAGTAGCCGCATGCAATGTTTCCCTTGGGGCTGTTTACTTTGCTGAATACATAAAGCACGGTATTAAAACAACTTGACTAAATGTTTACAATTAGAATTAAGAAATTAATCATCACATTTCCTTCTATTCTTTTTATTTTACTTTAATAAAAAGAGGATTATTGCAAAGCGGAAAAGCTTCAAAGTGGGTTTCTGCTCATTGCAAGAGAGGCAGTTTGCTTTTGGTAGATGGGAAGAAGCCCAGAGTGGGCCACAAAATCCAGAAATAACTTGCCTTTGGTATAAATTACAAGGAACCAACACACTTTTTTTTTTTTTAAAAAAGGACACAGCACAGACCACATGCCAGAGTCCATAAACTGCCTGGTTTAATTTTCAGGTTATTTCACACATATTTTAGCTATATTAGCCTGATTTTAATTTGGTGTATTTTTGTAAGCGAAAAAGCTCTTCCTGAGGTGTTTTTTTTAAATGGTGAATTGGGCTATAAATGCAATATATTTCAGAACACAGTATGGGAGGAGAAAAGATATTTTAAATAAGTGCTGGAACTCATCCTTCCCTAGAAATCACACCTTTTGGCCTGAATCTTTAGATGTGTGTGTGGGTTGATTTGCAGTCACACCCGGGCAAGTAACTGCACTCTGCACATGCACAGTCACCCATTTATTATTATTGAGTCCTGGCATAGGAAAAAAGGTGATTAATGGTTAAATCCTGGCAGGAGCCGCTCCGCCCCACCCCATTTAAAGGGCAGAGTTGGAAGCTGAGCCAAGCTCAAAGAAGTCCAACTCTCCTGCTCCTTTTCCACAGGAGACTTCAAGGCAGAGGAGGGAGAGAATAAGAAGAAGTCCAGGATGCCCCAAAGGTCAACACTGAGCATCTATTAATGGAAACTAATTAGGGAATTTCAAATAAAGGTAACCGACTCTGGGGTTGCGGTGCTCACCTATTTATCTACTTGCACTTTGACGTGCTTTCAAACTGCTAGGTTGGCAGGAGCTAGGACCAAGCAACGGGAGCTCAACCCGTCGCGCGGATTCGAACCGCCGACCTTCTGATCAGCAAGCCCTAGGCTCAGTGGTTTAGCCCACAGCTCCACCCGGGTCCCTAGATTATAGAAATAAGGCGACCCTAATTTCTCCTCCATGAAACAGGGAAACCCAGCCAAAGCCAAGCGAAGGCTCCCAGCTTAAGAGCGAAAACACCTCCATTTGGGCTCAGCAGGCAGGTTTTCCTTCTAATTTTGCTCTAATATCTCAGATATATGGCTTTGCCTCAGATGTGTAGCTTTTGATGTGCGTTTCTGCCTGGTTCACAAAGGTTGCCTTTTATTGGGCATGTTTCCTCTCACAGAAAGACTGCACCCATCTCCTCTTGATGTAATTTTCTCCATTGCCCTCCTTCTCTCTTCCATTCCCTTTCATGCATCAAACAAAAACAAGGAGAGCAGAGAAAAGACGACAGGATGGAGAGGAGACGGCAGATCAGCGGTAGGGGCGGAGGATGAGCTTTTGATGAGCATTTACTTCGCTGCCTTATGCCCCGCTCACGAATCACTCTGCTTGGGATTTAAATCATAGAATCATAGAGTTGGAAGAGACCACAAGGGCCATCCAGTCCAACCCCCTGCCAAGCAGGAAACACCATCAAAGCATTCTTGACATATGGCTGTCAAGCCTTTGCTTAAAGATCTCCAAAGAAGGAGACTCCACCACACTCCTTGGCAGCAAATTCCACTGTCGAACAGCTCTTACTGTCAGGAAGTTCTTCCTAATGTTTTGGTGGAATCTTCTTTCTTGTAGTTTGAATCCATTGCTCCATGTCCGCTTCTCTGGAGCAGCAGAAAACAATCTTTCTCCCTCCTCTATATGACATCCTTTTATATATTTGAACATGGCTATCATATCACCCCGTAACCTTCTCTTCTCCAGGCTAAACATACCCAGCTCCCTAAGCCGTTCCTCATAAGGCATCCTTTCCAGGCCTTTGACCATTTTGGTTGCCCTCCTCTGGACACGTTCCAGCTTGTCAGTATCCTTCTTGAACTGTGGTGCCCAGAACTGGACACAGTACTCCAGGTGAGGTCTGAGCAGCGCAGAATACAGTGGTACTATTACTTCCCTTGATCTAGATGCTATACTTCTATTGATGCAGCCCAGAATTGCATTGGCTTTTTTAGCTGCTGCATCACACTGTTGACTCATGTCAAGTTTGTGGTCTACCAAGACTCCCAGATCCTTTTCACATGCATTGCTCTCAAGCCAGGTGTCACCCATCCTGTATTTGTGCCTTTCATATTTTTTTTGCCCAAGTGTAGTACTTTACATTTCTCCCTGTTCAAATTCATCTTGTTTGCTTTGGCCTAGTTGTCTAATCTGTTAAGGTCATTCTGAAGTGTGATCCTGTCCTCTGGGGTATTAGCCACCCCTCCCAATTTGGTGTCATCTGCAAACTTGATCAGGATGCCCTCAAGCCCACCATCCAAGTCATTGATAAAGATGTTGAATAAGACTGGGCCCAAGACAGAATCAAGCAAGGAGGATGAGGATGGCAGTCTAGCAGCTGAATTTTACATGTTTATTTGGAAAGAAGCACCATTGACCTCAGTATGAATGTCCCTAACCCTAACCCAGTGTGGCGTAGTGGATAGTGTGTGTCCTGGGAGAGCAGGGTTCAAATCCCCATTCACCTTGGGTTGGTCACTTATTCTCAGCCCAAACTCAGAGGGTTGCTGTGAGTGTAAAATGAGGAGGGGAACTATGTAAGTCATCTTGGAGGAAAGATGGGATACCAATGCAATAAAAAAATTATAATACCCATACCCTGACTGGAGGCAAATCCAGGATTGTGATGCAGCACTATAGATCCTCTAATGGGGCTGTGTGATGCATTTTTATCTATATAGGAAGAAAGATGTTTACCTTGCTTACTATAAAGCGTTTCTTGGGACAGCAATATGAAATAGTTACAATATAAAAATTAAAATAATCAACACAGCACCAACAGATTAAAAGCAGCAGCAAATCACTTTTCAGATCCCAGCAAATGCCCCATGGGAATGAGGATGTGAAATTTCAAACACCAGGTAAAAAGGTGCTAGGCAAGCAAGCACAGAGAGGAATTTCCACAGCAGAGGCCATCACAAATACAGCTCTATCCCTGGCCCTCTCCCTGTTTACTTTAGAAGGCAGGTGCACTCAGAACAGATCATGCTCATCAGGGTCTGCGACTGGGATGGGGGAAGAGGTTTGTGGCTGGCAGTATCCTTCTGTTGAACAAAATTCTCAGGAGATTGATGGATGGAGAAGATCCCCACCCACGCCCACCTTAATTGCAGCAATTGCTCTGCTTCCTGATGAGGCAGCATGTAAATCTTCCAGAAACCAGAGGCTAAATTTATCTCTGTTGAATTAACTTAGCCCATAATAGCACTCAGCAAAACAAAACTTCTTGCAATGAGGTAAAACATGGCTAAATCCCAGAGAAAAATCATATGGCTTGGCCAACATTCTCCATGTCTTTTCAAACCAGGCCATGTTTTGCGTCCCTTTCCCAGTTAAGTCTGTTTGGGAGGGGAGGTGGGTAAGTGGGAGGGACTGGCCTGTCTTGAACCTTATATTGATGTGTTATTTCTGCATACATTAACAAAGGCGGCTTTGTGCAGTGAGTGAGAATGAATTAGTCTCCGCCAGCAAGCTGTCACCTGCTCAGAAAGGTGTGAAAAAATTATGATCTGCATTGTGGCAGTGGTGGAAGCCACAGATTGCAAGCTTACTCTCTGAAGTAAACACAGGCGTGCTGGAGAGACAGATTTGGGGGGAAAGTCACATGAGGTCTCTCTGGAATGGGGATCAGCCAGGAAAAGTGAGGAGAGGCTGAGACTTTTGCATACCCTCAACCAGCCTAACCTACTGTCAGGCATAAGCTGTTCCAGTTGGAGTTAACTCTTTATTAGAAAGAACATGATCTGCACAGACTTGGTGGAGTGTCAGGCCTAATGAGCACAGCTGCTCATCCCCGGTAGGTCTTGCCCTATGGATCAGGTGCCGAGACTGAAATTCCCCTCTTCTCCATGGCTTTCCCCAAGCAATCAGAGACTGCCCGTGCTTGAAGCCAACCTCTCTTCCACCCATTTCATGCCTCTTCTGGTTCTGGGAGACAAATGAGGAGGGGAGCTTGTCACAGCAGGACAGGGAGACACCTGTGACTCTGCACCAGCCTGCCTCATTGTTGCCTCTTGGCCTGCCTCACCCCAATCTCCTGAGAGAATATTGTGACTATCAGAGCTTCTGCCTCTGATTCTAGCCTCTGCCACAAATTCTCCCAGCTCCCTAAGTTCTGTTACCTCTTCAGCTTCTGACACCTCCTCCTAATCTTTTCTCTCTTTTACCTCTAACCACTCATCTTTGTCCCACCACCAATCCCCAGGATCCAAGGCTTCTTCCCTTGGGGGTTCCCCACTGGTTCCTCCCACCATTTCTCTGCATCCAATAAATCTGTGACACCTACTTCACAGGGTTGTTGTGGGGATTAAATGTGGGGAGGGGGAGAACAACATTCACCGACCTTAAACTCCTTAGAGACAAAGGTGGTATATAAATGCATAAATAAATACATAAATAAATAAGTGCAGTTGTGTTGTGCAATTGGTTTGCAACCAGTTTTCTGTGTTTTGTTTATTAATTTAAAAAGTTAATTTGTATACCACTAGTAATAAAAGAAAGGACGCGGGTGGCGCTGTGGTCTAAACCACAGTCTAGGGCAGGCATCCCCAAACTTAGGGCCCCCCAGATGTTTTGGACTACAATTCCCATCTTCCCCAACCACTGGTCCTGTTAGCTAGGGATCATGGGAATTGTAGGCCAAAACATTTGGAGGGCCACAGTTTGGGGATGCGTGGTCTAGGACTTGCCAATCAGAAGGTTGGCAGTTCAAATCCCTGTGACGAGGTGAGCTCCTGTTGCTCCTGCCAACCTAGCAGTTCAAAATCATGTCAAAGTGCAAGTAGATAAATAGGTACCACTCCGGCGGGAAGGTAAACGGTGTTTCTGTGCGCTGCTCTGGTTCACCAGAAGTGCCTTAGTCATGCTGGCCACATGACCCGGAAGCTGTACGCCGACTCCCTCGGCCAGTAAAGCGAGATGAGCGCCGGAACCCCAGAGTCGTCCGCGACTGGACCTAATGGTCAGGGGTCCCTTTACCTTTACCTTTTATTCATAAAAGATATCAAAGTGATTTACAGCTGACATATACAATGAAAACCAAGCAAAAATTTTAAAAAATGGATATGAATTGACTATTACAGGTAAACTTGTTGGGGAGAAAAGTTTAAAGACTGAAACAGGAGGTGCCTGACGTATCTCTAGTGACAAAGCATTCCACAACTGGGCCAATGACACAAAAGGCTCAGTTTCTTATTGCACTCAGATTAGCATTGCCAATTTTGGGACAACTAATGATACTCCTGCAGATTATCTCAGTGACTGAGCTGGGATAGAAGGGCTTAGGGCCTTAGGTGGTCCCTAAAGTACGCTGGACCTAAGTTGTTTGTAAATTAATACAAGGTCCTTGACCCTGGCTCAGAAGTTGATGGGCAGTCTGTTCAACATTTTGCAGGGCTAGAGTATTATCAGGAGAAATGCACAAGGTCATCCGGTGGGTTTATGGCTGAAGTGAGACTTCAAAACAGGCACTGCAGGTCTATAGCATAGTACTGACTCTAGGCTGTAGCTGGGACTCCCTTGCTCAGATGTGAAAATGAAGCTCAAGTGTTCTGTATGCAATGAGAGTCTTTGGGTCTTCTGAATCCCAGTCAGATCAGGTTATTATGCTGTTGGCTTTCTAATTGCAAACCATGGGTGGTGGCGGCGGCGGCGGCGGGGGGGGGGAGGAGCAGGTACTCACAGCCTCCCCCCTCCCTGCCCCGCTTAAAGCCTGAAATTCAGTTCCCTCCCCATGTCCTGCACCTGTTCCCCAGATCTTCAAAAGCAGCATGGGACAATGCCTTGCCCTTTGGATAAGTGGCTCCTGTCTTTATTGTGAAGGAGGCATCTCTAAATGCTGGGACTATTTTAGAACACTGTATAACCAACAAGGCAATGGGGGAAAGAGCCTCCCCTTGCCAAGGGGCTACTCTATAATTAATCCTTGAGCGTAAGGGAAAGAGGGAGAATTAAACACCACAATTATGTCTTAACAGTTGAAAATAGGTATTCGGTCTGTGCCTGGCTTCAGGACTAACAAGTACTTATTAAGGAAGACAAAGGAAGCATTGATTCTAATTTGTGCTGTGGTCTGCTCTTGTTGCTTCTAAATACTTTGAAGTTTAGAAGGGGGGAAATGGTGGTAAAGTAATAAAGAAATTAGGGCCGTTCTAATTTTAGCCCAAATGATTTCACATCTGCTGAGAAGTGCCGCACTAAATATAAAACATGGGCTAACAAGAGAATTTCCTTTCCTAACTACCAATTGCATCCTAAGGATCTCAGCCTTTATTTTGCAATGTTGCTATTAAATAATTTTCTTCTGTTGCAGCAATTTTAAATCTCAAGCAACAAGGGTGGTTTCTTTTGAGTTTTTCTTTTCTTTCCCTACTCCAATCACATCATCTTTAATTAAGCTAAAAATGGCATTCCAAACTGTGACCTGTATATTCCTCTCTTTTTGGGTGGTGGCAGTGATTGATAAGGAACTCTGTGTGCAAGCTCTGATCCTTCCTTTCCACAACACCAAAAGTATTTGGTCACTGGACCAGTGTTTTTAAATTGATGGGGAAAGTGTTTGGTTTTTTTTGGTAGTTTGTTGTTGTTGTTGTTGTTGCTGCAGTGATCTCCCTCTCACTCACTCCAGGCAGACCCCTCTTACATAGAAACCCCAGTGGTGGCAGGTGGTGTGATTCAACTGTGGGCCAACCCTGTGGTTCAGTGTGGTTCAGTGGTTAGAGCGTTGGACAAGGGCCAGTCATTGCCTCTCAGCCTCACCTACTTTGCAAGGTTGTTGTGAGGATAAAATGGGGAAGGGAGAACCATGTGCACCACCTTGAGCTCCATTAATAATAATAATAATAATGATAATAATAATAATAATAATAATAATAATAATAATAATTTATTTATACCCCCCCCAATCTGGTTGGTTGGGTTTCCCCAGCCACTCTGGGAGGCTTCCAGGCGGGTATATCAATATAAGAAAGAAATAACAAATAACATAAATTTCTTCTCAGAGCCAGTGTGGTGTCATGGCTAGCATGTTGGACTATGACCTGGCAAAGACCAGGGTTTGAATGGTCAACTGGGTGCCTGTGGCCAGGCACTGCTGCTCAGACTCACCTACCTCACAGAGTTGTTATGGGGATTAAATGGGGAGGGAGAGAACCGTGGAGAAAAAGATGGGATATAAATGCAATAAACAAGCAAGCAAGCAAGGAAGCAAACAAACAAACAAACAAACAAACAAACAATAAACATGTCCCCTCAGTGTGTCTAACCAGGAATCTGAGGGGCGGGGCTCCCTGATAACCAGTGAGCTATCTTCCAATCCATCGTCCTCACTCATTTTTTTAAAAAAACAAACCCCCAAATTCCAAGTGTGATATGTTTCCTTTCTTTCTGAAAGGTCCCAAGCACAGAATGGGCCACAGAGATTTGACCCTGCAGTGATGACCCCTAACCTGAATGGCTTTAAAAGAGGATTACAAATTCATGGAGGAGAAGGCTCTAATTGGCTACTAGCCACGATGGCTGTGCTTTACCACAGGAAGGGAAGGGGCTCTTGTGCTCAAATCCTGCTTGTGGGTTTCCCTTTGGGGCATCTGGTTGGCCAGGATGCTGGACAAGACGGGCCAATGGCCTGATCCACCAGGGCTCTTCGTATGCTCCTATGTTTCCCATCCTTCACAGGGTGATCTTGGGTGCTGAGCAAGTGGACCTCCCAGCCTTTGTGACGAGGGTGGCAGCTGCACTTTTGCTCAGTGAGGGAGACCCGTCACACGCCAGGGCTCATTAGCTTCCTTCTTTCTGGCACACTGGGAGGGATTTCTGCCTTGAGTTTGCAATCAGCCGTGCCGTCGCTGATGAGCAAGCGGGTTAGTATTCCTTTGGCACGGCGGTGTAGAGGAGGGGGGGGCACTCATTGATTACACCAAGTGCTCCTCCACTGTGCCCAGAATGTCAGATGAGCAGCCTTTTTGATGAGCTTCTTCAAACAAATGAATTTAGGCAGCAGAATCTGGAAACTAACAAGGGAATGAATTAGGAGGGTGATGGGCAGTGAGGGTGAGCAGTACTGATAAGCTCTGGCTCAGGTTGCCACTTATTCCTCTCTGGTCCTTCTCTTCTGCCTTTCATAGCAGTCGGGCATGAAAGGCTGTGCTTAACTGGTAGAAAAGGTCTTGCTGATTAATTCATAGAATCATAGAATCATAGAGTTGGAAGAGACCACAAGGGCCATCTAGTCCAACCCCCTGCCAAGCAGGAAACACCATCAAAGCATTCTTGACATATGGCTGTCAAGCCTCTGCTTAAAGACCTCCAAAGAAGGAGACTCCACCACACTCCTTGGTAGCAAATTCCACTGCCGAACAGCTCTTACTGTCAGGAAGTTCTTCCTAATGTTTAGGTGGAATCTTCTTTCTTGAAGTTTGAATCCATTGCTCCACACTGGTGAAGTCCTGGGTTCAAATTTTACCTTTGCAGGGCCAGCCCAAGACATTTTGCTGCCTGAGGCAAACCAGAAAACGATGCCCCCTGGGAATCATGGGAGTTGTAGTTTGTTAAAAAGTGCTGGGATAGAGCATGGATAGGGAATATCAGGATCAGGGACCAAACACGGTCCTCCAGGCCTCTCTGTCAGGGCTCAAGCCACCCGCTCTCTAGTCCTGTCTTTGAGTGTTTTTGAGTGGCTGAAATGTGTGTTTGAGAAGGTGCTGTGGTGGTGGGAGAGTACTAACCTCATCCCCCTTCCTTGCCCCCTCCAACTCACCTCCTCTTTCCACCCCCCCATCTTTGCACCATGGTTTACCTACTGTAGACTGCAGCTGCTCTCTTGCAAAGCTGGGAGCCTGCCTGTCAGGAGGCAGTTGCACACGCAGCACAAAACCTGCATGGCACCCCATGGGTCAGTGGTTTGAGAGAGGGACAGAAAGGAAAGGAAAGTAAGATGCTGCGAAATGGAGAAGAGAAAGGCTGTGGTGAAATGGAGGAGGAAAATGGCAGGGAGCAGGTAGAGGACACGTGGTAAGGCCCTGCTTCCTCCATCCACATTTCCCTTTTCCTTGTCATCCTCCTTGCTTCACCACATGCTCCCCCCCCAATCTGCCCCAAGGCTGCTGGGCTGCTGCCACCCAAACTGGAACATCTGGAAGATGGCTAGCAGTGGCCCAAATGCCGATCAGTGAGGTGGGCATGGACAGTGGGGGGAAACGCTGCTGGTCTGTTACTTTTAAAAGGACTCGCAGATTTTTCTTTTTATTTTACTGTTCAAAGAACTTGGAGGTGCAGATTCAGTCAGGCCAAATCCCAGCCCATGCTAAGTCACAATAAATGCCAAAGATGCCACCTCCACCCAAAAGGGCTGTAGTTTCGTGGTGAGAGTGTGGGACTGTGACCTGGGAGAAACCAAGGTTCAAATCTCCACTAGGCCATGAAGTTCACTGGATGACTTGGAGCCAGTCTCTGGCTCTCTAAGCTTAGCCTACCTCATAAGGTTGTTGTGGGAATTAAAGTGGGGGGGGGAAGAGAACCCTGTATGCCGCCTGGAGCTCCTTGGAGAAAAAGGCGGGATATAAATGCAATAAACTAAACCAAATGAATGGTCATGTCTGCCTCCCTTCCTGGGATGCCTTACATTGCAGTGATTTGAATGCCCTCCCCTTTGACTTTCTCCTCCCAGACTGATACTACCATGTTCTGCTGAGTCTACATGAGGGGTGGAAGCATGTCCCCCTCGGCTGGCCCTCCCACCCCTTGACCTCCTAGGTCCTGAACTATGGGACCTGCGTGCCTCACCTGTCTATGAGAGTGCAATGCAGTGGTTAGAATGCCTGGCACACATTTTGCAAAGATCCAGGTTGAAATCTCCACTCAACTAGAAAACTTACTGAGGCAACTTGGGCCCATCATCCTCAGCCTTATCCACCTCACAGGGTTATTGTGAAGACCAGGATCCTGTACACTACCTTGAGCTCCTTGTAGGAAGAATGGGATAAGCATGTAACAAATTGTGACTCCACAGCAAAGGGTTGTTGCACAGCCATTCCCCACCCCTTCAAGTAGCCAGTGGGGCTGAATGCCAGAATTTACCCATCGTGCCTCAGTGCAAGTAGGTGATGGGAATGACCCCGGAATCCACCAAGCGGACACCTGAATCCACAAAGCAGCTTCACTCTCTCTTTTACATCCCATTCCTGCAGCCTGAAGGGATCCCAGATTAGCTCACAAAAACAACAACACTGATCAATATTAAACCCCGTAGAGACACAACGGAGCAGCAGCAATTAAAATGAAACAAACGCCTGAAACCAGAAGCAGAAAAACTCCAGGGACAAAGCAGGCAGGGGAGGCTTGATGCTGCCCATCAGTGGGTGGTTAAGCTGGACAAGCGGGGCTTAGAGCTGCTTAGGCAGGGGCAGGCATCTTGGATAGCATCTACGGTGACTCCTAATCGTGGTCCAGTGAGCTTGTTGTGGCTGTTTCTGCTGTTCTTCTGAGGGCCTGTGCTTTGCTCCTTTGCAGAAGGCACAGATGGTGAAAAAGATGAGCATTCTGACAAGGGTACACCTGGAGGCATTCTTCCTTCCCACGAACTCTTCTCCTGGGGAGTCTACACATCCCAGGCTGACCTATTCCTGATACTCCTTCCTGTTTCCTGCCTGTCGGCCAGGCACAAGTGCTGCCCAACATGGGGTTCATGTCCACGTCTGACAGAAGGCCTGATATTTGGGGTTCTCAGCCGAGCTAGAGAGGGTTGTGGCATCCCTATGACTACTTAGTTGTGAGTTTAGTTCATGCACTAGAAAGACCTGCTTCATGTTCTTTAACTGTGGTTCCTGCATTGCAGGGGGTTGGACTAGATGACCCTTGGGGTTCCTTCTGATTCTACAATACTATGATTCTATGGGGGCCTGAGTGAAATGGTGCAGGGCAAGTACAGCCTCTGTGCTCTGGGACATCTTGCCCATGGCTAGCAGATCTTGGGCACTATGCAGCCACCTTGAGCTGTAGGTCTGGTTAACATGGCAAGCTGGAGGGACCTTTGGTCTGATTCATATTGTTTTTCCCTGCGGTCGAAGCCCAATGGGATGCTTGTGCATGGTGCCAAGTCCAGGCTAGGGCCTGGATGATCTGAGTCCTGCCAAAGGATGGAAAGAAAGCCTCCCTCCATCAAACTCCAGGGAGACATATTCTCCAACCTCCTTCTCCACCATAAAGGGAAGACTAATTGGGGGCTTCATTTCCCCCAGAGTCTGCCTGCCTGCCCATCCAGCTCTGTGCTTGCTTGCCTCCCAGCTCTCCTGCCCACCTTCTGCCTATTAGCTTGCGAAATCCATAGTTTTCAAAAAGCATGTATGGATTTTCCATTTCTTTTGCATGTCAGGCAGGAGATTGCAGGCTCATTTTGCAGGCGCCAAGTAGAACTGCACAAAAGCCCGAACAACAGCTATTGTTGTTGTGAGGGAAAACGGCCCCTATCAGTCTTCAATCAACTTCAACTGATCCCTTTGAAATCTTTGATTGCGGTGAGGCGAGCAGGATAATGGAGCCAAGAATTAGGGGCTGAAATCATGAGATTTCAAATACTTGCTCCTATCTGAAAATGCCAAAGAGGTACACAATCAGGTCATCTGAGTCCATCAGGTTCTGTCCTGGTCTCTCCTTTGAAAACACCGTGTTTGCCCCAGAGGTTTTTGGGGAAAGGTGTTTGTTGCCCTCCCATGAAAACAGAAGCTCATGGTGCTGGTGTGTCCTGGGGCAAGAGAGGATGGGTGCTGATTATACCATGTGGTCTAGAGGGCAGGAAGGGTAACCTGCACACTCAAAACCTGCCCTTCCCCCCCCCCAAAAAAGGAAGAGAAGGGGAGCAAGTCTAGGAGTGCCCAGGAGAACAGAAGAACCACCTGTGGGATCTGGCCAATGGTCCTTCTAGTCCAGAATCCTGTTCTCACAATGGCCAACCAGGTGCCCCTTATGGGAAACCAACAAGCAGGACCTGAGCACAAGCACTCTTCCGTTCTGTAGTTTCTGTGGGTGACTTGTGAAAGTCTGTTGGTAGTTCACCACACCTCAAGCAGTGTGATGTATTGGCAGAATATGTGGAGCCCCGGCAGAGTCTTCCAGAGATTTCCTGCTCCCAGCAGAACGGCAGGAAATCTCTTCTCCCATGCAGTTTATTGCCTCCAGACACAAGATACAGTGGTAGAAAATAGAATGTGGGGTGGGCGGTGGGAGTGCAGATGGAGAGAAGAATAGACTGAGGGACATTGTGTGCTGCATGATGGCTGAGGTGACCTTCTGTGGAGCCATGGAACAAGGGAGGGCGTTAAAGGGGAATGCTGAGCTGATTTCTCCATCTCACTTGACACGGAAAGAGATGCCTTTGTCCATTTTTTGCTCTCGGTATGTCCAGGCAAGACCAGACACCCCAGCAAGGCTGTTGCAGCAGCCCCTCGTTGTCTGCAGGTTAAGGGGCCAGTGACACACCCATAAAGAGGACAGTCTCATAAAGAGGACAGACTGCAAGGCCAGAGGCAAGAGGACCTATAGGATAGGGCCAGGAGGGCAACAAAAGGGCTCAGCTCTGAAGGGCCCCAATTACATTTTATGGGGTAAGGGTTAAACAGTCAGCAGGACTGTTTGGAGAGGGCTGAAACCTGCTCACAGGAGAGAAGGGTTTCCAGGAGGGTCCAGGAGATCACCAAAGAGGTTCGTCCTGCCACTATTCATTCATAACATAAGTGAGGAGCAATGTGTCTCTGAATTGGGAGGCTTACCCACCCCCAGCCCTGAGATTGTGAGCACCAACGTGCCCCCCACTTTCTCTCTGCCCTGTTTTAACATCCTGGTAGGCATTTTGCCAATGAATATAAATAAAATAGTTTCCCAGCCCAACTATGGTACACTCAAAGAGAGCAAGATCTGTGCAGATACTTTGATCATAAGAGAAACCTGTTCAGTACCTGCTGCAGGATACAATTCCACTACTGCCAACTGATGACTGTCTGCCCACTACTTAACCACTTCTGGTGAAAAAGAGCCCACCACCTCTCCACCCCTCAAGACAGAATCTAGTCCAATGTCAAGCCACTCTTAACTGTCAGGACCTTTCTCTGAATGCTTAGCCAAAATCTGCTTCCCTGTAATCTTTACCCATTGGATTGAAGGCAGCCCTTCAAATACTTGAGGACTGCAACAATGTTCTCCTTTAATCCCCTATTCTCCAGGCTAAACCTGCATAGCTCGAAACAAAATAAATAAATAAAAATTCCTTCCAGTAGCACATAGCTGCCAAGTTATCCCTTTTTTAAAGGGATTTTCCCTTATGCTGAATAGGCTTCCTCGCGAGAAAAGGGAAAACTTGGCAGCTATGGTAGCACCTTAGAGCCCAACTAAATTTGTCATTGGTATGAGCTTTCGTGTGAAGAAGTGTGCATTGGTCTCTAACGTGCTACTGGAAGGATTTACTGTATTTTTTATTTTGTTTCGACTACGGCAGACCAACATGACTACCTACCATAGTTGTCAACTTTCAGATTTGAAAATAAGGGATCAGCAGCCTCACCTGTCCCGGGGACAGTCTACTATACAGTATAACAAACAATCCAGGATAGCAGCGGGAAATGGAGCTGGAATAAGGGAATTTCCAGCAAAAAAAGGGAAGGTTGACAGCTGTGGCTTGGAATAAGGGAGTTTCCTGCAAAAAAAGGCAGGGTTGACAGCTATGCTACCTACCTGTAACCTACTTAGCGTTTTTTCCGCTTTTCCTGTGAGACAGGAGAGAAAAATCTTCCGTTTAGTGCTAAATCAGAGCAAATGTCAATCCATAGAAAACCTGATTGATGTCTGCTGATTCCGCACTAAAGGATAGCTTTTCCAGGGGGGAATGGTGGGACAAGTGAAAGTCTGGATGAGGCCTGACTGGCAGTGGCTCTCTGGGGTTTCAGGCAGGATTCTCTCCCAGCCCTGCCTGTAGATGTTGGGGATTGAACATGGGACCTTCTGAATGCAAACTACAGCCCTTCCCAAAAGTTACAAAATGTCCAAGTGTGGATCCCCTCCACCCTTTCCCAGTTGGCTACATCAACCCCCTACCCCCCTCCTGGTGCAATCAAGAGTCCTGCTCTAAACCCTCCTTTAATTGAGTTTATTTACATATGTTACACAACTCCCAGCTATCCTGAAGGTGACAGTGAGGGGAGCTGCCTGCCTCTTGTGCAAGTTTGTCAGGGGGAGAGGAAGACTTGGGGGAGTGCAATTAGCCAACAGTTCAAGACTGATGAAGTGGATAATGAGAGACGTGGTAGTGATATATTTTTGTACCTCTCTCTTGGGGGAAAAAAAAGAAAGGAAGGAAACAGGAAAGGAAATAAGTGCATGTGAAATGAATTGGCCTCCAGCTGTCGCTGCAGAGCTGTCAGCCACCGAGACCTCACTTGCAGAGGTAAAGGTTAGGGGTGTCAACGCTTGACAGAGAAATAGGCAGCCTCATTCCTAATAACGGGATTGTTAAAGGGGAAACTTGCCACTCTCAGAAGCAACAGAAAGAAGAGGAGGACCTCAGCTTGTTTTCCTGATTGAGATGAAAAGCCTCATTGGCTTTTGGCAAAAGCCACTATGGATCCTTCCGAGGCTCACAATGTTCCAGTTCCCTACCTGCCAGAGGGCTTTGTAAGAGGGTGTTGGGCTGCTGTGGTGTGAGATATGTAGCTGCTGTCATGGATAGGTCCCCCGCCATTCCATTTTGGCTATCAGTGCATAGGTTTTGACCTATAAAGCCTTAAATGGCTCAGGACAGCAATACCTCAAGGTCCTCCTCTTTCCATATGAACCTACCCGGACCCTGAGATCATCTTCTGAGGCCCTCCTTCGTGTGCCCCCTCCTTGAGAGGTCCGGAGGGTGGCAACACGAGAACGGGTCTTCTCTGCAGTGGCTCCCGTCTGTGGAATGCTCTCCCCAGGGAAAATTTGCCTGGCGCCTTCATTATACACCTTAGGGCACCAGGCGAAATGTTCCTTTTTAACCAGACCTGTGGTTGATCTGATTGTCACCCCAGTGGCGGAGCTTCATGCGGGGGCAGAGAGCAGGTGCTCTGCCCCCAGTGACATGGCATGCGTTCTGGGGGCGGGGAGCATGTTTTGGGGCGTGCCGTGCGCAATGACATTGCATGCGTTTTGGGGCGGGGCGCATCATGTGCAGTGACGTGGCGCGTGTTTCGGGGCGGGGCGGGCAGCGGCGATGGCGCCCCTGGGATTGCGTCGCTCGTGGGGGCACTGCCCCTATCTTCCTACACCCCTGTGTCACCCTATACCCTTTTAAAATGTGGCTCTTTGGGGTGTGTGTGTTATTGGGTTGTTGTTTTTATTTTTATTATCTATGTTGTGGTTTTTATGTTGATCTTTTCTGTGAACCGCCCTGAGACCTCCGGGTATAGGGTGGTATATAAATTCAAACAACAACAACAACAACAACAACAACAACAACAACAACAACAACAACTGTCCAAAATCTCTAGGCAACTGAGCCCACGTAAGACTGCCTTATCTCATATGTGCATTATAGATACATGAGTAGGCTTGTATAAACAAAAATGTTTTTAGCAGTTGCTGAAAAGCTACAGTGAAGGCACCTGCCAGATGCCAATAGGCAGGGAGTTCCAAAGTGTAGCTGCCACCACACTTAAAGACCAATCTCTTACACCTGTAACAGTACCAATTCTGCCAGTCCAAGTGGTCAAGTGGGCGCATAGGAGATAAGGTGATCTCAGAGGAGGAGTTAGCTGCTCTGGCACCTGGACTGGCGCACATGCTGTGCACTCTGCGAGGGTAGGGCTAGCGCCCGCGGGGTATGTGCTAGTGCCGGCAAGCATCCTGGGGGGGGTGCGCCCATGGTGGCGAGTGTCCTGGGGGGGGCGCCACCTGTGGTGATGTCACCCCTCCTCAGGCCGCACCCACCACAACCCCCTTACTCCGCCAGTGGGCGATCTCACAGGTAAACTGGTCACAGGTTGTTAAGGGGTTTGTCTACTAATAGTAGCACCTTGAACATGTTTGGGTAGCAGATCAGCAAGCAGTGCGGATCTCTGAGCAAAGGTGTTATATGCTGGCAAGGCCTCACTCCTGTCAGCAATCATACTGCAGCATCCTGCACTAACAGCAGCATAAACAGAGACCTGCAGCATGGGGAAATCAAGTCTGCATGCCCCATCTTAATACTGAGGCTGCAGGATTTATGGCTACTGCATCAATTCATTTTTTTGTTCTTCTTACTCTGTGGTTGCTCCTAGTAAAGGAAGTTTAAGGAGGCGGAGGGGGGAGGAGTGTCTCAGTGAGGGTTGCAGACTCTCATCTGTAGAATCCAGCTCTACCCTGTGGCCTCGGGCCAAGCCCAGGCGTCAGTGAATAGCTCAGTGGGCAACTGAGCCAGCAGATGGGAGGAGGATGATTGTGCTTTGAAGCCTCTTTGATCTCAAGAAGTCCAGCATCCTTTTCATGGTTGAAAACCTCTTGACCTCTCCTAACATCCAGCATCCTTAACATACCCCTTTGCACATTTAATGAGAGCCAGTTCCTTGCAGGGAACCCAACTCCCACATTATTTCAGTTTAAAAAAAGACCGAGAAAGTGGAGACTTTGGAGCTCACTGCAAAAAGAAACATCTCTGGCGGTCCCCTTAGAAAGAGCTGGATGGATCTCCATGACCCCAAAAGACAAAGCCCTCAAAAGAACTGCCAGGAAATAGGAACTCCGGATAGTGCCTGAGAAGGTTATGGGTCCACAGTTTTACCTCCTGAATTTCTGTATATGATGGATCATGGTATTTTTTGGAATCTGGGATGACCCCTACAAGCAGTGTTTTTTCCCTTTCTTTCCAGGGGGTATTCGGGGATGCAGGTGGCGCTGTGAGTTAAACCACAGAGCCTAAGGCTTGCTGATTAGAAGGTCGGCAGTTCGAATCCCTGTGGCGGGGTGAGCTCCCGTTGCTTGGTCCCAGTTCCTGCCAACCTAGCAGTTTGAAAGCACGTCAAAGTGCAAGTAGATAAATAGGTACCGCTACAGCAGGAAGGTAAACGGCGTTTCCATGTGCTGCTCTGGTTCGCCAGAAGTGGCTTTGTCATGCTGGCCACATGACCTGGAAGCTATACGCCGGCTCCCTCGGCCAATAATGCAGATGAGCGCTGCAACCCCAGAGTCGGTCACGACTCGACCTAATGGTCCCTTTACCAGGGGGTACTCAAGGATACGCAGTACCAGCATCTCTTTTGTTGTTGTTGTTGTTGTTGTTAAAAAGTGAGGCATTAGTACCGGCACCTATTTTTTCTAGAAAAAAAAACACTGCCTACAAGGACTGCATTTTAAATTTACCCCTTTTCCAAAACAGCAAACACAGATATGAGATGCTCAGGGCAGCTACAAAGCCTGGCTCCCTCTGGGTGGGTGAGAATTTGGGTGACAAGAGCCCTGGTGTGATGGCCTGCAATGATGTGTGTTGCTTCCAAGAGATTGTGCAGAAAACAGATGCTCCCCACAGTTGTAGGCAGCCAGACAGAGCCCTTATATTGTTTGTGGGCTGGTACAGTTGGTTGAATGTGGCCCTCGCATGCGTAAGGTGTTTGAAAGTTGGAACAGAGGGCACCTGCTGGTGGCAAAACAATATTTTCTAGCAACTTCGACTGAGGGCTTAACCACACGTACCTTTTGCCCAGTGCTTTCCAGGCACAAGTCCGCACTTTAAACTTCTGTGCTCTTTTTCCCCCCGCCCTCAGAGTTTTCCTTGCAAAAGCCCACTCTTTAAATCTAAAGTTCAACAAATGGCAATTCGGGTTTTCAGAGCTGTTTGCTCTGATTCAGTGGCAAAGAGCAGGTATTTATGGGGAAAGCCCTGGAGGAAAAAAGGAAAGGGCATTTGACATGGAGCATTTAAGTGCAGACCTTGCCTAGAAAGTATGGAGGAAGGGTAAGTATGGATAAGCCTGTAATTACTTAAAGAGTAATTTATCTGACACAAGAGTGTTTGCTTGGGTGACACATTACCCCCATGAAGCATTCAGAGAATAACTCAGAAGGAGGCTGGTCTTTGGAAAGACTCACCCCCTGTCTGCCTGGCCATGCCCATGTTGTCTGCAAGGCAATGGGGACAGGCACTGCCCACAGCCCACCCAAGAGGGAGGGTAAAGCAGACACCCTGGGTGGCAAAGGCCTGTGGGCATCCTGCCCTGTGGGCGCTCTGCCCACTCTGCCAATTCAGCCGGAAAAACGGTGCTGGAAGAGGAGCCAATTTCTGGAAAATCTTGTGAGATCTCACAAATCTCATGAGATTGTACCTGCTGGAAATCACACTGTTTCTCTGTCAGTGGTGGAGATGGCATTGCGGCACTTCCCATTTTGCCGCAAGTGGTGAAATGGGACGTGCGGACTCTGAGCAGGAAGCACCTTCAGAAAAACTAGCTCTGCTTGTGACCACAAGAATTAAGATAAGCCTTTTCATGTTCTTCCTTGGGGGACTAACTTAAACATCTAAGCAATATATACATACACCATAAGTATTTGCCTCCCTCTGACTTAGTGAATTGCATTTAACAGTACTAATAAGACGATAACTTGCCTAATAGTCTAAACAAGCATTCATTAAGCCTTAAGAAAAGGTCATTTAGGTTTCTGAGGTCTAAAAAACAACCAGAGATGTTATATTTAGTTATATCATCTGTTTTGTAAGTTGATCTCTTTCAGATTTTGCTCCTTCAAAGCTTCTCATTGCCTCCTATGAATGCAGTATCAGGGCCAGAACATGAAAGACTTGGGTTCAACCACATCATCCTTTCAGGAGAGACTGGAATCTGCCCTGAGATGAAAAAGATGAGGGTGGGGGGGCCCTTGTCACTTCACCAGGCGACAATAACATAAACGTACAAATAAAATAAGCTTATTTGTAGGCCAAATAAACCAACTGGAGATTTAAATGTGGTGCTGCCCTTTTGCAAGTGATACAATGTCTGTACTGGGGGAGAAAAAGATGCTGATTTGCTGGGAAAGAACCTCACATTCTCTTCTGCTATTACCCATAGGAAACTCCACCCAGATGGAGAAGAGATTGGCAGTGCCCTTAAGGAAAGTGACAAGTGAACAGATTGGCATTTTTCTTTCCATACACACATGCACCATGGTTCTTTTTTTTCTTTTCTTTTTAAAGAGAGGAGCCTGGCCTTCTCAGAGTCTCTGACCTTCTCCCATATTTGCAGCCAGGAAAGCATTTCTGGGCCCTGCAGGCAACAGAAGTTTAACATCAAGCTCTCCTGCCCTGTGCCCACTCTCTGGCTGTGGCGCAGGCTGGTGTGTGTGTGTGTGTGTGTGTGGTTTGGGAGGAGGGGCTGGGTGTGTTGCTGGCCCCATCTTTGGACAAGGGTCTGGACCCAGGGGGGCCTTCCTCAAGGAATGCTTCTTGTTTGCGGCTCCACATTGCAGACAGGGGCTTGCACACCCCCCCAGTGAGAATAATTAAAAAGCGTGCACTTTTGATCAGAGCCTCAAGGAACCTGGGAGAAGAGATACGAAAAATAATAATAAATTGCATGTATTATGTCTCAGCTGTGCATCTCCTGTGCGGAGTCCAAAGGTCAGTGCTCCTGTATCTCCTTGTCTGCTGCGGCTGCCGCTGGGATGTCGGCTAATCACTCTTTAAGCAGCGTTCATTGCGGATGGCAAAGAGCTTCGGTGGCAAAGCTCATTCCCCAGCTGAGGTTGCACAGCCAGGTTAATAACACCTTATTTAGCAGAAAATTCCACTTCAGTGGAGCATGTTGGAGAGGAGCTTTGATTTCAATAAGGATGGATATCAGTTCTGCAAGGCAGAGTGACAAAAACGGCAGGACAATGAAACATTCAGAGCTCGGCCATGGTCTGCATGCTAAGTCGCAAACTCGCCAGTGGGTTTGCCATCATCTGGAGTGGGGTGGGGAGGATGCGTTGTGCTGGGAAAGGGTCATTTTAAGAACTGCCTCCCCCCCCCCCGGTACTGCACGCCATGGATTTAAAGGCTGACTCCTGAACATCTAGTAGCACTTCAGGATGCAGATGGAGATCAATCCTATTTGAATTTGTGTATGCGTGAAATTTTGCATGAAATCTGGACAAGAGAAGGCGCTCAGAACTTGGTGCTGATTTCAAGGGGGAATTCTCCTCGTGCTGGTTTCGTGGGTCAAAAGCTTGCTGTGAAATCTGCATTTCACTTCTAAAAGGACCCATGTGATGTTTCCCTTGCCCTCCCATCTCTGGCTGATTGAGATTATTACATATGTGCAGAGGTTCCCTTCGGCTTCCCCTGGAGTGGTTTCACCACCCCATGATTCAAGGCAGGATGTGTGCAGAATAAAAAAGCCAACACATCACACAGCCTTATGCAGACATTGCCCTGGGGAAGGAATTTAATCCACATTCCTCAAATGCACAATGAAAGAGAGATGATAAAAAAAGGGCCGGCAGGTAGTATAAATATGATTTGAGTGAAAATCTTGCTTTCCCCACCTGAGTACTTCTTGGAGCAATGAGATGAGTTATCCCAGGATGTACCTGATA
Source organism: Zootoca vivipara (assembly GCF_963506605.1). Lineage (NCBI taxonomy): Eukaryota > Metazoa > Chordata > Lepidosauria > Squamata > Lacertidae > Zootoca > Zootoca vivipara. The sequence goes on along the minus strand of NC_083281.1, from coordinate 43,742,944 downwards.
AACCAGAGAGCAAGTAACCTGTCTTTATTGGCACCTGGGCCCATGAAGCCCAAATCCCTACCTGCGTAGACGGTGATCTCGCAGCCAGGACTTGGATTCCAAAGAACAAATAGTGGGGACAAGAGACATAGTTCTAGGCCTCATTGACAGATTTAAAACTGACAAATCAGGTCTGGATGGCAACCACCTGAGAGTACTTAAAGAAGCTCAAATGTGAAATTGTCGATCTTCTAAGAATAAGGTATAACTTGTCCCTGAGATCAGATTCCATCCCAGAGGAGTGGAAAGAGATCAACATCACACCAGTTCTAAAGAAGGGAACTAGGGGAGATATAGGGAAGTGACAGTCTAGTTGGATTCCAGGAAAGAGTGCAGCCAAGGAACAAAATGCACATCTGAGGCAGGCAGAGCCAGCCTCATTGGAGGCACTTTGAGCCATCCACTTATTGATACCTACATCTCAGGGGGAATCAGCCACCCAGGCCTTTCAAGGTGACGCAGCAGTGTTCTCCCTGCAGCTTGTAGGCTTTTACATCATATGCATCCAGACTGTGACCCTGCAATGCACAACAGAGTGGAGTTCATGAACCTGGCCTGCCAGTGTGGAGGTTCATGGCTAAGAGGTTTCCAATTTCTGCACAGCACCTGCTTACTTCGTTTCTCCTCCGTGGGCGGCACTGCAACCACCTGATGAGGGAGGGGAGGCTGTCTGGCCAGGATCCAGTTTTGAATAGTGCAGTTATGTGGGGAGATGCGGGAGCCATTTGCATGGCCATACTTTGAGACACAGTCCTATGTGTAATAATCATTGTCCTTGTGTCACTACTTGCAGGAGTGATGTTCCCGAGGGATGTTTGTGCCTGGGATCCTGAGGTGAGAGTCTTGATAAATGCTCTTTTTATATTTGTTCCAAACTTGGAAACAAAGTCTGTGGGAGTTTAAGGACCTGACTAGATCCTCCTACACCTGTGACATGCCCTCTCTTCCACCCACTTCATGCCCCTAGCTTTGTGATGACAGTGGAGTTACATTGGTGTTGTGAGAGCCAGTGTGGTGTAGTGGTTAAGAGCGGTAGACTTGTAATCTGGGGCATTGGGTTCGCGTCTCTGCCCCTCCACATGCAGCTGCTGGGTGACCTTGGGCCAGTCACACTTCTCTGAAGTATCTCAGCCCCACTCACCTCACAGAGTGTTTGTTGTGGGGAAGGAAGGGAAAGGAGAATGTTAGCCACTTTGGGTATTGATAAAGCGGAATATCAAATCCAAACTCTTCTTCTTCTGGCAATATTCTGGCACAGAATCTCCTGCCAGTGGAGGATGCAGGTGCCCTGAGACTCCCCCAGCTGATGGAAGAGGGAGCCACATAATATTGGGCTGTAAAATTCTTAATCAATAAAATGTGATTGTTTCATGCCCAGTAAGTGTCTGTAGTAATATTAGGGGATTTTATTATAGCAACATTTTATAAAATCTGATTCTGTCTGTATGTTGTGGAGTTCTAAGAACAACTAAATAAATGCTTTGCGTGTGGTATCAAGGAGATTTTTTAATCTTCTCAATATTCTACCCCTGACATCTATGTTCTTTTGATTTCTCATGATCTCTTTGGTATTTTCATATCAAAGCAGGAAGTGACATAGAGGTATTTCATTGTCCTCACCTGAAAATACTGATAGAATCAAAAGTGGCAGATATGGTGAGCCTGAACAGCAGGAGGAGATGCAGAAAACAATAAACTGGGAAAGTGTGAGATGAAGAAAGGGGATTAGAAAGGGGAAGAAATGCAGGGAACATCTGGGCACGGCTGTTTGGATTCCTCATGGAAAGAAGCACTTCTTTCTCATCACCCAGCTCATGTATGAGATTAAAAATTCACTCTGATTCCCACCTTCCTATCTGTCTCCACTGTGGAATAGATTTGCCCTATAGTTAAAGGCATGGTTTGCTGCACACAATTTTCACAGGTTTGTTAAGGGATCTTTTATTTTGGAGATAAAACGAACATAGCCAACACTGAATGAGAATCCAGTGTCCTTTTAAAGGCATTAAATGAGAAATGTCCCTTATTTATGACTTGCAACTCAATATTCATGCACTTGGGGGCTGTACTGCATGTACTGCTGGAAACTCCAGCTGCACAGGAGATCGAGTCCATCCAGGTTTGACTAACCCCCAAACAATTCTTAAATCCAATTCTTAAATCCATTCTGCACTTTCATTTTCTGTTTAAACAACTGTCTATGGTGCTGAATTTACTTTGCCTAATTCCTCCTCCTCCTCCTCCCTACGTGTTTGTGTGTGCCAGCCCCTACTAGCCAAATATGGAAGCACATCCAAGCTACCTTAAAAGGACAACACCAGGCATCGGCTGTCATGGTGGCACAATTGCAGTGGTTGTGCAGGACAGGAGGCAGTTGTTCGCACTTGAAGAAACTAAACACAAGGAACAAGAACTGGGAAAGAGGCAGGGAAGAAAGGGAAGTAAAGGCAATCTATTAGGGCAAAGCCGGTCTCAGCAGCAAGAAGAGAAATGAATGCCAACAGCATATAATCAGCTGAATATTCAAAACTAAGTGCTTCCCAGGGGCAGGAAGATTAATCAAAAGGCCATTATGGGAGCCAATCAGCTCTACCCAAAGGAGGGGGGGGCAGGCACAAAGGATTCTTCTTTCTCATGTGCCTCCTAAGGTGACTGAGCATCTCTGGCTGAGAAGACTCTCAGAACAGCAAAAGCATCAGTGCCTTTTCTCTTTGTTGTTGTTGATTTTTTTGGGGGGGGGGGTTCCTATAAATGTATGACCCATTAATGCCCTTCTGCCTGGTCCCCTATTCCCATCTCCATTCTTGTCATTTGAATCCAATTGGTTTGGGTCCTACCCTCTGGGGCAGCAGAAAGCAAGCTTGCTCCATCTTTCTTGTGAGAAGTCCTTCAGATAGGTAAATATGGTGATCTTATCACATCACAGTCTTCTATTCTCCAGGCTCAACATCTCCAACTCCCTCAACAATTCCTTGTAAGGCTTGATTTACACAACCAGCACACCTTCCACCTTGTCAATATCCTTCTTAAACGACTTCAGGAGAGGCTTGACCAAGGCAGAATAGAGTGGTACTATTGGCATTGTGGGTTAAACCACAGAGCCTAGGGCTTGCTGATCAGAAGGTCGGTGGTTTGAATCCCTGTGACAGGGTGAGCTCCCGTTGCTTGGTCCCAGCTCCTGCCAACCTAGCAGTTCAAAAGCACATCAAAGTGCAAGTAGATAAATAGGTACTGCTCTGGCGGGAAGGCAAACAGCATTTCCATGTGCTGCTCTGGTTCGGCAGAAGCAGCTTAGTCATGCTGGCCACATGACCCGGAAGCTGTATGCCGGCTCCCTCGGCCAATAACGCGAGATGAGCGCCACAACCCCAGAGTCGGTCATGACTAGACCTAATGGTCAGGGGTCCCTTTACCTTTACCTTTATTGACTCCCTTGACATGGACACTATACCTCTGTTGTTGCAGCTAAGAATTACACGAGGTTCTTTTTTGCTGCGGCATCACACTATTCACTCATGTTAAGCTTGTGGTCTTATAAGATGCCCAGAACCTTACCACATGCTGTAATGGCTCTTAGCCAATCACACTGCAAGGCTGAGACCTTTGGGAGAGAAAACACAGAGCAAAAACTCCATATTGTGAGTCTATAGTGGAATGGGGAGATATTTTCTTCAGTGTTGTTGTGTATCCAGCAAAGGCGAAAGGAAGCAGGGGGCTTCTGTCTTCAGAGGGCTTTGCTATTGACAATAATCAACAATCAGACATTTAGTTGGCAAATGAGGATAATTCAGTTGCATTGATTTCTTGCCACAAATAATTCCTTTTTTCCTTTGTGCCAAGAGACAATTCATTGGAGTGGTTGAGGGTGGGGGAGAAAACAAAACTGGCTGAGGGCTTGAGATTGGATGATGTCATGTTACTTTCATAATGGAAGGATGAATATAATAATGGAAGTCCTAAAAAGATGTTTAAATAACACACTGCTTTGTAAGTAGCATTTTGTGGTGCTACACTGGTTACAAGAAATGTTGCATGTAAAACATATTTCACATAACATCTCATCATATTTTCCTAATGGTAAGAAACTCATAGAAAAGAATAAAGTTAAAACATATAGATTTTTATTTTCATTTGTTGGGGGGGGGGGAAGTATGTGTTTTTGTGATCAACATAGCACACTTAACCAATGTTAGCTGTATTTTCCTAAGCTCATTTGCTTTTGTTTGTAACATTAAAAAAATTCTCCTTTTCCCAAATGAAAAAGTAATCAACAAAGGGTTATTAACCTATTGTTGATTTTCTTGGTGAAGTCTTTAATTGAAATTGGACAGAAATTCTGAGTCATCTCGTTTTACTCTGGTGTAAAATGCCATTTTGAAAAACTGCAGCAAGATAATGAAACTTCAGGAAATTATGTTTAAAATAATATAGACTCTGTTAACTATATATGAGAATGAAAAATGGGTCTGTAGAGTGACATTTTCATAGGATTACTCTGTAGATTTGTTCCATTATTAAATGCATATGAGGCAAGAGACCTCAGAGTGAAAGGTGGCAATCATTGTCCTTCTTCCCCTCCCTGTATTATGCTCACAACAACCCTTGTGAGATAGCGGTAGGTTGTGCTGAGAGACCATTGCTGCCCAAAGCTCATACCCAGTGGGGATTTATGGCAAACCTTTATCTTCCAGATCCTAATCCAGGAGGGTGGAGCAACTTGATTCCCACCCAGCCTTTATCACTCCCCACCCCCAACCCAGCTTCTGCAAGCGCTAAGGGCTTTTTAGAGAAGCCATGTTGAATGTTAAGTTGCCGTTACTCAAATGCAAAACTAATAACTGCTGTTTAAATTGAAGCTGGGTTTTGTTCTATTTAACATCCAAAGGTCAGGCCTGTCTTGCAAACAAAAGGAGGTTTAATCTCAATGTTGGAGGGAGGGAGGGGTGGGTTTTATATGAAACATGGGTTCTGAAAGAGGTATTTAATCCATAAGGTCACAAACACCTTATCTCACAGCCTGCTCCATCTCTCAGAGGAAGGGAAAGCCAACATCCCATTTGCCACTTGAGATCTCCAGAAGATAATAGAATCACAGAATTGTAGAGTTGGAACGGGACCTAGTGGGTCATCTAGTCCAAAACCCTGGAATGTAGATCTACAGACTCCCTTGTTCAAGCAAGAGCTCTACTATTTGACTAATCCAAGGGGACATTTTTTAATTCATCCAGTGCTTTACCAGCTGCACTGGCTCCCGGTGGAGTACAGGGTCAGGTTTAAGGTGCTGGTTTTGACCTTTAAAGCCTTATACGGCTTAGGACCCTCGTACCTGCTGGACCGCCTCTCCCAGTATGCCCCGCAGAGGACATTAAGGTCCACAAATAATAACATACTGGAGATCCCGAGTCACAAGGTGGTTAGACTGGCCTCAGCCAAGACCAGGGCCTTCTCAGTACTAGCCCCGACCTGGTGGAACGCTCTCTCTCAGGAGACTAGGGCCCAGCGGGAGTTGTCATCTTTTCGTAGGACCTGCAAGACAGAGCTGTTCCGCTTGGCCTTTGGACTGACCCAGTCTGACTCCGGTGTTACCCTCCCCTAAGGTTTTATCCTACAGATATTTAAATGAGGTTGCACTTGTAGATTCCTAATTTTAAAATTGAATTTTAACATTGTATTTAATCTGTATTTTAAATGAATTGTTTCTTTTATGCTTGCTTTGATATTCTTGTTGTTAGCCGCCCTGAGCCCGGTCTTGACTGGGAAGGGCGGGGTATAAATGAAATTATTATTATTATTATTATTATTATTATTATTATTATTATTATTACTACTACTACTACTCAGAGTCTCTCCCTGGCCTAAAACTGCAGAAGGAAAGCCTTACAGTATGTCTGTGTCTGTAGCGCTCTCTCTCTCTCTCTCTCTCTCGTGGGGGCAGCCTCTGCCCCACACAAGAAATTGGTCCCTTCCATCCCCTCAAGGAGCTGCTACTTTGCTTGCATGCAGAGGTCCCCAGATTCAATCCCCAGCCAGCTAAGATTGGCCCATGAACTCTGCCTCAGTAGAACTACTACTGGGTACGTCTAGAGACGGACAGATATATGGTGGCTGTGCTCTGCCTCCACCATTGGAGGTAGCAATGCTTTTGAACACCGGGTGCTGGAAACTGCAGAAAGAGAATGTTGCTGTTGTGCTCAAATACTGCTCATGGGTTTCCCAAAGGCAGCTGGATGGCCACTGTGAATACAGGATGCTGGGGGGGATGAGTCATTAGGCTGCTCCAGGAGTCTCCTCTTAGGTTCTTAAGATAGGGCCTTTTTGGTGGTGGATCCCACCTATGGGATTCTCTTCTCAGGATTTTGCATTTTGCAACCTACCTTGACTTCTTTCAGTGAACCCCAAAAGACTTCTCCAATCTCTTTTTGGATAAGACCATGGTTTGGCCACTTGTGCTATCTCCCTGCATTGCAGGAGGTTAGATGACCATTGGGGATCCTTCCAACACTACAATTCTATGTTATCTCTATGTGATTTTTTCTTGGGAAGAAGGGTCCGGCTGCAGTGATTTCTCATTTACACTTTGCCTCTTTTACATTTATGGAGTTGATTTATGTACTGATTTTATTACTCACTTAATGACGTTTGTTTTACTGTGTTGAGGTGTTTGAGTGTAAGCCACTTTGGGAGGATCTAGTGGCGCTGTGGGTTAAACCACAGAGCCTAGGGCTTGCCGATCAGAAGGTCGGCAGTTTGAATCCTGGTGAGCTCCCGTTGCATGTCAAAGTGCAAGTAGATAAATAGGTACCACTCCTGTGGGAAGGTAAACAATGTTCCCGTGCGCTGCTCTGGTTCGCCAGAAGCGGCTTAGTCATGCAGGCCACATGACCTGGAAGCTGCACGCCGGCTCCCTCTGCCAGTAAAGCAAGATGAGCACCACAACCCTAGAATCGTCCGCTACTGGACCTAACGGTTAGGGGGTCCCTTTACCTTTTTATGCTTCTGAAAGGCTGCATAGAAACCATTCAAATAAATAAATGTAAAAAGCAAATAAAGGCGCCTCACATCCAAAATGATATTTTAGAGTCAGAAAAGGGCAACCAAAATGATTAAGGGATGGAGTGACTCTGCTATGGGAAAAGGCTGCCGCATTTGAGACTTCTTCATTTAGAAAAACAATGTGAATATGAGGCAACATGGCAGAAGTTTGTTAAATTACGCACCGCTTGCAGAAGGTGGATAAAGTCCCCCTCCCCATAATATAAGAACAGCCAGTGAAGCTGAATATTGGAGGATTCAATTGGAGCTGAATATTGGAGGATTCAAAAAGAGTCATTTTTCATGCTGCACAAGTGCACATAGTTAAACTGTGGAACTCACTCCCACAGGAGGCAATGGTGGTCACCAACCTAGATGGCTTTAAAACTGGATTGGACAAATGCATTGAGGAGAGTTGCTGTAAACTTCAAGAGGGGAATGTGCTGCTATTGTGTTTGAATCCTGCTTGTGGGCTTCCCATTGAGGCACTTGGTTGGCCACTGTCAGGACAGGATGCAGGACTAGATGGGCCATTGGTCTGATCCAGCAGGCTCTTCCTATGTCCTTATGTCATTGCTCTTGAAGGAATTAGGACTGAGAGATGGCTTCTGTAGATTTGGCTCGGGCCTTCCTCTTTGAAGGCAAGTAAAAAGGCATAAAAACACAAGAACGTAAAAAGGGCCTGCTGGATCAGGCCAATGGCTCATGTAGTCAAGCATCCTGTTCTCACAATGGCCAGCCAGATGCCTGTGGAAACCAGCAAGCAGAATTCACACTCATCTCCACCGTGATGCTTTTCCTCCCGGAAATCTTCACCTGCCCAAATGCCGGTGTCATCTCCTTTCCACGCGATGGGTAATCTGAGAGTCTTCACATTTCGGGGACACCCCCTCTAAGCAGCCAAAAGAAACAACGAGACAGACGCTCCAAGGGAGAATGTGACACCTGGATATTACAGCCTGTAATGGAATCAGCCAAGTGTTAAATGTAGCTTTTAAATAGGTTTTGTGTTCTCCATTAACTTCCCTGATGTTGATTAGTTCTGACAGGGGGGGAAATGGGCTGGTCAGCAACTTTTCCTCTGCCAAGTTTCGGCGGCTCACTGCCACCGTGGAGGTGTGCCGGATTGATCAGGTCCCACATGCATGGGGAATCAATTGACATGGAAAGGCGTGTATTTTGCAGTGGATGCTTAGAAGGAGAAATGCTTGTTGGTGTGTTCTTGGCCACTGTCCTGGAATGCAACCCCACGAGTCTGAAGGAAAGGACTTTTTGTGATGTGGCACAGAGGGGACCCACCTCTTATGCTTTCTCCCCCCCCATCCTGAGTCTTCCAGCATGATTATTGTTACATGCCACCCCAATCTCTGAGGGGTGAGAGATTCCAGGGGTTCCAGGCACTTACCCAAGTTCTATTTCCTTGGAATGAAGGCCAGCGAAGACAGTGGTGTCTTTAGGGTATATGGTTTTATTTACACATCTATACAACATGAGAATAAGGTGGAGGGGCTGGTAGCATTAACACCCCGGCAGATGTTGCTTCTCCATTAGTCACAGCTTTGGATGCGGTACAATCAAGCATGTCTGTGCTTCCAGCCTGTTTCCGTCTTAGCTCACACCCTCAACTCTGGCTATCCTTCTATCTACCTGCCAGATGAGAGGGGGTGGAGGAAAGTCCCATCCATTAGCCTCTTCCAACACTCTAACCACACCAGCACACTAGCTCTTTCATTAAATAAAGCAAACAAATAAGGAAACACACAGCTCTCTGCCCTCCAAAAGAGAGAAATGGTCAAGAGCGGGTCAGGTAGGACAGCCAGGAGTCAAGCCACTGCTGCCCTCCAGCATCACTTTTACCTAGGGGCCCGCTACACAGTGAAGCAGAGGGTGGGTAAAATTGAGGCAGGTCTTGGTCGTATGACAAAGGTAAGATCTGGTGGGAAGCTGTTTGCCAATCAATGTAAGACATTCCCTGTCTTAAAACCTGAATGACTTACTCAGAGGCATTTTCTGAAGTTACATAATGTACACTCCAAAACTGAAGAAGTGCCTGATGAATAAATACCCTGAGCCCATCTGTTCTTCATTTTGAAAAGGCCCTTCTTCCTCTTCTTCTTCTTTCACATTCTGAGAAGATCATTTGCGTAATGAAAGGAAGTTGTTATTTCCACTGTGTTCCCAACATCTCACACTTAGCACATCCCACGTCTAACGATATGATTGAGAGATGTTCAGAACCAAAGATGTGACACTAACTCACTTTTCCCCCCAAGGAAGACTTGATTTTTTTATTTTTTGCATTTCTGCCAACCAGGATGATGTCATTTCCAACATTCATCTTAAACATAACTGTACAATCCCCATCACTTTTGAGTTACAGGAGAAATGACAACCCTATTGCAGGGACATCTGTCTATCTTTTGCCTAGGGGGTCACCTCACCTGCACCTATGATGATGGCTGTGATCACCGAATCATGGAATCATAGAATTAGAAGGCCATCTAGAATTAGAGGGCCATCTAGTCCAATCCCCTGCAATGCAGGAATCACAGCTAAGGAATCCCTGGTGGGTGGCCATTCAACTCCTGCTTAAAAACTTTCAGTGAAGGAGAGTCCACCACCTCCAGAGGCAGTCCATTCAACTGTCAAATGTCTCTTACCATCAGAAAGTCATTCCTCATGTTTAGTTAGAATCGCCTTTCTTGTCATTTGAATCCATTTCTTCAGGTCCTACCCTCTGTAAAAGCAGAAAATAAGCTTGCAAATGCATCCTCTCTCATTCTTTTCTCCAGGTTAAACATGCCCAACTGCCTCAACTGTTCCTCATTAGAGTTGATTTCCAGAACCTTGACCCTCTTTGGTCACCTTCCTCTGCACAATGATGTAGAAATTGTGATATTTGATTGAATATTAGATATAGATTTTGATTTTGTTCTAACTGTCCTAATATTAATTGCATTTAGGCTTGTTCTGCATTTTGTGACTCTCATGCCTCCCTCCTATGCTGCATTCCATCTCACCTATCTGCCTCTGAAAGTGGCACAAATGATCAACCAGAATACTTTGCTATGTCTGTTTTGAGTTGTGTGTGTGTGTTTGTGTGTGTTAATCCAACATTTCTCCTTGAAGCTTTTTGACATGTTTTGTGAACAGGGAAGTAAGATATAGGATTGGAATGTCAATAGCCCCCATTGGCTTGGATGCCTAGGTAACTGGGGTTAAAGTGTGATAGTTTAGACCAGACCTCAGGAAGTTGATACTAGTGTGGAGTCATGTATCATGGCATCCCATGACCTGTAACTTTTCTTGATGTATGCTGAAGGATGTTTTGAAGTTTTATGACTGTTTGTGTGCTGTGTTTGGATCTGCTATTTAAGCTTTGTTCTGATGTTCCTCTTGGCAGTCTTTTCTAACTACAGTAACAGTTCTCATGAACAACTGGTTAGCAAGGCTGTCCAATTTCAATAGCTTTAATAAACTGGATTCCTACTGGATCTGTTGGGCTTGCTGTTATTCTTTTGGATCCATGTCTTTATTTGAAAGGTGTTCCCTCATCTGGGTAAGAAACAAGTGGGGTAGAAGCAAATTCTTACCAAAACATGCTCCAGCTTGTCCATATCCTTCTTAAACTGTGGTGCCCAGAACTGGACACAAGACTCCAGGAGAGATCTGATCAAGGCAGAATAAAGTGACTTGCTTTGATTTGGACATTGCCTCCCTTTATCTGAACATTAGTTCCTTTGATCAGGACATGACAACAATTAGAAACCAGTAATGCACATCTTTTTGGGCACAGTACTGGATCAAATGCCTACCAGCTCACTCAGATTAAGTATAAGGCTTCCTCTCTTTCATGCTATGTCTGTCACAATAACATCTTGCAACCCTCTGTAAACAAGAACTTCCCACCAGCACACTAAAGGACAAAACTGCTACCTCTGCATCTCTTGTGAAAATTGCCACTGGAAGATACTTCTTCCAAAGTTTCTTCCAAACTGATCTGTATGTATTTTCCTTAGGCGTGAAAAGGAAAAAAAGCCAGCAATGATGCCTAGAGGAATATTCCTGGTTGCTTATTACAATAAAAATTCACCACCACCCACCCACCATGTTTATTTCACTTTTTCCTACACACTGTTCAATTTGGAGGTGTTGTTTTCATTTCTATTCTAATTAACATAGTAGAAGAGGGAAAATACACTCCCAAATACAAATCGCACAGATGTTTATTCTTCCGAGCTACCTCCTTTCAAAGATTTGTGGCTCCATAAAAGAAGCTACCTGGAAAAATATGTGTTGCCTGCATGTTGATGATGAAAATTCTTTGTAGCATTGCTTGGCTAAAGTGATGGTCACACAGCACCTTCTCTTGGAATAAATAGGTAGAGTCAGAAATGCCGGGTGCAAACTTTTGAGTTACATTTCTCCAGATACATTTTATTTCTTTGTATCCTTACACCATAAGGAGATAAATATACAGTAATTTAAAAACTTTAAAAAAAACACCTTGCCATTGTAAGAAAGGAGGCCACCAGAGTTTGTGTTATCTGGTCATCATGTCAAGGGCAAAAGCCTGTAACTGCCCATTGCTTCCTGTGCAACCACAGGTCAGAGAGCCATCATGATTGCTGCTGGTGGGGAAGGAAGGAAATTGCACTTCCGCAGCAGCAAATTGTTGAAATTTGAGTTCTTGGAAAATAATTTTTGCTACAACAATAGCACTTCTTTGAACTACATAATGGAGAAATGAAGACAGGCATGCATTTATCATTCAGCACACACACACATGTGCAGCGCCTCGCTGCCACCCCACATAATTTGGAAAGGCCCTAAAGGAAATGGTTTGTCTTCTCCCAAGGAAGATATCAGAGGCAAAAGCTGAGCTCAGCCCGCTTTTGACTTCTGCGGTATTTCTTCTCCCAAGTGGTCCTGCGTAATGTAACTGTCCTTTCTTCAGAAACATTAAATTTTGGCACTCCAGCTTCCATTTTATTAGGCTAATAAAATAATGGACCTATAAAATTTCTGGACCTTAAAGGTTACTTAGTCAAGTGTGTGAGACAAAAGGAGGGAGAAAGCAGGAGTCCTGCAAAGGTCTGGCTGGAGCTTCTGACCCCTTCCAGAGTCCAGGAAACACCGTCCAGCAGGAGGAACGTGTTTTTGTCCATTAAAAACAAAAAGGAGTAGAACACAAGACCCCTTTCTGAGGACTAGGAATATATTTTCTATGAAATAAAAAGCTACAGAATATGAATACATGAAAATGTTATAGTGTATTTAAAGCAAAGGAATGGTTAATAGACTCATTGTAGAGTTGGAAAGGACCCCAAGGGTCATCTATTGCATGTCATTGTTGGCATCCATCTGGAGACAGTGGAAGGAGTACACCTTTGAGGGTGAAGTCAAACCACTGGAGAGTTACAGCGTCTGCTGTGGCTGTAGAGACATGTTTTGTTGCAGCTGGGGCAGATGAAGGCATCCAGTTGTGCTGCTGCAGATGCACCACAATGTTTGTTTTCTCTGTGGTCCTCCTAGTGCCCAGCAATGCATGCTGGACTTGATAAAGGGATGGCAAGATCCTTGTTTATTTCAATTTGTTATAACTTTTATGTATGTCCTTTGCAAAGGAAAAAAAATCTAGCGACTTCCATTTTTTGTTTTTGTTTTTAACAGGGTTTTTATTGCTATATAGCAAAATATTAATATATTTCTGCTTCCTTTTATAGTCATGCCATGTGAACAGGACCAAAGCATCCTCTGAACAATCCAGTGTGAATCCATATAATATCCTGAGAACAGGATCTAGTATAATGGCTGCCAGAAGACTTCCCAGGGAAGAACATGGTCCTCAGGCTGCAAAAAGCTCCCCACCTCAACTGCAGAGATTTCACTGGGAATTGGGGTATCTGGGCCTCCTGCGATGTCATTGTTTCTAAATTCTTGTAAAGAGAAAAAGAGTTATTTCAAAAACTCTCTTCCAGAGGAAAGGTTTCACAACCTAGGGCTTTTGAAAAAGTTCCACGCCTACCAAAAATAAAATAAAATAAATCAATTCAGAGAAAACAAATTATTGTTTGATTTAGCAGTTTACCTACAAACAATGTTTACTCCACAAACAATGAGCAGGCAAACTATTTTCATATATTTCTGGTTACAGGTAGGTAGCCGTGTTGGTCTGCTTGTGCTCCAGTGCAACAAGAGAACAGCAGGGAGGAAGGCAAGGAGGCAAGGAGGCAGGCCGGCAGGCAAGCAAGCAAGCAAGCATCAGGAGGCCGAGGTGAGCTTCTGAATTTGGAGGGCATAGGTGCTTCAGAGAGTGGGTTGGTTGGAGTGAGCTGCGAGGAGATGGGAGGCTTGGGTGAATAGGCAGGTGATAAACAAGTGGATGGGTGAGGTGTAAAGGCACAGGCAATTGGTCAGGTGCAAATGGAGGACGGGTGACCAGGTGTGGGCAAAGGTGGGCAGGTAGGTGAGGGTTAATGAGTGGATGGAGGGAATCACAACGGAAGAATCCCTGATAAATAACTACCCAACCACGGCTTTAAAAACCTCCAGTGAAGGAGACTCCTCCACCTTCTGAGGGAGCTTGTTGCCCTGTCGAACAGCTCTTACTGTCAGAAGGTTCTTCCTCATGTGAACAGTGAAGTCCCAGGAATCCTTAAAAGCTAGTCTGAAAAGCCGAGTTGGAACTTGCTTTCTAAAAGCGTAAAAAGAGGTGCACATCCTTGTGTACATTGTAAACTCTGCCACTACAACTGATCCTGCTTCTTTTGGGGGGAAGAGGGACTCAGAGGAGAGCCCTTGCCAGCAACCTTGCCAGCAACCTGCGCAAACAGTGGGGGGTTCCTGCCTGTTGATGTTGTGTTATTCACGCCTGGCAAAATTCTAAAGGGCTAAAAAACCCACAAGTTTATAAAAAGGGCACGGAATACGTTAGTCCCCCCCCCAATAGATCTTGTGCCTGTTGTTTAAAGTACTGCCAGAAATAAAATTTCCACCCAAATTCAAAACATGAAGGCTCCTAGGCTTGCACATCGAAGCTCAATGTTCTCAAACTTGTCTTCAATATATGAAATGGGAAGGATGTTGTCACTTTGCATTTTGGTTGGCCACAGGCAGGTGGCAATATGGATTGCAGTGAGAAATGCTGCTGGGCAGGTGGACAACCCAATCGAGGAGGGGAGGAAGGGCATGAGGGACAGAAATAGTGACCAAAATGTGTGGTGGGGACCGAAGGATGGAGAAGCAGGTGGGAGGTCCAGGCAAGTGGTCAGATGAGGCGAGGAGAAAGGATCTGCCAGGTGAGCAGTGGCATGAGGAGTGGAGGGAGGAACCAGAGGATGGAGAGGCAGAAAAGTGAGCAGGTGGGTGGCCTAGGGTCCTTTTTTTCTTTGCAAGGTGTAAAGGGAGAGGGAAATGAGTTTGGCAAGATGTACAGGGAGAGGTTCACAAGGTGTAAAGGAATAGAAGTGTGGGTTGGTGAGAGGGTGGGAGCATTGGTGAGTGAAGCAAGTAGAGGCCTGGAGAATGAAACCCAGTTTTTCAGTGGTTGAAACGACTGGCTTGTTTTAGCACAAACTGAAACCTGGATAGAGCCCAAGGATGCAAATTTCTGTTCCTTTGTACTGTGATTATATAGCAAGCAAAGATCCATTGGTCCATATAACTCGGTGGGGGTGGGGAGCAGCCTCTGGTAATAACAGATTAAGGTTATAAGGCTGGCTGTGAAGCAGACATAAAAATGGCAAGAGGGAGGCCACTCGCTTGCCCCATCTGGCAGCACAAGAGGTGATATTTGGCAAGGCTCAATAGCACTCAAAGGGCGGCCCATCTAAATGATGTATATGCAACATTCATTTCCTTGAAGGGGAGTTGTAAAACCTGTCATGAACAGAGACGGGAGTGGAAGATGTCAGAAGGGGGAGAAAGAGGGGCTCCACATACCAGTGAAATGGTGCAGAGAAACAACGAAGCTGCAGAAGGGGCTGGATCTGTTTACAAGGAGGGCAACTGAGCCACGTGGCCATATGGAAAAGCTGGTGTGTGTGTGTGTGTGTGTGTGTGTGTGTGTGTGTGTGTAAGTGTAAGAACAGCCATAAACATTCTTATGCCAAAGGTGAAAAGTCACATGGATTTGCCTTTCATTGGGGTTGGCATTATTTCCTTTTAGTGACACACAGAGAGGAATAATATTGCTTCTCTAGTTTGTTGGTGCAGGAGTGGAGCTGCGCCTTCTTCCCTCCAATGCAAGCTGAGCAAAGACTACCACCACCAACTCTACTGCCTCTGCTTCTTCCTCCCGTTGCTGCCACTGCAGGGTTATTGGCAGTGGTGGTTACAGTGACCGCAGCATTGGCCTGCCTGCAAGCAGCCAACCTCCCCATAGCTGGGGAGCCCTACAGCCGCCGCCATTTCCCCTGTCGTCGATCATGACTGCTGTGGCAGTGGCTGTGGTGGATCCCATCTCAGCCATGCTGCAGTCCGGCTTGCAGGACGCTTGCCTGGTATGCCACCATGCTCGGTGTGCTGGGCTAGGCGCTTGGCCTCCTTTTGGCATCGCACACGTGTGCAATGTCATAGGCACACACAGCATGAACTGTTGTATCAGAGCCACAATATGCCCCTGAGCTGTCCCCACTTGATAGTTCAAAGCATCACCTC
This sequence comes from Zootoca vivipara, assembly GCF_963506605.1. Classification (NCBI taxonomy): domain Eukaryota; kingdom Metazoa; phylum Chordata; class Lepidosauria; order Squamata; family Lacertidae; genus Zootoca; species Zootoca vivipara. Next base: position 43,727,212 of record NC_083281.1, on the reverse strand, counting down.
CCGGTCAGGTGTGGAGAGCCATGAACATTTAATTATTACATTTATATCCCACCTTTTCCTCCAAGGTCCTCAATGCAGTGTACATTGTTCCTCCCCTTCTCATTTAACCCCCCACAACCATTCTGTGAGGCTGGTTAAGCTACAGTAAGTGACTGGCTCAAAGTCACCCAGTCAGCTTCATAGCCAAGTGGAGATTCGAACTCTGGTCTCTAAGGTCTTAGTCTGACACACTGTCTTTTTCTTTTCCTTTAAATTTTAAAAAGTTAATTATTAAATTGTTTCAACATATAACAACACAATGCAAGTGTCACAGTGGCCGGAGTGGGCTACTTCAGAGTAACGACGCTACGCAGCTCTGCATTTTATTCTTTTATTGGTGCTGCGTATTTACAGTGCTGAAGTCATTGCTATTTACACGGAGTGATGTGGTCAGTCGGTTCCAGAACCTCCGAATGGCTTTTGGCGCGTCTTTCTCCAACACAAAAGCTTTGGCAGACCCATCCTCTTTCCCCTCCTCTTTCTGCGTAATTCCGGAGTTGGGGGGATGGGTCTCCCCCCCTTATTCGCCCCTTCCTGTCCCACCTGGGACCCTGGCTCCTCTACCTTGCCTGAGCCTCGGACACGACTTCCTGCTTCCCCATTGGAATCGGAACTCTCTCTGCTTTCCCCTGTGCTCGGGGATGGGCTTGAACTCAGGAGGGGAGGGACTTCGCGATATCCCCTGTCCCTCACATCCACCCCCCCAAGCTCTCCTTCACCCCTCCCCAGGTCCCCCCCAGGTGTCGGTGACGACTGGAAGCCTAAGAACTCAGTGCTTTCCGAGCCCGTTGGTGTGAACACCTCCCCCCAGTCCTGCGAGCCCCCCCCTTCCGCCTGGGAGGACGGGAATCCCAAAAAGTCCGTGGCGTCAGAGCTGGTAGGGGTAAAAATGTTCTGCCAATCTGCTCCTTCCTCTGACTGGGTGGATCTCGGTGACACCCATACCTCATCCTCTGGTTCCTCAAACTCCGCTTCCCAGCGCCATGGTGAACTGCTCTCCCGTGCTTCCTCCCCCTCCCCCTCCCTTTCCATGTGCCAGGGCTTGGGTCTATGGGGAAAGAGGGCGTGAAATTCTTCTACCAGGAATTCCTCCTGTATCTGAGTGGCTGGGACCCATTCATTCTGGGACGGTGGAGCATCCTCCCATGCCATGAGGTACTCCAGGCCCCCCACCCCCCTCCTTGAGTCCAGGATGGCCGTGGCCTCATTGAGTTGCTCCCTGCCTTCTCTCTCCCCCCCTCCCTCAGGGGTTTGTTCGCTGCCTCGGAGCCTGCTGCTTTCCCTGTACGGCGACAGCAGCGATCTATGAAACACTGGGTGCACCCTCATGTCCTCCGGCAGTGCCAGCCTGTATGCCACCGGGTTGACCTGTTGCGTGACCGTGAAGGGGCCCAACCTTCTGGGCACCAGCTTTTTGCACCTCCCTCTGATGGGAAGGCCCTCCGAGGACAACCAAACTTTGTCCCCCACCCTAATGACCTCCCCCGGTCGCCTGTGGCGATCTGCCCCCTCCTTGTACGCTTCCTTGGCTCTCTCCAAGTGTTCTCTAAGCTGCTGGTGCACCGTCTCCAGTTCCTCTGCCCAATCCTCAGCCTGTGGGCCCTCCTCCTCCTCCTCCCCCTCCCTCTCTGGGAAAGATCTGAGGTCGCGCCCGTAATTGGCCTTAAAGGGTGACACCCCTGTGGAGACGTGCACCGCATTGTTGTAGGCAAATTCTGCCAGTGGCAGGCGATCCACCCAGTCCGTTTGCCGCTGGCTGACGTAGCATCTCAGGTACTGCTGCAGAATGGCGTTGACCCTCTCCGCCTGTCCATTGGTCTGCGGGTGTCTAGCCGTCGACAAGCTGACCTCCACCTGCAGGAGGTTCATTAGCCGCCGCCAGAACCTGGAAACAAATTGGCGGCCACGATCCGAAATAACCCTTAAAGGTAATCCATGCAGTCTGAATACGTGATCCACAAACAGTTTGGCTGTCTCCTCTGCAGAGACCGCCCTGGCACACGGTATAAAGTGGCACATTTTGGACATGAGGTCCACCACCACCAACACTGCGGTCTTGCCCCTGGAAGAAGGCAGATCTGTGATGAAGTCCATAGACACCACTTCCCACGGCCTGTGTGGCGTGGCTAAGGGCTCCAGCAATCCTGGTGGCGCTGCTCTGACCACCTTTGCCCGCTGGCAGGTGTCACAGCCCCGTACATAGTCTCTAACATCTTCCCGCACCCCTGGCCACCAGAAGTGTCTCATGACTAGGTGAGCGGTTTTGTCCCTCCCAAAATGACCCGCCGTTGGGTTGTCGTGCAGCTGCTTGAGGACCGTACGTCTAAGCTGGGTGGTGGGCAGGTACAGTGCACCCTTGTAGAAAAGCAGCCCCCTGCGTTCTGCAAAGTCTTTTGCCTGCTCCCCCCCCTCTCAGTTCTCTGAAGATGCGGTTGGCAAATTCATCCGCTGCCGTCAGTGCTGTGAGTTCCGCCTCGCTCACCACTGCTGCTCCGCAGGACCATGCTGACGGGGGGAAAATGTGTCTGGGTGCCGGTGGCGCCTCCTCCTCCATGTACTCTGGCTTGCGGGAGAGGGCATCCGCCCTGACATTCTGCTCTCCCGGGATGTAGTGTATGGAGAAGTTGAAGTTCGAGAAGAACTCTGCCCACCGTATCTGCCGCTGGTTGAGCACCCTGGCAGTTCTCCAGAACTCCAGGTTCTTGTGGTCTGTGCACACCTGGATGGGGTGCTTGGCGCCCACCAGGAAGTGTCTCCAGTGCTGGAACGCAGCGTGGATCGCAAGAAGTTCCCGATCAAACACCGTGTAGTTTCGCTCTGGCTGGGTCAACTTCCTGGAGAAGAAGGCACAGGGTCTCCACTCTCTGTTGGCGTCCAGTTGCAACAAAATGGCGCCCACAGCTTTATCAGAAGCATCTGTCTCCACGCGTAGGGGCGCGTCCCGAACCACGTGGAACAGGTTCTGGTCTGAGGCGAACACCCTCTTGAGGCTTTCGAACGCTGCTTGCGCCTCTGGTGTCCACCTGAACTTCTGCTTGCCTCTCAGGCAGTCAGTGATGGGAGCCGTAACGCGAGAGAAGTTCTTGATGAACTTCCTGTAGAAGTTGGCGAAGCCTAGTAGGCGTTGGGCATCTTTGCGCGTCCTGGGGCTGTGCCAGTCCAGGATGGCCTGCACCTTGTCCTTGTCCATCGCCAGCCCCTTGTCTGACAGCTTGTAGCCCAGGAAGTCCACCTCCTTGGTGTGAAACTTGCACTTCTCCAGCTTCACATACAGGTGGTTCTCCTTCAGGCGCTGCAACACCTCCCTGACATCTTTCACATGCTGCACTGGGTCATCGGAATAGATAAGGATGTCATCCAGGAAGACCAAGCATTTCCTGAAGAGGAGGGACCCCAGGACGTGGTGCATGAAGGCCTGGAAGCATGCTGAGCCCCCTTGCAACCCGAAGGGCATCACCAGATATTCAAAAGAGCCCAGAGGCGTGAACATCGTGGTTTTCCATTCATCGCCTTCCCGGATCCTGATTAAGTTGTACGCCCCCCTCAGGTCTAGCTTGGTGAAGATCTTGCCCCTGCGCGCTGCTGTCAACAGATCGTCCACTCTGGGCATGGGGAAAGCCACTGGCTCTGTCACTGAATTCAGCCGTCTAAAATCCACCACAAGACGGCGCTGTTGCGTGTCTTTCTTGTCCACCCAGAAGACTGGGCTGCCCCCTGCTGCCTTGCTTTCTCTGATGAACCCCCGCTTGAGGTTCTTGTCGATGAAAGCACGCAGATCCTCCAGTTCCTGGTCTGACATGGCGTACAGCTTGGCTGGGGGTATAGTTGCCCCTGGCACCAGGTTGATCTGGCAGTCAAAAGGCCTGTGTGGGGGTAGGTGGTCGGACTCCGCTTCGCTGAAGACCTCCTGCAGGTCCCAGTACGGCTTGGGTATCGCCTCACCCCCTTTGACGTGCATGGTGGCCACCGTGGCTATCGGAGGCCCCTCCCCTGGTTGGTGCTGCATGCAATGTTCCAGGCAAAAGTCCGATCCAAAAGTGATGCATCTCTGGTGCCAACTGATGGAGGGGTCGTGGCGCGCCAGCCAGCTCATGCCCAAGATGATGGGGGGGTCTGAGATGGTGGTGACGTTGAATGCCAGTGTCTCTGAGTGCCTTCCCACCGTCATTTTCATGGGGGGGGGTTTGATGAGTGATGGCCCCTCCCAGCAGCTCTCTGCCGTCAATGGTCGCCACGTGCAGAGGAAAATCCAGCTGCAGAAGCTGTATTTGGTGCTCTTCTGCAAAGTTTCTCGAGAAGAAGTTGGCAGATGCACCACTGTCAATTAAGGCGAGGACTGTCAGGGGATAGCCATTTGGGAGCGTTAGTGTGACTTCTAGAACCACTCCTGCTCTGGGAGGGGTGGGCTGGCTCTGCTCCTCTCTGTGCGGGTGGGTGGGCTGGGGCTGTTGTTTGCTGACTGTGCCTGGCTGCTGCCCCTTGTCTCCTGCAGCCAGGCTTTCCCGTTTCCCTGCTGTGGTGCTGCGTCAGTGGGGGAGGGCACAACCGTTCCCGCCTTTCCTTGCCACTCCCTGCGATGTGGGCAGTCTCTGACGAGATGCTGGGGGGAGTTGCACAGAAAGCAATTCCCACCCCTTCCCTCCTTGCGTCTTGGCGCCGCTGGGGTTTGAAAAGCCCCCCCGCGCGCGCGATATCAATCTGCATGGGTTCCTGGTCCTGGCTTGCCCCAGGCGTGGCTTGAAAGGGTTGTTGGGGGAGTGGCTTCTCCTGCGACCGTGGGAACCAAGCCCGCTTTGCGCGCGTTGCTTGCTTGTCGCTCCACCGGGATTCCTGTCTCACCCCCACCGCCAGAGCCGCTTTGCTCAGCTGATCCATATTACTGGGCTTTGGACCTCTCGAGAGCTCATCCTTCACCTCCTCATGCAACCCCAAGTAGAACGCTGCTTGCATTGGGGGTGACTCCAGTTCCCACCCCAATCTGTGCACCAGCATGGTGAATTTCGCCCAATACGCGCGAACTGTCATATTTCCTTGGCGTAAATTATGAAGTTCCTCCTTAGTCTGGTCCATATGACTATCGGACGAATACATCGTTTTCAAACCTTCTAGAAATAGTTTGACATTCTTCATGCAAGGATTCTTTGTTGCGATTAACGGTCTTAGCCACTCCCTGGCTGCCCCGGTAAGGTGCTCCACAATAAACGCTACCCTGTGCTCATCATCAGGGAACTCATCGTGGTGCAGCTCAAGAGCATACACAATCTCAGTCTCAAAGCCCTGATATTCCCTCGGGTCTCCATTGAACTTGCTTACTAGGGTCCCGGCTCTCCTTCCTGGCAGCACTTGGACTTGGGGTGCCCCTCCCGCCTTGTTTTTCTCTGCATCCAGCTTGTTTTGGAGGTCTACCGCCACCGCCCTTAATTCCTGCTCTCTTTCCTGTAGCGCTCTCACCTGTTCCGCAAGTTGTAGCCGGTCGTCCTGGACCTTCTTAGTCTCTTCTTTAGCTGCCTTCAATTCCCCCTGCGCCTGCAGCGACAGCTGCTGCAGTTCTTGCTGGGCTTGCTCCGCGATCTGCCGCCATCTCTCCGCCTCTGACACGCTCATCCCGGCAACTCCAAAGTAGCCCAAAAAAAGGATTCGGAGGTTGCTGTCACAGTGGCCGGAGTGGGCTACTTCAGAGTAACGACGCTACGCAGCTCTGCATTTTATTCTTTTATTGGTGCTGCGTATTTACAGTGCTGAAGTCATTGCTATTTACACGGAGTGATGTGGTCAGTCGGTTCCAGAACCTCCGAATGGCTTTTGGCGCGTCTTTCTCCAACACAAAAGCTTTGGCAGACCCATCCTCTTTCCCCTCCTCTTTCTGCGTAATTCCGGAGTTGGGGGGATGGGTCTCCCCCCCTCATTCGCCCCTTCCTGTCCCACCTGGGACCCTGGCTCCTCTACCTTGCCTGAGCCTCGGACACGACTTCCTGCTTCCCCATTGGAATCGGAACTCTCTCTGCTTTCCCCTGTGCTCGGGGATGGGCTTGAACTCAGGAGGGGAGGGACTTCGCGATATCCCCTGTCCCTCACAGCAAGTAAATAATGAAATATCCCACCATAACCCAGCCAGAAGCTGGCCTTTAGACAATACATACATAATATAAACCAAATAACAAAAGTCCTTGTCCCGAACTATTATCTGATGCTCTAATCCAGGGGTCAGGTAACTTTTTAAGCAGGGGGCCTGTCCACTGTCCCTTAGACCTTGGGGGGGGGGTGTCGGACTATTTTTTTGGGGGGGGGGATGAACGAATTCCTATGCCCCACAAATAACCCAGAGATGGATTTTAAATAAAAGGACACATTCTACTCATGTAAAAACATGCTGATTCCCAGACTGTCTGCAGGCCAGATTTAGAAGGTGATAGGGCAGGATCCGGCCCCCGGGCCTTAGTTTGCCTACCCATGCTCTAACCATTACAACACACTGGCTCTCCTTGGTTGGACTGGCAACATGGGTAGGCCTTCTGAACTGGCTCCCAAAGAAATACATGCTTGTCATTTTTAATGTTGGTATTGAGGCGTGTGTGTCAGAAGCAAGAGAACACAAATCTCTCCCCCCCCCCTGAAAATTCTCATTTCCTTGCATGTTCTTGCTAACCACATATTGGCTGGCCCTTCTTAACCACAGCTCCAGGACCTGCTTAAATGCAGCTCGAGTGGAAATTGCGGGTTCATAAAAAGCCTGGAATCTTAAAATTATGGTTCCCACAGCAACTGCAAAATGGCAATTATCTTCATTTTGTCCATTCCTGAAACAGGAAGACGTATCGATCTCCTAAATCTACAGCCTCCCTTTTATTGCAGCTTAAATTAACATCTTGACAATGGCAGGTGGGCGAGGAAGAGGAGAGGAGACATGTGAGGCCTGGACTCTGGCCACCGTTCCCCTTTCTTTCAAAATGCCCCCCCCCAGCACAGAACATTTGCAAAGAAAACCCACTCCCACTATGAAAAACCAAGCCCCCTCAAAATGCATCATGGATAATTTATTTCCAGTTAGATCATTAGATTGACTCCTTGCAACAAACATAATTCATGGGATAGGCTGTGTCAACCCCTCTCTTTCTATATATCATCTATAATAAATATTGCCACAATAAAATTCATTGCTTGTGGCACTCCTTATTAATGTCAGCACGGCTCAGCAAAGAGTTATAATATCAACCTGGCCAGGAAGAATTTATACAGCTCCTGCTTGTCCTGCTCTGTTGGAAGGACTGGGCCAGCTGGACACATGCAAATGTACACCTAGGGTAAGGTAAAGGTAAAGGTAAAGGGGCCCCTGACCATCAGGTCCAGTCGTGTCCGACTCTGGGGTTGCGGCGCTCATCTCGCTCTATAGGCCGAGGGAGCCGGCGTTTGTCCGCAGACAGCTTCCGGGTCATGTGGCCAGCATGACAAAGCTGCTTCTGGCGAACCAGAGCAGTGCACGGAAACGCCGTTTACCTTCCCGCTGGAGTGGTCCCTATTTATCTACTTGCACTTTGATGTGCTTTCAAACTGCTAGGTGGGCAGGAGCTGGGACCAAGCAACGGGAGCTCACCCCATTGCAGGGATTCGAACCGCTGACCTTCTGATCAGCAAGCCCTAGACTCTGTGGTTTAACCCACAGCGCCACCTGGGTCCCTATCATTAGGCAGAGTGAGGCACTTGCCTCAGATAGCAAATAGTGCATGGCAGGGACTGGCAGCAAAGTGCTGGAGGAGCCATGTACTTGCACCTCAAAACTAGACTACAGTGATACCTCTGGTTAAGAACTTAATTCGTTCCGGAGGTCCGTTTTTAACCTGAAACTGTTCTTAACTGGAAGCACCACTTTAGCTAATGGGGCCTCCTGCTGCCGCCATGCCGCTGGAGCACGATTTCTGTTCTCATCCTGAAGCAAGGATCTTAACCTAAGGTACTATTTCTGGGTTAGCAGAGTTTGTAACCTGAAGTGTTTGTAACCTGAAGCGTTTGTAACCACTGTATTGCCCCCAGGGTTGAAATAAGATTCATCTGATCAGCTTCTATGTATGGAGTGGGCAGATACCATTTTTGTCGTAGCCCCATCCGAGTCCCATCGCTGAGACTCAGCAGCAATCAGGGGCTAGGAGTCTTCAGGGAACTCTTGCCTGAGAGCAGAATCCACATACAAAATCAGTCCAGATGGTCTGGACACAAACTAAATCAGGGAATCCAGATGGTCACAGAGACACGGGTCCAGTCCAGAGGTCAGGGAATCCAGATGGTCACGGAGCCAAGGGTCCAGATGGAGAGCAGGAAGCAGCAAGGTAGAGCCAGGAACTACAGGCACTGTTTCCAGCATCTGACTGCTGCTGAGAACTCTGTGAAGGCTGATCAGCTGCAGGTGGAATCACTCTGCCTTCTCCCCCTGTTCAGCAGGCAAAGCTGACTCCTGGCCCATGGCAATTTTGTCTTTTGCCTCAGGTGGCAAAATATATTGGGGTGGCCCCATGAACACCACTCGCCAATTAAATAATTAGGAGCCCTGCTAAGGATGCCAATCAGGAGATACTCTGGGATGTTGTGCTGATGATTCCAGAGCCCCTACAGCTGGATGCCTGAGGAGCTTATCCCAGCAACTCCCAACCCACTCTCCTGCACCCTAGTTGACCTTCAGTTCCTTTCCTGCTTCTCTATGCACAATTCTTCTTGAGTTACTAGACCTACGGAAGAAGCAGCAGCTGGGGGTAAGTGTCTCACAAGTGGGTGGGACCCCTAAAACCACTAGGGGAAATTACTGGTCCTTCCCAGGTTTGATGTGGTGGGGAGGGGGGTGGTTGTGTGTGAGGGACAGGTTCAAAGCCCAGCCATAAGCTTCCTAGATAACCTCTTTGAGTCTCAGATAATGCAGAGGGCTTGGAATACGTATCTGATCATGCCCACTCCAGAAATAGTCAGGGATGCTTAACTCTGCATTAGGTGAATAAATGTTGGGCATGGGCTCTGCATTTAGCATCCGTAAGTGTACAAAACAAATGCCAGGGGTTTGCATGTTGTGTGCACACAACGGGCTCCTTCAAAGACCCACCACGCTTCCAGGTGGGGATTTACTGTGGGGCAGGTGAGCCTCATGTGGGTACATTTTTTTGCAGCATCAGCACAATGTTTCTGACATTAAGTTGCCAAGCTGTATTATATCTACCCCTCCCCAAGTTTGGCCATTTAATCCAGATTTACCCTTTCCAGAGAAAATCAGAAATGTTGAAAAACAAAACAAAAACAGCAACCAGTTGCCAGTTACCCATTTGCAATACCTGAGTGACCTGTTTACAGTATTACAACACTGTCTGGAAGCATCCCCAGTATACTCTGGGCATGGATCAACAATCTATGGATATGAAGAGCTTTATTGCACTCCACTCCACACCAAGCTGTTTTTTACCCTGTACGTGCCTTGAGTGTGATGGCCATCTAGTGTAGCATCCTGTTCTCAAAGTGGTCAATCATATGTCCTAATGGAAAAGCAGAAGGCAGGACCTGAGTACAACAGTACCCTCTCCATACTTGCTGTTCCCAGCAACTGACATTCAGAGGCATTTACTGCCTCCAGTGGTGGAGGTAGAACATAGCCATTGTGGTAAGCAGCCATTGATAGCTTTATCTAATCCTTGTCTAATCCTGTTTTTAAACCATCACTGTTTCATGTGAGAACAACTTCCAGGTGGGGATTTACTGTGGGGCAGGTGAGCCTCATGTGGGTACATTTTTTTGCAGCATCAGCACAATGTTTCTGACATTAAGTTGCCAAGCTGTATTATATCTACCCCTCCCCAAGTTTGGCCATTTAATCCAGATTTACCCTTTCCAGAGAAAATCAGAAATGTTGAAAAACAAAACAAAAACAGCAACCAGTTGCCAGTTACCCATTTGCAATACCTGAGTGACCTGTTTACAGTATTACAACACTGTCTGGAAGCATCCCCAGTATACTCTGGGCATGGATCAACAATCTATGGATATGAAGAGCTTTATTGCACTCCACTCCACACCAAGCTGTTTTTTACCCTGTACGTGCCTTGAGTGTGATGGCCATCTAGTGTAGCATCCTGTTCTCAAAGTGGTCAATCATATGTCCTAATGGAAAAGCAGAAGGCAGGACCTGAGTACAACAGTACCCTCTCCATACTTGCTGTTCCCAGCAACTGACATTCAGAGGCATTTACTGCCTCCAGTGGTGGAGGTAGAACATAGCCATTGTGGTAAGCAGCCATTGATAGCTTTATCTAATCCTTGTCTAATCCTGTTTTAAAACCATCACTGTTTCATGTGAGAACAACTTCCAGAGTTTAAGTATGTACAGTGTCAAGAAGGACTGTCTTTTGTCTGTTCTGTCCTGAATCTTCTAATGTTCAGCTTCATTGGTTGCCCCTGAGATCTAGAGATGTAATTTTATATGCCTCAATCATGTCTACCTTTACTTGACTTTTCTCAAAACTAAAAGGCACAAGCCTTCTCCAAGGATATGTAGTAGAAATTGTATCTTCTTTATGGGACTGAATGGGTTCAAGGCAGGATGGAAGAGTCTTAGATGTGTCCATACATCAACCAGTGTGGTGTAGTGGTTAAGAGTGGTAGACTCGTAATCTGGGGAACTGGGTTCGTGTCTCCGCTCCTCCACATGCAGCTGCTGAGTGACCTTGGGCTAGTCACACTTCTCTGAAGTCTCTCAGCCCCACTCACCTCACAGGGTGTCTGTTATGGGGGAGGAAGGGAAAGGAGATTGTAAGCTGCTTTGAGACTTCGGGTAGTGATAAAGCAGGATATCAAATCCAAATCTTCTTCTTAATGTGGTTTGTGAATCCCTTCTGCCTCCTTAAATTCCCCCTTGTCTATGCGGCATCCTTCTCAAACTACTGCTGCCCCACACTTTCTCCTTCCTAAATCCTGAGATTCCCTATGCTTTGAAAATCTAAACAGGGCTACATCGATTGTCCACCTCCCTTTAACCTTTTCTCTAGCCCAGAATACCCATCTTGCATCCAAGATGTGGGCTAGATCTTGGTCTTGCACTCTCTCCTGAATGAATGCATCTGGGTCAGATCTCACAGCGATCCTCTGTTGCCACCTGAACCCAGGGAAAGGACACCAGACATTTCAGCAGATCAATGGCCTTTAAATGTCAACCTCTCGCAAGTGGCCATGCAAGGAGAAGGTAACCCTTGCAAGCATGCCTATCACCTTCAGTTGCAGGGTGATAGAACAGCTTGGATTCCAGTGCTTTAAGTCAATCTGCTTAAAACCACATTTTTGTATATTCTTATGTGGATGCCCCTGTGTTTTGAGGGAAAGAGGGAGTCCCAGGGAGAGGCTAAGCTAGCTAACATCACCCAGCCCCCTTCCCACAACGACTCAGGAATCCAACCCACCCATTGAGATGGTTTCCCTGTGCTCCAGCTGTTTGTTGTTTTCCTCTAGTTAGTCTTTCCTTTGTCTCCTTGGAAGGGTGATTTATGAGCACCAATCAGCTGTAGGAAATGCTGTATGGAAAGCCCAGAGATATTTGGCTGGCCTTGAAAAGGGATCTTTCATTTAGACTGGGGGTGCAAATGCCTGCGGCAATTCCAGACCCTGTTACGTGCTCTTGATGTTCCTGAAATTGGTCTTAGCTTTCTCCCTGGCAGAGCACAATTGTCTCACTTACAGAGTCAAGTTCCCAATCACATTCTTGTGTGTGACTGGGGCTTGAGTTTCCTTGCCAGGGGAAGCCTGTGTGTGTCCACTAGTGCTGCTGCTGCACACGCAGATTGAGCTGCCAGAACATAGGTGGCGGGTGGGGAAAGCTTCTTTCATGAGTGGTGGTGGTGATGGTGAAACCTGGCATTTCTGAGTGCATGTTAATAATTAAACCCCGCCGCACAGTGGCTTGTTCATATTTAAACGGTATTAGTGTTGCAAACCGTCTCGATTGGTTTAATATTCATCCTGTAGTCGAGTCTCTGAAAAGTGGTGGCACCTGATTTAAATTGCTCCTGTCAGTTTTGATTAAAAATTAACTTGAGTACAGTTAAAAGGAAATTTCATTAACATTCTTTTGGAGTGATCCTGTGCAATTTAAAGGAACAATTAATACGATTGGTTTGTAGGTCTGCAAAGAGAGGAATCGTTTTGTAAAATATCCATCCGAGAAAAGGCACTTCCCTGGGATTTCTGAACAGAGAAACGGCTTGTGCATTCAGTTATTCTGGGGGAACAGTGAGAAGGTATTGCAGTGGATATTTTCCAGGTGGTGTGAACATGTCATTTGCATTATCCAAGGGTTATTTGAGGGTGCATAGATCCACGCAATCTGCCTTTATCGTCAGCTATATATTGGAGTGGGACCAGCATGCAGTTTGCCAAAACATTGGGATCAACAGCATCTCACCAGGGACAGATTCCTGGAAGTGTGGGTGTGTGATTTGGAGTTACCAAAGGCTTAGTTTGGGAGACACCTCCTAGTTCCTTGTCCATTTGCACACAAAATTGCAAGTTTGGGCATGGGGGCACCATGCCTGACAGTGTTTCAGGCAAAAACAGAGCATTGGACCAGTCAAAATGGACCTCTCTCCCAGGGGACAGTTGCCTGCTGGTGTGGATATATGATGTGGGGATGTGATGCATCCCACCACTTCCTTATTCATTAACACATACAGATAGTTGGCAATTATTGGCATGGGTCCAGCATGCTTGGCAGTGCCTTATGCAAAAACAAAGCCTTGGGAGAAACATGGTGACAGTCCTGCTGGTGTGGATGGGCCACCTAAGGTGTGGCCTGTCCAGGGGTGAAATGCCCCCAGGTGCATACCCGTCAGTGTAGCTTGGGGGGGGGCACCATCCATTAAAAGGTGTGGTGTGGTGGTTAGCATGTTGGATGGACTAGTCCAGGCTTCCTCAACCTCGGCCCTCCAGATGTTTTTGGCCTACAACTCCCATGATCCGTAGCTAGCAGGACCAGTGGTCACGGATGATGGGAGTTGTAGTCTCAAAACATCTGGAGGGCCGAGGTTGAGGAAGCCTGGACTAGGACCTGGAAGAGACTAGTGCTCAAACCCCCACAAAGCCATGAAGAAGCTCACCAGGTGCGACCTCGGGCCAGTCACTGTCTTTTTGCTAACCTACCTCACAGGGTTGTTGTGGGGATTAATTGAGGAGGGGGGAGAACCATGTGTACGACTCTACAATTATATGATGATATGATTTCATGCAGGAAATAAGGGCCCTTATCTCATTACAGGAGACAGGTTGCCATTCAGGTATCTTTGAGAAATCCTTATACACTGCTGGTACAGTGGGACCTCGGTTTATGAACACCTCGGTTTACGAATTTTCGGTTTACGAATGCCGCGGACCCATCTGGAACGGATTAATTCACTTTCCATTACATTCAATGGGAAAGTTTGCTTCAGTTTATGAATGCTTCAATTTATGAACAGACTTCCGGAACCAATTACACCCATGCTTCGGGTTAAGTACGCTTCAGGTTGAGTACTCCGCGGACCCGTCTGGAACGGATTAATCCACTTTCCATTACTTTCAATGGGAAAGTTCGCTTCAGTTTATGAATGCTTCAGTTTATGAACAGACTTCCAGAACCAATTGTGTTCATAAACCGAGGTACCACTGTACATGTGATTGCCCAGACTGAACACTAGATACGTTGGAAAAATATCTAATCCCATCAGAGGCAGGAATTGAGGTTTCCTGTGGTAATCTCACTTCATTTAAACCACAGGCACCAGTTCCCAGAATTTCTCTTCCCTTTGTTCCATTACTGCTAGTCCCAATTCCTGCCACTGGGTTTTCGTGTGTTCAGCTTTCTTGTTTTTGAGTAGACTCTTGTATATCAATCTACACCTGATCAGATTTTCCATGGCTTCCTCTGGTGGATTCTTACGCAAATCCCTAATTGCCTTAGCCAGAACTTTCTTAGTTGCTTTGCATTGACTGCCAAACCAGCCAGGGTGTGTTGATTGTGTGTAGTTATTAACTGTAGAAGTTATCAAATAGGGTCTGAGTTCTGTGACAATTTGCAGGAACAAATTGCTATATAAAAACACAAATCATTCCCAAAATATAACTATAAAAAAGTATTATGTATACAAACTCAAGGAGAGATGTGAGTTTGCTTTTGCCAGGTAATCTTGTGTATATTAGGTCTAATCTGAGACAAACAAACTCTCATCACAAAGAAACCATTCTCTTCTCTGATCTTTCTTATTTGTCAGAGTGGAAAATCCCTGTTTACAACAGAATGTTGTAGAAAACTGGAGAATAGCCAATGCTCTTGAAGAAAGTCATGGATACTGATTCTGATTGTATATCCAGAAAGAGTCAAGTGGCATACTCCCCTGTTTCATTTTCAAGGTACAATCAGGCCATTTCCTCTTCCTCATTCAATGTCAGTCCTGAACCACTGCAATTCGCAAAGGGGTCTCTAACCCAGTCAAAATTTTCTATAGACAACAATGGGAAGTAATGATCAACCTTTTCTACCAGTGTTGCAAGATGTTGCTGAATGAGGCCGTACAATTCATTGCTTGTCTTTAATTTTTTCACAAGTGGGAACATTTTGATATTATGTTGTATCGCTCTTCTGCACCAGAGCTGGAGCCTTTTTTAAATTAAAAAACGCAGCAAGTTTGCCTGTAATAGTGAGGATATTGTCATTGTAGCCTTGCTTACCAGCACTGAGCTCATTCAACTGGGTAAAGATATTGGCCAACTATAGCAGCTGTGCACACTAGTTGTTGTCATCCACCTGGTGCAACAGGTTCCCTTCTAGTTCCAAAAACTTCCTTCTTCAGTTGCAAGACCCGATTTAAAACCTTTTCGTGGAATAGCCAGCAAACCTCCAAATGCAAGGATAGGCAGTGATGTCTTGAATCCATGTCTTTGCAGAGTTGAGCAAAGGTGCAGAGGCCAGAACTATCCAAAATATTCCAAGTGTAGCGGCACCATCGATTTCTGTAGCAGCCTTATGATATTGGCAGTTTTATTTTCAATTCCTTTCCAAATGATCCCTAACATGGCATTTGCCTTTCCCACGGCTGCCACAGCTGGGTCAACACTTTTGTCAAACCATTGACTACAACCCCAACGTCTCTTTCCTGATCACTTTCCTTTAATTGCTAGGCTTCTCCTTATGAGTGACGGGGCGTCTTTTTGCTTCTTTACACAGTTCCGACAACTCTGCTAACACAGTTTAAGTGCAATATTAAAGGGCTTGGAATATGAGATATATGCAGCAATGCTCATCAGGGACAATTTGCAAAAATTGCTCGAGGCTCAGCCTCTAGAATATGAATGTGAGATGCCACCACTCCCTACAACCCCCTCTGCGTATTGCTGGTGACGTGACACAGGGAGGGGAGGGGACTGGAAGTGCCTGTTTTGGGATTCCTGGGAAGTGCACGTCAACACACGGGAGACTGCAATGTTGTTTACAGGCAGAGCAGCGCCCAGAGGCAGTATGGAGTGTATGAATCATTTAACAGCAGCAAACTTTCTGAAAATGTCAAAGAAGGGGATTGTTAACCATTCGCCAACCTGGGCCAGCTGCCTTTCATGGTCAAGGGCAAGAAATGCTCACTCTGTTTTGGGGCGGCTGAAAGCCTGCAGGCTGTCTTGGGGAGCTCACCTGGAGCCCAATCCAAGCAGCGGAAGCACTTGTCTGGTGCTGACAGAGCTATCTCAGTAGGTAGCAGGTGGTGGGGCCCAAAAGCAAGCACCAAAAGGCTCTGTTCTGCCTTGGTCAGACTGCACCTGAAGTCCTGTGGCCATTTCTGGGCACCACCGTTTCAGAAGAATAGTGACAAGGTGGAAGGTGTGCAGGGGAGGGTGATCAAGATGACCCAGGGCATGAAAACTCTGATATGACAGTCATCTTCAAATATCTGAAGGACTATCACTTGGAAGATAGAGCAAGCTGCTCCGGAGGGTAGGACCTGAACCATTTATATTACAAGAGGTTTGGCTAAAGATTCAGAAGAACCAGCGATGGCACATCCTGTTTTGACACTTGAGGTGAAATGGGAAGTGCTGCCCTGCTGCTACTTCTGCCACCAGCACTGCCAAACCTGCTGCTTCCACCATCACCTGTGCCACCTGCACCACCCGCCCTGCCACCTCTGCCACTTCTCCACTGCTGGTAGAGCCAGTGGGCCAGGCAGAACACCTGCAGGGGTGCTGCCTTGGGGACTTCCACCACCTCACTCTGCCTAATGGCCAGCCCAACCCTGGGAAGAACTTCCTGGGGGTGAGAGCTATTTGACAGTGGAATGGACAGCCTCAGAAGGTGGTGGACTCTGAAAGTGGGGGAAGGTTGGAGAGTATGCTATTAGCCATGATGGTGATGCTCTGCCAGTAATGTTTCTGAATACCAGCTGCTGGAACCAAGGGGAGGGAAGAGGGCTCTTGTGCTTGCGTCCTGCTTGCAGATTTCCCATTGGGGCATCTGGTTGGCCACGGAGAGACCATGATGCTGGGCTAGATGGGCCATTGGCCTGATCCAGTAGGCTCTTCTTACATTCTTACTCCTGCATTGTGGAAGGGAACCTCGGTGGGCCAAAAACAGCGAACATCCTTTCAGGCTTTGAAATCTTAGATGTTTCCCTGGGAAATTTATTCCCCACAAGAAATATACGAGCATTTAAAAGATTCAAGTAGCTACTTAAGTAATGAACTGCAGCTCATTGATTGGCGTGTTATTTATTCAGCTGCTCGAAAGAGAAAGAAAGTGAGAGAGAGAGAGCACGCTCTTATCTGTTTTGCCACAGAAAGAGAGGAAGTCCTCTGAGTCTGGGCTAAGCAGATATGTCAGTGTCTATCAAGGTGGCCACTTAAATCACTTCATTAGCCAGTCCCAGGTGTCCTGGGTTGACCACGAACTATGAAATGGAGCATCTGAAGAACTGCTGAAGTTGCACATCACCCACAGAACCTCTGGCCTTTTCTGAGATGAAAACTGGCACAGATCCTTGGTAAATGGCAGCAACTGCCCAGAGTTTTAGATATACGATGGAGTTCAAGAACAGCAGCCTTGAAGCATCTGAGATATGTTAGCCGGGTATACTCTATGAATGTCATTACAAAGGTTGTGCACCCCCCCCCCCAAATCTCTGCTGAGCGGTAGCAAGTTTCCAGGGTCTTTCAGGTGCTCCCCCAGGGTTGTGTTTCTGTTGGGAATTCAAGGCACAACAGAGACTAGTGCCTTTAAGAAATATTGTTTCTTGCACACATATTTACAGCTGGGTCTACCTTGGAGAGAGTTCAGAGCATTCCATCTCAAGAGGGGCTTGCTCCCCACAGCAGTGCAGCAATGAAGTTCACAGTGTCCTAGACACCATCTCCATGCCTCTGTCCCAGCCTGCCAAGATGGTTCTGCCTCACATGGGCTCTGCCTGGAATCCTGGCTCTACCTTTCTCTTCCCAAGAGCAGCCAATTGCCCTGTACACTCAGGAACAACCAATTGTCCCCTTCTGTTTTCCTACTGTGGGTAAGTGATAGTGAACACATGGTGGGATGCTGTTTTTTGTGGCACTTGCCTGGGCTACTGTCGTTCCAGAGAAGTGATAGGAGATGGCTGGAATGTCAACCTTAATGGACAAAAAGTGATTCATCGCAGAGAAGAAAAAGCTGTTGTCCCACAGAGACCAGCTGTCTCCATACATATTCCTCCACATCCAGCCAATCCTGACCAAGTCTTTTCTCTTCAGCAGAACCTTCTCCACAAATGTTGAGGGGCTTATAATTTATCTGTGTTTCCTGTATGGCAGGGTGTCAGACTAGATGCCCTTTGGGTCCTTTCCAACTCTAGAATTCTGTGATAGGCTAGGCAACCAAAGAAGGGGAGATACAGGGGGCAGCCTGGAATGTTTTGTTACTATAGGCAAAATGTTCTACTGCTGTCCCACCAGCCACAGATTTGGGCCCCTTCGTGCCCCCATCTTTGCACCCATGCAATGCAGCTGGCACTGCCAAAACTAAACCCTTGCCTGCTGCTGTACCCACACTGCTGCCACGACACAGTGGCAAGGGCATGGGTGAAGCCACAACCGGACTAGCAGTGGTCTACTGAGGCAATAGCGGCACAGTGGTGGGATCAAGGGGCAGATCCTCTGCCTGAAACAAATTACTTCACCTCACCTTGTGGGAGTGCCAGCCGTAATAATAATATAATAATAATTTTTTATTTATACCCCTCCCTCCCCAGTCAAAACCGGGCTCAGGGTGGCTAACACCAATAAAATTACAATAAGACATAAAAGAAAATAAAACAATTAAAATACAGATTAAAATACAATATTAAAATTTAAAATGCAGCCTCATTTTAAGTAGTCCATAAATCAAAACCATGAGGGAGGAAAACACAGGGGTCAGACTGAATCCAACCCAAAGGCCAGGTGGAACAGCTCTGTCTTGCAGGCCCTGCAGAAAGATGACAAATCCTGCAGGGCCCTGGTCTCCTGTGAAAGAGCGTTCCACCAAGTCGGGGTCAGTACTGAAAAGGCCCTGGCCCTAGTCGAGACCAATCTAACCACCTTATGGCTCGGAATCTCCATAATGTTGTTATTTGTGGACCTTAAGGGCGGGGCATACCAGGAGAGGCGGTCCCATAGGTACGAGGGTCCTAAGCCACATAGGGCTTTAAAGGT
Source organism: Zootoca vivipara (assembly GCF_963506605.1). Taxonomy (NCBI): domain Eukaryota; kingdom Metazoa; phylum Chordata; class Lepidosauria; order Squamata; family Lacertidae; genus Zootoca; species Zootoca vivipara. The sequence goes on along the minus strand of NC_083281.1, from coordinate 43,708,486 downwards.
CAAAACTAGCACCTTAAACTTGATCCTGTACTCCACTGGGAGCCAGTGCAGCTGGTAAAGCACTGGATGAATGTGATCCCACGGCAAGGACCCCGTGAGGAGCCTCGCTGCGGCATTCTGCACCCGCTGGAGTTTCTGGGTCAGCTTCAAGGGCAGCCCCGCGTAGAGCGAGTTACAATGGTGATGTGGCAGGATTAAAGCAGGTGAAAGCTTGGATTACTTTAAGTTTCTGGACGTTTTCCATACAGAGAGAAAGAGAGGGAGGGACAGGGAGGAGATCAGCTGTACCAAAGGTATTGGAGAGGTCAAGGAGGATGAAGACTGAGTGGACACCTTGAGAGCAAGAGGATTATTGCCGAGAGACATTTCAGGGGACAGCAAAGGTTGAAGCCAGTTTGTGGGGGGAGGTGTCAGAAAAGGATTTGGGGGAGAGAATATTGAGCCAGTTTGGAGCAACATCCTGCAGGAGTTTGAACGCAAAGGGACTGGGAAAATGAGGCAGTTGTTGGAGAAGGAAGATGGGCCATAGCTCAGCAATAGAGCATTTGCTTGGCATGTAGATGGTCCCAGGTTCAAGCCTTGGCATTTCCAGGTAGGGCTGTGAAAAAGATTCACATCAGAAACACAATAGTGTGTTTGCAGTGGAGAACACAATAAAAGCCCTGCTGGATCACATCAAAGACTCACTGCATGAGATTCCACGTTGGACAGAAGCCCATTGAGATAATATCCAGAAGGGTAGCCATATTAGTCTATGGCAACAAAAACTACAAAGAGTCATGTGGCATCTTAAAGAGGGACAGCAAATTTATTGCAACATGGTTTTCATGGACCAGAGTCCACTTCATCAGATGCCTGGAACTTGATCCTGAACTGGCCTATGATGGGGGAATGGAGAAGAGTGAGGCAAGAAGGAAATTGAATGGATAGACAGTGGTGATTACGCAAAAGCAAAATAGCTACAGCGACAACAAACAAGGCAGCATTGGTGGTAAGCAACACAGATGTCCTGGCATTATGGAGCTATTTAGCACATGCAGTGCAATACAATTCCATCATCTCAATTCAAGTCACAGGTGTTAGAGGTGGATTCCCTGGAGAAAAAAACATTCAGAAGTTTCATGCTGGAGGTTCCCTCTGGAGTTTCTTTGTTCAAATATGGCCAACAGAGGATGGTTAGTTACAGACAATCCTAGTACTGTATGTCGGGTTTCTGATTGTCCAATTTGTCCAGTCCTGATTGTCCAATTTGTGTCCATTTTTCATAGAGACTGACCACTTTATTGTAAGTAGACTGACCACTTTATTGTACGGAAAAGCATTGCTGGCATTTGACACCCTATATCACCTTGGAAGATGAGCAGATGAGAAAACAATGCATCAATCCCTAGTGATGTCATTGCCAGGACCTGCCCAGGACAGAAAATGCCTCCCCTCAGCCACCACTGTGCACCTTGCCACACCCACCTCCTCTTCCTCTGCTACATCCCCACCACTGTGTGTCCTCCCACCGCCCACATGCCTGCCTGCCACCTGGCAGCAATGTGTGGATTTGCTGCGCCAACAGCAAGCCAGGCAGCCATGGGCTGGTGATAGGGTGGTTGGTGAGTGTGTGGCAGTGGGCACACAAAGGAAAAGGCGCGTCTCCACCCCTATCGTTCTGCCTGAACACTGAGATCCAGTGCTGAGCGCCTTCTGGCGATTCCCTCGCTACGAGAAGCCAAGTTACAGGGAACCAGGCAGAGGGCCTTCTCAGTAATGGCACCCACCCCGTGGAAGACCCTCCCACCAGAGGTCAAAGAGAACAACAATTACCAGACCTTTAGAAGGCATCTCAAGGCTGCCCTGTTTAGGGAAGCTTTTAATGTTTGATGGATTTCTGTATTTTGATATTTTGTTGGAAGCCGCCCAGAGTGGCTCTATCTGGAGCCTGCTACCCCAAGACATGTCACCTCACCTCATACAGACTCCTCCTTGTACCTTATCTGGAGGTGTGTTCCGCTCAGTCATTAGGTTCCTCATAAACTGGTTTTGACCAGTTTAGTTCTCAGGCCATCATACCCTTATATACATGACACTGGTCTCACTGACAGTGGGTTTCTTGTTCCCCTCCGGAATTTCTACTTCCTTTTCCTCTTACAGATCTCATCTGCCTTTGTATGTCAGCAGAGGCCTTCTGACAGTATCTTAAAACGTGAGAAGAAGCCCTGTCTCCAAGAACCAGTTGCTCCCCTATCAAGTGAAGGAATGTCACCATGAAGGTAGTTATTTGGTCATGGTCATAGCGCTCAGCCCAACCCAATATATGCTGCTTGCTAGGGCAGCACTACTTGGGTGGGCCAACTAAGCCACGATGAGGAGCTGGCACTATGAAATCCATAAGGAGATGTTGTTGTTGTTGCTAAATTTATGTTATATTTATATACCACCTTTTTCTTCCAGGGAACTCAAGGTGGTATACAAGGCTCTCCTCCTCCCCATTTCACCATCACAACAACCCTGTGAGGTAGGTTAGGCTAAGAGATGGTGACTGGCTCCAGATCACTCAGTAAGCTTCACCACCGAGTGGGGATTCAAACCCTGGTCTCCCAGGTCATAGTCCAACACTCTAGCCATTACACCACAATGGCTCTGTCGCTAGTAAACACCCCCCACCCCAAAGGGAGCTGAGACATTTGGGTGCATGTTATGAGCTTTGGGTAATAAAGTGGACTTTGTAATTATGGAAATTATTTGGCTCACCCATTCTTTGCATGTGCTGACCCAGAACCTACTGTATGAGCAAGGGTTCCAGGTTTTAAACCCTGGGCTGGATGAATCATAGAATCATAGAGTTGGAAGAGACCACAAGGGCCATCCAGTCCAACCCCCTGCCAAGCAGGAAACACCATCAAAGCATTCCTGACAGATGGCTGTCAAGCCTCCGCTTAAAGACCTCCAAAGAAGGAGACTCCACCACACTCCTTGGTAGCACATTCCGCTGTCGAACAGCTCTTACTGTCAGGAAGTTCTTCCTAATGTTTAGGTGGAATCTTCTTTCTTGTAGTTTGAATCCATTGCTCCGTGTCCGCTTCTCTGGAGCATCAGAAAACAACCTTTCTCCCTCCTCTATATGACATCCTTTTATATATTCGAACATGGCTATCATATCACCCCTTAACCTTCTCTTCTCCAGGCTAAACATACCCAGCTCCCTAAGCCGTTCCTCATAAGGCATCGTTTCCAGGCCTTTGACCATTTTGGTTGCCCTCCTCTGGACACGTTCCACAAGGGGCTGACTCTGCACCAACATACAGTTTGTAACCTCATGCAACGAGGAGGTGGCTTTTCAATTTTCCAGCTGACATATCAAAATGTATTGAGGCAGCTCTGTCAATTGCTTGGTTGTAGGCAGAAAGAGAAAGCAGGAGAGCAGCCAAAGCTGTTTCAAATCAGCTCAGAGTTCCACTCCACACACACACACACACACACACACACACACACACACACACACACACTGGCACCAAAGCAAATGGAGGATTCAGACCTCCAGAAACACTGCGCAGCAGAAAGTCTTTCTTCTGTGCCATCAGGTGCTCCCATTTGGAGTCCTTTTCAGTTGTGTGCATGATGGTCTCTCCAGCAACAGGCCGGGGGGATAATTACAGCACTTTTCATAAATGAAGTATGGGAGGCACAAGAGGAGGAATTAAGCTGTCAATAGCATTGCAACAATCTACAGATATTGTTTGGATTTGACACAAAAAGCACCAATCCTCCCTTTAGTGTGGCTGAGCCCGTGAAAGGAAAACAATGGTGAAGAAGGAGTGGGGAGAGGAGGGACGGCAAAAGAAGCTGAGTGGAAGATGATTCACAGCTCATTCAAGGCGGAGGGGGGGGGAAGAGAGATGAGATATGATGCACAAGGATGAAGGGCTCTAGAACATGTTTTTCATCCAGCTGCATTAAAATCTTGCTTGGGGCTTCCATTTTGCGACTCTTTCCGCATTACCCTGTAGCCTTCCACCAGATGCATCCACAGCAGGAAGAAATGAGACTCTTCCTGGGTGCTGCTCAGAGTGACAGCAATGCAAAGCAGACAGGTCTAGCCCATGGGAGTCACAATGACCCCCACATTTGCCTCCACTGTGTCATTTCCGTACGCTTGGCACTTACATCATAGGAGCCTACACAACACAAAACACTTTTGCTGTATGTAGGTTTTATTTTTTATTTTTTAATCTTATACAGTATTTTGGAAATGTACATCCAGGTTTTTTTTCCCTTTAGATTTTTTTGGGGGCCCAAGAATCATAGAGTTGGAAGAGACCACAAGGGCCATCCAGTTCTACCCCCTAGCTTGTCAATATCCTTCTTGAACTGTGGTGCCCAGAACTGGACACAGTACTCCAGGTGAGGTCTGACCAGAGCAGAATACAGTGGTACTATTACTTCCCTTGATCTAGATGCTATACTCCTATTGATGCAGCCCAGAATTGCATTGGCTTTTTTAGCTGCTGCATCACACTGTTGACTCATGTCAAGTTTGTGGTCTACCAAGACTCCTAGATCCTTTTCACAAGCCAGCTGTCACCCATCCTGTATTTGTGCCTTTCATTCCCCCCCCCAAGTGTAGTACTTTACATTTCTCCCTGTTAAAATTCATCTTGTTTGCTTTGGCCCTGTTGTCTAATCTGTTAAGGTCATTTTGAAGTGTGATCCTGTCCTCTGGCGAATTAGCCACCCCTCCCAGTTTGGTGTTGTCTGCAAACTTGCTCAGGATGCCCTCAAGCCCATCATCCAAGTCATTGATAAAGATGTTGAATAAGACTGGGCCCAAGACAGAACCCTGTGGCACCCCACTAGTCACTTCTGTCCAGGATGAAGAGGAGCCATTGATGAGCATCCTTTGGGTTCGGTCAGTGAGGCCCTAAGCTATAGCTTGTTTAGTTTATATGTAAATCCGGCACTGTGTGTGTGTTGGGGGGGGGGGGGAGAGAATGGGCAGGAGAGGGAGGGAAGGAGAGAATTTTATTTATTCATTTATTTTCATAAAATGTATACACTGCTTGTCTGTAAACAAAACAAAAACTGGGAACATTAAAGCGGTTTGCAAAAAAGATGAAACCACAAAGTTAAAACCAGTAAGTTAAAAACCAATGAAAGAAGACTTCTGAAATATTAAAATACCAATAGATTAAAAGCAAGAGTAAAACTCACATCAGTTTTCTAAACATCTGAGCAGGCTTGCCCAAACAGGAATGTTTTTAGCAGGCACTGAAAAGAGCATAGGGAAGGTGCAAGCCTGGCATCAACAGGCAGGGAGTTCCAAAGTGTGGGGGCTGTCACACTAAAATATTGAGGGTTTTTTTAAAATGTAGAATGAGTATTATCTGGCACCTGTAAGAGGACCAGTTCTGCCGACCGAAGCCATCAAGTGGGCACATATAGGGTAAGGCGATCTTGCAGGTAGGCTGCAAATAGTACTAATAACGACGCCTTGAACTTTACAAAGTAGCAAATCAGCAACCACTGCAATTTTTTGAGCACAAGTCTTACATGCTGCTAAGGTCTCACTGCAGTCAGCAGTCATGTTGCAGCATTCTGCATTAACAGCAGCCTCCAGATCAAATACAAAGGAAGCCCTACCTAGAGCACATTGCAGTAATCTAGTTGGGTTGCATGTTTTGGGTCAGCACAGCTCCCCAGTCACCGCCATTCCAAGCCTGGAGACTTCTATTGACCAGTTCCTTTCCCGCACTCTCCAACTTCACCATCATTAACTGTGATTCCTCCATTGCAGGGAGTTGGACTAGATGAGACTTTGGGTCCATCCAGCTCTACAATTCTATGATCAGCCCAGTTCTCCCACAAGAGAGACCCCCTAGAGCAGGAGTCAGCAACCTTTTTCAGCCATGGGCCAGTCCACCGTCCCTCAGACCATGTGGTGGGCCGGACTATATTTTGAAAAAATAAATAAACGAATTCCTATGCCCCACAAATAACCCAGAGGTGCATTTTAAATAAAAGCACAGATTCTACTCATGTAAAAACACCAGGCAGCCCCCACAAATAACCCAGAGATGCATTTAAAATAAAAGGACACATTCTACTTATGTAAAAACATGCGGATTCCCAGACCATCCGCGGGCCGGATTGAGAAGGAGATTGGGCCGCATCCGGCCCATGGGCCTTAGGTTGCCTACCCCTGCCCTAGAGGTTCCTTTAGCGACTTCTACTTGCAGAGGCAGATTTAGGGGAGTGTTGGAGGGGCGGGGGCTTGCAACTATGCAACTAAGCATGAGAGTTGGAGGAGTGCTGGATTTTGGTGTCACACAGGGTGTGGCTGAAATTTGAGACCCCAAGATCTGCCGCTGCTCCTTGCTCAGGGCACCGCAGCATCTGCCTTCCCTGAGAATGAAAGCCATTGCCAAACACTGCTGCAAGATGTCCTTTGCATTAAGGTTTTCTTTATGGGAAGGAGCAGAGAGGGTGAGTCATGCCATCAGTGATGGAAAGGAACAGGACACCTTTCACCCTTGTTACTGTTTCTTGTCTTCTTGCTGTGTGATGTCCCAGGATGATGGCAGCAAGTCCTCCAATCTGTCAGGATGATAGACACAGGCTGACCCTTCTCCCTCTGCCCAGCAGAGACTCATGATCCTCTCATTAGCAGCATAGCTAGCTTTTGGCCCAAATTCAACCTTGGCTACTTGTTCCAGGAGGGAAGCCCAACAGACAGCAGGAAGCTACCCTCCCACTTCGAGCACAGACCAGTTAGGCAAGCAAGAATATTTGTGAGTATCAAGTACTGACACAGTAGACAGGTGTTAGGTGAGGTTTAGTGACTACATGCATTGCATACCACAACCAACAGTCCTGAAAGGATTTAGAATAAGAATAGAATATGAAAGTAAAAATAATGAACATATTAAAATCATCATATAATTGTAGAGTTGTAAGGGACTCCAGGGGTCTTCTAGTCCAACCCCTGCAATGCAAGATTGTCAGCTATAGCATCTATGACTGATAGCCTTCCAACCTCCTACCCTGTGGAGCATCAGAAAACAAGCTAATAATAATAATAATAATAATAATAATAATAATAATAATAATAAAACAACTTTTATTTTTATCCCGCCCTCCCTGGCCAAAGTCGGGCTCAGGGTGGCTAACATCAGATATATAACATTAGTATAAAATCAAACATTAATTAAATTACCTCCTAAAAACAGGTAAAAATCAAATTAAAGTCTAATTAGATAGCTTTCCGCAGGGTTAGGGTTGGGAACAATAAGTGCTCATCGGCCCAACTGTTTATGCTGATCTTATATGGGCCTGTGAAAATGCTGGGAGGCCTCTTTCATATTAGTTCTTATACAAAAAGAAAAGGGGAGTCAGGCTGAGCGGAACAACTCCGTCTTGCAGGTCCTGTGGAAAGATGTCAAATCCCGCAGGGCCCTGATCTCTTGTGGCAGAGCGTTCCACCAGGCTGGGTCCAAGGCCAAAAAGGCCCTGGCCCTGATCAAGGGCAACCTAATCTCTCTGAGGATCGGGATCTCCAAGGCGTTATTATTTGCAGACTGTAAGGTCCTCTGTGGGGCGTACCAGGAGAGGCGGTCCCGTAAGTACGAGGGTCCTAGGCCGTATAGGGCTTTAAAGGTTTAAACCAGCACCTTAAACCTGATCCTGTGTACTCCATCGGGAGCCAGTGCAGCTGGTATAGCACTGGATGAATGTGATCCTGCAGCGAAGACCCCGTAAGGAGTCTCGCTGTGGCATTCTGCACCCACTGGAGTTTCTGGGTCAGTTTCAAGGGCAGCCCCACGTAGAGTGAGTTACAATAATCAAGCCTGGAGGTGACCGTCACATGGATCACAGTGGTGAGGTCAGGGCGAGAGAGGTAAGGGACCAACTGCTTAGCACAGTGGAGATAGAAAAATGGCGCCTTTGTTGTAGCTGCAACCTGTGCCTCCATAGAAAGGGAGGCATCAAGGATTACACCCAAACTCTTGACAGAAGGTGCTGGCACTAATTGCACCCTTGTAAGAGATGGGAGCTGCCCCCCCCAACTGCATATCGCCCCCATATTTTCCATGCGACAGCCCTTCAGATATTTGAAGATGGCTACAATCTCGCATCTCTTGGATGACGAGGGATCTATCAGGGATTCTGTAGCTGTGGTTCCTGCATTGCAGGGGGTTGGGCTACTTGACGGTTGGGGTCCCTTCCAATTTTACAATTCAATGATTCTTTGATTCTATAACCATGCTGGTTCTTAAACTGTGGGCCAATAACTGCTTTCAGGCAAACATCCAGAACATCACAAAAAATAATAGAGGGAAATACTGAAGAGTCAAGGCTCATTGGAGGTCTCCATCCCGGACTGAAAAGCCAAGCCACTCTTCAAATTCAGTTCTCCTTTGTTTCCCTCTTTCCTGATGTGTCTTGCTTACCTCTCTCCCGGGATTGTGGCAAGGTCCAGATTGCTTTTTAATTTTGTGTACCAGTTAGACATTTTAGTTACTTCATTAAATAATATCTCCCCCCCCCCCCCGGAAAACAGCTTGCCTTTTCAGTAGCTGCTCTGGAAACTTCAAAAACTATATCTCTGTCTGTGTGCATAATTTGCTCCCATATGAGATCAGAGCCACAGCATGGATCATGGGATGGACAGCAGACACAGATTGCTGCAGCTGAGAAGTCTTTCAAGCATCATCTCTCTTGGCAGCTGTAACAAAAATGGAGGAGTCTTTGCAAAGTTCAAGTAAAACATAATAGACCCCCCTAAGCCTGGTTTAAAAACCACAGCTGTATCCAGATGCTTCATGCTGTTCATGACCCGTCCCCCCGAATCCCTGCCTATAGATTTTGAGTATGTTGTGGGGGAAGCTTCTACTCCTGCTTTCTCCTTGACATATACATATTCATAGACAGGGAGATTTTGATGTGGGTGGCTTTCAAAGAAATGATCCCCCCTTTGGTCCACATGCACATCTATTTGCTTTATGCTGCCTTGGTCACACCCCATTTGGAGTCCTGTGTTCAGTTCTGTGCACCACAGTTGAAGGATATTGACAAGCTGGAAGGAATGGCTGAGGGGGTTGAGTATGTTTAGCCTGGAGAAGTGAAGATTGAGGGGTGACATGATTGCAATCTTCAGCTCGCTGAAGATCTGTCAAATGGAAGATGGAGCAAGCTTGTTTTCTGCTGCTCCAGAGGGTAGGGCCAAACCAATGGATTCAAATTGCAAGAAAGAAGATTCCACTTAACCCTTAGGAAGAACTTTCTGACAATAAGAGCTGTTTAGCAGTGGAATGGACAACCTTGGAAGGTGGCTGACTGCCCTTCATTGGAGGTTTTTAAGCAGAGGTTAGGTGGACATCTGTCGGAGATTCTTTAGCTGTGATTGCTGCATCTCAAGGGGTTGGACCTGATGACCTTTTGATCCCCTTCCAACTCTTACAATTATATGATTCTGTGATTCTGTATCAATCATTTCAGACTGTTCATTGCACCCTTCTAAATGGCAGAATCAGCTGTGAGAATGTTGCCAAGGAGGCTGCCACATGGATATATACCTGTCAGAAGAATAAGGTGCATTCCACATGCCCCTTGCCCTTCCTTCCTTCCTTCCTTCCTTCCTTCCTTCCTTCCTTCCTTCCTTCCTTCCTTCCTTCCTTCCTTCCTGGCAAAGGCTCCTCTGTCGGCCTTGGAAGGCAGCCAAAGCCAGGCCCCCTGGTTGGGTCACAGTCACTCTCCCCACCTTTCGACTCCTCAGCAGCAGGCACTAAAAAATAGAAAGAGAATTGGTTTAATTTAGAATAATGCGACATGACTCCCCATTGAGCGCCTCACCCGTGAAGGGTGATTACCTTTCTTTTTTGCATGTAAGGAAGGCCTGAAATACTGATGGGTCTTTGAGGCCTCTTGTAAGGTGGGAGGGGAGGGGAGGCATATAAGCATATGGGGTCCCCTTCATGGGTGAAATACTGTCTATTTGTTATTATCCAAGAGTGGAGGCGGAGGTGGAAGCAAATAGGTGCGTTTCGAAGGGAAGGGTGCGGAATGAATCAGAGGCAAATGGAAGTAATAGCCATCTTATTAGCACGGTGGTGCTTGCCTTGATGCAAAGTGGGACGTGCACGGAACAGCAGATGTCTCTAGATAAATCAAATCCTTAACCTGATTCAAACTGCAACATTGTGAGGAGACAGAGGGAAAAATTGTTTGCAAAGTATGCGCAGATTCACACAGCCTTGTTAGATAGTGAGGAATCCGGGGCGAGATGCTTGATCCATCTGTCAGGGACCCATTGGCTGTGATTCTTGCATTGCAGGAGCTTGGACTAGATGACCCTTTGAGTCCCTTCCAACTCTACAGTTCTGTGATTCTGTGCTGAAGAATTAAGCACAGGGTGAAACTGTTTTTTTCAATTCTCTCACTCCATGGCTTACGGCTCAGCCCACATTGGCTTCACCTCTCTCAACTATTTCTGGGTGTGTGTCTTTCGTGGTGGCAAGGCTCACATCTCTTCACAGCTGGCTCTGTTCGATAGTAAAGCAAAGATTCAGCTTGCTATAAGCTGAACTCTGCAGAAATCCATTTTTTGGAGTAAAGCTATCCTTATATGCTCAGAAGCTCATATCTGGTCTCTCTCTAAACAGTGCATCTTCACATGCCTGAAAAATGTCACAAAAGCAGTCCAAGAGCGATGGCAAATCTTGTGCCGTGTTACGGAACTATGGATATGCCAGTGGCATAAAATGCAGTGAGGTCGTTTCTCTCCCGATGCATTGCAAGTCACAGTTGCACATATCTGCAGACACGAGAGATGGGGCAGGGGTGTGTTCATCTAATGTGCACTGCCTGCTTGGTTCCCGCCCCTACCGCTCCCCAACTCCGATTCGTGAAGCTGTCATCTGGATTCGTGCAATGGCAGTCTCAAATGTGCATACCTCAGCTTAGGTTTTAAAATCAAATAGAAGTTGATTTCAAGGCAAGCAAGAGTTTAAAAAATGGTGCGTGACATGTAGAAAGCAGATAGAAAAAAGTCCCCCCCCTTCTCATAATGCTAGAACACACTGACATCCAACAAAGCTGATTGTTGTAAGATTTAAGATTTAAGGTAAGGGAAAGGACTTCTTTATGCAGCATATTGTTGAACCATGGAACTCACTCCCACAGGAGGCAGTGATGGCCACCAACCTAGATGACTTAAAAGAGGATTAGACAAATTCATGGAGGAGAGGTCTATTGAAGGCTACTAGCCACGACAGCCTCCACAGTCAAGAGGAGCAATGCTTCTGAATATCAGTTGCTGGAAACCACAGGAGGGGAGAGGCTCTTGTGCTCAAATCCTGCGTGTGGGTTTTCCACAGACATCTGGTTGGCTCCTGCGCAAACTGTATGCTGAACTAGAGGGGCCATTGGCTTCATCCAGCAGGCTCTTATGTTCTTATGTGGGAAAGCACATCAAACAGCAGTATTCCTCAAGATACTACTGGGTGGATATGGATTATGGCTAATGTCATGTGTACATGGCTTCAAACACCAGCAGTGGGAGTGCACTGGAGTCCAAGGGAAGTGTGAAATGTGCACAGCCTAAGTGATGTTGATGACGACAACGACACTGGTGTGTCCTGGCTGGCCCTTGGTGGGAGAAGCTCAATCCAAACCTTTGTCATCTCTCAAAATATATTCACTGCTGTATCTTCTTCAGAGGGTGGATGTAGCACAGTTTGTTTCACTCATGGCCAACTTTTACAAAAACTGCCATTTTTCAGAAGGTCTTATTCCAGCCTTGATGCATCCTTACCACCTGTGCCCAAGGAGTGCATTGTAGAAGAGTGTGAAAAAAAGCCTTAATAAATCCCACATTAAAATCAGATCTCAAATTCTGCAGTGAAGTTGTTCAAAAGAGAGCAGGATCGATACCAGTCTGTTCTCCTCCATTCTATGTGTCAGCTTTATTGTTTCTAACAAAAAGTGAAATCAATAGCAAACGCTACTTATAGTTCGTTTTCAAACGCTCAATAGCCACAATGCAATTTTGACCAACAGTTATGAATGATCTGTTATCTTGCCCATCCAATCTTCTGCTTTATAGTCTGCAGGCAAGTCTCTTTGCATGGTGTGTGTGTGTGTGTGTGTGTGTGTGTGTGGTAGGGTGTCGGTGTGGGGATTGGTTTCATACATTGACTTTACTTCCCGCAATTCTGCAATAATCGTTCACAAATAGGCTAGGCTTGCTGATCAATTCCATCATCTGAATGGAAGAGTTATTAGTGCCTCTAAGCCTGGAGCCAAACTTTTCTGAACCATTAGCCATGCACCCCCATTGATTAAATAAACAAAGCATGGCCCCCTACCAACCAGCCAGTGATCTGAAGGTGAGCTGCTTTTCAAAGCTCCTGTTTTAATGTAATTATTATAGCAGCATGAGATGATTCTGCAATTTCAACACAATAACTTCCCCTTGTTGCTATATGTGTCTCAATAGCCTATAGAGTGGCATCTCCTCTCTCAAAGCCTTGGTTTTCTCCCCCACACACAGCACATTATTTTCCACCATCAATAGAAAATTTTCCAGAAGTGTTATGTTGGGATTTTAACAAACAATATATATGCATAAAATGTTGTGTCCTCAGCATGGCTGTCCAGCCTAGGAGTAATTCATGGCAACCATTCTCTTTTACGAGCTGTTGATCTCCCTTTGGATGACTTGGGATAATTTGAGCTGTATTTTCTCTGGTGGTTGACAAGGGGTAGGTCAGGCATCCCCAAACTTCAGCCCTCCAGATGTTTTGGATTACAATTCCCATCATCCCTGACCACTGGTCCTGTTAGCTAGGGATCATGGGAGTTGTAGGCCAAAACATCTGGAGGGCCGCAGTTTGGGGATGCCTGGGGTAGGTTCATAATCTTCCAAGTAAGGCAAGGCAGCTGTCAAGCAGAGCAAAGCAGCGAGGCAGTTCTGAAGTCAGCTTCCAGAAAGAGAGTTGCATTGTGGTGCTTGGCATCCGACAGTCTTGGGCGGCATTCATCTGCTGTTATTGCAGCAAAAGCAAGAAAGTGCCTTGTGACTCAGAAGGGGCCCCACCCAACCAGCAGGTACCTGAAGATGGGCAATGTAGCAGCTTGATGGCTTTTACAGGAAGCCAGGAAGCCGAATCCTTCTGGATGCACCAAAAAGGCACAGATTCTGAAAGTTCTTTGGCCAGTGATTTATTCTGAGGAGTAGTGCTATTTTGGTTTTACATGATGCTTAGTAATTTTTAGGTGCCTTCATAAATGATGAATCATCATCATACTAATGCTATGGAAAGGAAGACCTCAGGGTGTCAGATTGGGCTCATTGCCATCTCTGGTTTTGGTATCCAGTTTTAAGGGTGAGCCTTTTCCCACCTCCAGCGGGGGTATTTAGAGCAACTGAAAGAGTCCTCTTGGTAGTTTCTCCACCCTCAGAAGCTTGGGAAGGTGCTGCTAGCCCAGGAGAGGGCATTCTCTGTGGTGGCCCCTAAGCTGTGAAACCTGCTTCCCACAGAGGTGCATCAGGCAATTCCATGATAGAGTTTTTGATGAATGGTGAAGAAATACCTCTGTACCACAGCCTTTGATACCATGGTTTTATTTTAAATTCTTGTAACCCATCCTGGGATTTCAGGGTGAAGAGTGGGCAAGAAATTAAATTATTATTATTGCTCGTAATAGTACTAAATGAGAAATACTAAGGTTTAGCTCAGCACAGTGCTAAGAATGGAAACCTGGTCCAATTTGCGTCCACCTAACTGCATGTTTTTCAAAATCTATGTGGGCTAATTCAGAAATAACCATATCTAAGCCTACAAATTACAAACATAGCGGTATCCAAGTTGCAATTTACATACATTTAAAAGCAAACATTATGTATCACCTACAGCAATAGGGTGGGAAAGAGGTGCAAAAATTGGGTAATTTCCATGCATCAAAATGTCCTCTTAGCATAGCTAATCACTCTGGGGAGTTTGCTGGCCAATTTGACATTTTCCGTCCCATGCCTGGAATTGCAGCATTTTGCCTGAAAACAGAGAGGAGCAGGATAATGCAACCATTTTAACAGTGAGAGGTGAGCAAAGGGAAATCTTGAAACTTTATTCTGAGGCATATTGTTGTGTGCCACCCCAATCTTGGAGCAGTGGGATAATCCAGGAGTTCCAAGTATTTTCCCAGGTTTGGTTTCTTTGGCATGAAGGTCAGTGGAGACTGTGGTGTCTTTAGAATACATGGTGTATTTACACATATATACAACCTGAGCATAAGATGGAGGGGCTCTCAGCATGGGCGTACCCAGGATCAAAACTAGGGGGGGGGCAAGGGGAGGGGCCAAGGCACGGAAGGGGAGGGGCCACAAAGTGGGCGGGAACAGCGAACTCGCGCTCCGCCGGGCTGTGCCCCTCCCTAGAAGCAGGGCTGGTGGGCGGAGGCGGAGCCCAGCCCAGCGGAGCGCGAGTTCAGCGTTCCCGCCCGCCGCGCCGCGCTCTCTGGTTCCCCGCCGCGCTTGGCCTTGCCAGAGGGCGCGACGGGGAGCTGGAGGGAGGGCGCAGCGCGGCGGGCGGGAACGGCGAACTCGCGCTCCGCCGGGCTGTGCCCCTCCCTAGCAGCAGGGCTGGTGGGCGGAGGCGGAGCCCAGCCCAGCGGAGCGCGAGTTCGGCGTTCCCGCCCACCGCGCCCGCTCCCTGGTTCCCCGCCGCGCTTGGCCTTGCCTGAGGGCGCGCCGGGGAGCTGGAGGGAGGGTGCGGTGCGGCGGGAATGGCGAACTCGCGCTCCGCCGGGCTGTGCTCCGCCTCTGCCCACCAGCCCTGCTTCTAGAGTAGGGCAGCTGCCCTAACTTGCCGCATGGTGGGTACGCCCTTGGCTCTCAGCATTAGCACCTCAACAGATTTTGCTTCTCCATTAGTCACAGTCTTGGATCCAGCACAGAGCAAGCGTGTCTCTGTGTCTCCAGCTTCCAGCCTCTTTCCAGCTAATTCTCTCTCTATTGTTCTCCTATCTAGTAACCGGTGAAGGGGTGGAGGAAAGGCCCAGTATTAGCCTGAGGGCATCATCACTTAGAGTTGTAGCTCTGGCAACCTAGCTCATTCTTTTGAGATGCCAATGAGGGCACTCAATTGGCCAGCTGAGGTCATTGTTTCACAGACAAGCTTCTTTGACCAGTTCAACAAACTCATCTGCTAAATTCTAATCCTCACTGGGTGCGGGACCCCAAGTACAGGAAAGGTCTTAGGGCATCATCCAGACTGACCCTCAAACCCACAACACTATGTAGGGCAGAGAGAAAAGTGTCTGATGTGGCAGAGGTATCAAATTTCAGAATTAAGACATTTTATCTCATCAAAAAAGATTTTAAAATAGTTCATACTCTTAGGTCCTATAAACAGGGATGGGGTTAGGAACTTTTGATCTGAATGAAAAAGACATGCATTTAGATACAAATGTTTCCAGCAATTCAGCAACTAAGAGTTCCTCTAATGTCATTAGTTGTCCTAGTGCTTAAAAGGACCGTCCTGCTCACTCAGGGCTGAGATATTATTCAGATGTCCAACTCCAAAAAGGAGCCTCATTATAAGGGCATTAGGGTTGAACAAGGGAGCACAGTATGTGGGACTATGGGGAATAAGGAGCCAGGATCTTTATGGGGGGATTAAGTAAAGGACAGGAGGCATGTTCTATACTACATGGGGACAGCAGTGAAACAACAGCTTGAGAAGAAGAAGGGGGGAAACCCTGAAGTTGCTTAGGAGGTGCATTGATGCAAATGCAGCCATAGCATCCTTTGATCTGATGAGCATCTTAAGTGCAACTATGAAGGAGAAGTAACATGCTTACTCCTGCATTCTGGAACAGCTCGGGGTTGGGGGGGAGGGTCGACCTTCTCCTAGCTTGCGCCTGGTTTGGAGGAGAAAACACTTGATACTTCCTCTCAAAGAGGTTATTTACAAGGGCTCTTGTAGCCGGAATCAATGCACTGGATCTGGTGAAGTATGGCTTCAATTTTCCCCTGAAAAACTTGGATCAGAGAATGCTGATTCTGCAGATCCTCCTTGCCACTCAGTGTGCTCTTGAAAGAGGCCAAGGCTTGAACAGCCAGTGAGAGAGGCACTAGGATTCCAGCTAGAAATACCTTGGACATTAATGGACTTTTTTTAAACAGAGTTTGAATGGCCATCTTTACCCATGATCCCTGCATTGCAGGGGGTTGGGTCCCTTCCAGCTCTACAGTTCTATGACTGAGAGGACAGCCAGTTCAATTCCAGATTCCACCCCTCCATTTTTTTCCCCTTGCTGAATTAGTCTAAGCTGCTTTCCCATGAACTGCCCTTGATAAATGGGAGCTGCAGCTGATATAAAGTGAAGTGGCCTTCTCCGGGAGATGGGCTAGTAGGCACAATTATGACCCATTACTCCATCACCTTTCAGGGGAAAACAATATCCTTTTTGAACCCATGAAGCTTGAAATGTTCTGTAGGTTGTGTCCCTGAGAAATTGCCTTCTCTCCTCTGCCCTGAGTCATCTCTCAGGTTTTTACTATGCTCTGGGTGTGTAGGAGTCCATGACAGATAAGGAACTACAGGAGCAGAGCCTCTAGCAGCCCTTCCATAGCTTGGTGCTGTGCTGCTGATTTATGAAATAGGATCTTCTTCCTTCCTGCCCGTGGAGCAACCATATACAGTCATGCTGCTTTGCTAGATACCATCTACAAAAAAAAGGTCCCGGGTTGATTCGCAACACAAAGGGTTTAAAATGTTGGTGAGTATGAACACATACTGGGTGAAGTTGTTGTTGCTCTCAGCCATGCCGAAAAGGACTCTGGGAATCCGTAGCCTGTTTGCGTCCCCAATTGCCTCCTTGAGACCGGGCTGTAGCAGCAGCAAACTCTGGTTGGAGACCTGCGCTTCCGCCCATGATGGAAGGTCAGGGCATGTATCAAAGCTATGTTATTAGAGCTAATGCTGCTCTCTCACACGCCAGTTAATTTGCCATCATGATGAGGCACTTAGAAGAAACAGCTATTAGAGCCCTCTCTTCCTGGAAAGGCTAATTGCCAGTGCAGCTCAGATGCGGCTGGGCCCAGCCAGAAAAAAAGGCCAGTGTTCACCTTCATGAGAGTGTCAGTAATTTGGGGTTAAAGGCCTGAAAGAGCTGTTGACCCCCTCGAAATGACTGTGTTTGTAGACAATTCCTCTGGCAAGAATGCCTCTTTCTCCTTTTCTTCCCCTTGAATAATAGGTATTTGCCCAAAGATACTCATGTGTTCATGTGTATGTGTGTGTTTTAAAGTATTCTGCCGCCTGTTGAATGATAATCTCCTTCTTAGATCATTTGCTCTGGAAAATATTGTAATTACTTGAGACCAGAAGATTATCATCAGCTTTAGGTGAAGAACAACCAGCTGCGTGCACTCGAAAAAAGCATTTATTTTAAAGATAGGTTGTTTACTCCTTGTTTTGGCAAACGGGAGTCTGTACAGGATGAAGATGGTTCTTCCCCTCACATTCCTGCATGAGGCATCCTCCTTCAGAAAAACAACCCCCATTTCTTTTCCTTGCCATGGTTAATGGAGAAAAAGAGAGAGAGAGAAGAGAGATAAGAAGCTAATAAAGAGCTAAGTACGGACCTCAGAAAAAGGGCCCAAGTAAGCCTGGATGAGTCCACATTGCCTCAATTTCCCACCTTCAAACCAAACAGAGTGATCTCAAGGTGAGTGGGAGGGAAAACTCTAGGGGCTTATTTAATGTGCCAGCCTAGTCCACATGATGTTACCCTCAGCACCAATCTTAATGCTCTCCTTCTGTAAAGTTGGTCTTGCCCAATACAGGGATAATTTAACAAGTTTTGGGAAAGACTCTCATACAGCAATCTTCCATGAAGCCATGACCCTAACTGGGCAATCTTGGATCTATCACCATTCCACAACCTGTCCTACCTCATGGAGTTGTTGGGAAGGGTGAAAGGCAGGTGGGGCGGATCCATGGAAGAGAACAATAAATGCAGCCCTAAGCCCCTTGGTGGAAGGAATAATAAAAACGGAATATGCAAATGATTTGGCCATCCTTCCTAGAGAGAATTGGGTGTCTTTATGAGTACTCAAACACTTTCCCAGGCATCCACGCCTGAAGAAAGGATGCCTCAATCAAAGGGGCTGTGGCACTCTTGTAGTACCTCATCCAGTGGCTTTCCTGCCTTGCTGGTGAGAACCCACCAGCAAGACAGAAACACCTGTTCGCAACCTTCCTTTGCTGTTTTAATGCAGCAATTTGAGTCCTATGGCTCCAGCTGTAATAGCTTTGCTTCCATTTGCATCTGCAGGTTGGCTAATTCGATAATGCTTCTGTTGATTTGGGTTCTTTTAAAAAAAATGCTTTAAAAATTTGTGAAAAACTGTTTTTAGTTCTGTTGAGACCATGTTTTTGCCTGGGTAGTTCAGTCGGTACAGCATCGCAAGGGTGTGGGTTTGAATCTCATGTTGGGCAAAAGATTCCTGCATTGCAAGGGGTTGGACTAGATGACGCTCATGGTTCTTTCCAGCTCTATTAATTAATTGTTACTGTTTTGAATTTTATTGTGATTCTTCCTTAGTGGATTGTGCAAATAGCTATTATGATAATTATTTTTAGGGTAGGGTAGGCTTGCCTAGGGAACCAAGAGTGGCCCAAAAAAGTTTGGGAACCTCTGTTCTAATGTGACATAGCCTTTGTCTCCTTGCATGTGCATCCTCTGCTACTGAAACATCAGCCAGAGCCTAGCCTTTTGTGTGTGTGTGTGTGTGCTGGATGCACAGTTGTTTATGATGAGCTAACTATTTTGTGTGCTGACCTGAGCAGCCAACAGGATCATGTTAAAACTGAAAACCAATTGGGAGGGTGGGGGAGAGAGAACACTATCACACTCTTAAGTTTTAAGTCAGCATCTGAAAACACACAGCTCAGCTGTCAAATTCTTGAAATTCAAGGTTCAGTTTCCAGAACTTAAAATGCAGAGGACAAAGTGCATTATCCACTTTGGGAAGAGCCAAGGGAAAGGGAGGCAAGCTTTCCCCAGGGACCCTGCTGGAGCTCAGCTATTCCTTCCTGCTCTAGGAAAAACTGCCATTCTGCCAGCCTCAACCGCCCGCCCACCACCCCCTGGCCAAAAGAGGATGGGGAGCAATTTGCCCTCTGCTTCCTTCAAAGCACAGCCACCTTTTCCACTTTCTACTCATAGAAATAAAAATGAAATAAATGAAGATCAAGTCCCACACAGTTCCTAGCTACCAATGTATACAACAAACAAGCCAAACTCAGGGGAGGATTCCTCTAGTCATACAGGAAGGATCATTGTCAGGTGGCAATACAAGACCAGAATCCTGTGGGGCATCTTACCTTGTCCTAAACAGGTGCTCCACCCCACCCCCTGTTGGATTTTGAGAGTGAAATACCATGGAAATGTGTGGCACATTGGGAATCCATGGAGAGCATGTTGTGAGCAAGCTCAGTTGGTGATATTGCACATCATTACTGATCTTGGGACTTGCCTGTTAAGACATCAGTCTTAGGGCTCATCCACACTTTCACTTGTACACAGCGCCGGTTTGGTCATCAGCCATGCAAGTTGGAGCTGCTGAGAGCTGTAGTCTGGAACCTCTGGAGGGCACCAGGTTGACAAAGGCTGGTCTACTCCAAATGGCAGCGGTTTTCCAAGCTATTTCTCCACCTTGCTATCCAAGATATTTTAGTCTGCAGAAGATGTGTTGGATTTTTTGAATAGTCAAGTTACTTTAGAGCCGGTCTAATGTAAATACTGTCTGTTTAAGAGAAACAGGTGCCGGTGTTTCTGTTAATTGCTCATAGGCGTGGGCTCTGCTTCTTGTATATAAGGCTCTGCCAGAAAGCCTTCTGCATCTCTTAGTTAGATCTTTCAGTTTGATTCATCTCGTAGTAGATCACTCTCTCAGTTGTTCTCAGTTTAAGAGATTCCTTAGTTGAATCTTAGTATGATTGCTTAGTTATAATGCTAGTTTGCTGTTAATTCTCGGGTAGTTTAATGGGAGTTATGTGGGAGTTTGTGGGAGGTTTGGAATGGATTGAAGGTTGGAATGTTGCTAAGAGAGAAAGCATTTATCTTTAGTTTAAAGTCTCTTTAGAGTCAGTTTGTATTTCAGTTAAAGAAACCCAACCGTTTATATTTTCATCTGCATACTTTTACAAGTGTGCAGCTAGTAAGGGGTTTCATATAAGGGAGATAATTCCCTACGCTCTTGGTGGTGTTTTCTTAGCCAGGTCAACTTCTGACTCCGTATACTCTGCGTGAAGCATACTTTAAAGGGCCGCTGTAAAACTGGGATATATGATTTAGGTTAAGCAGGTTTCAATATCCAGTTTTCTCCAATATTATTCTCATATATATATATATATATATATATATATATATATATATATAATTTTTCAATAAGATGGAATTTGGATTTGGTACTTCTAGTCCTAAGCTATGTCCCCCACCCCAATATTTGAGAATGTACATGCAGCCACCTTACACTGAGTCAGACCATTGGTCTGTCAAGCCCAGGTTTGTATCTATCTGACTGTCACTGCCTCTCCAAGACCTAAGGTGGATGTTGCACTACCTGTGATTCCTTTAAATAGAGACTAGATGGACTGAACCGGGGACCTGATGAAAGCCTACAAGAAGGGTACGCTAACTATTTAAAAATTATATACACAGAATTCTAATGCATTATCACCAAGGCTTCATGAGACACAGTGAAAATGTCTAGATCGGCTGCCCAAAGTGTTGTTCCCTATTCACAAGAACCCATGTCAGTCAGGGTGGCATTGGTGATGAACAGGCCCCAACAAGATCAATGAAGCAGAGAATTCACACAAACTCCTTCCCCTATAAAGATTACAGTGTTGTGAGTTTTGTTAGCTCAACCCTGCAAATTTACATGTCGTTTCCCATCTGCTGTGTTGAACAGAATCCCATCCTGGGGCTTGTAGTCAAGAAAACAGATGGAAGTTTTCTTTCTTAAAACCTGTGGGGGACAAAGGAGGAGGAGGAGGAGAAAGAGCCCTGGAACTGGATTGTGGGGGTATTTCAAGCAGATTAACCCCCTTGTGTACCTAAGGTATTTGTGCCTCTAACAAGAAATCAAAATTGTGGAAATTCACTTTTCTGCCTTTTATGGGGGAGCATGATTCACTACTTATGGATTACAGTGAAAAAGACAGAGGGAAGTTTCAAATACAGGACAATGGCTGCCCCAGCCAAGTAGAAAGGTTTGCATTAGGACTGTGCATGACATTTATAAGACTTACCTGGAAGGTAAGCCTTGGCAGGACTCAGAGGGGATCAGTTCCAAGCAGGAAGCAGAGCATGGGACAGAGGGAAGTAAAGGCCAGGTGTGACTTGGGAACACCACAGACAGCATGCAAAGAGTGAAGATGGCAAAACTCTTCATGGAATGTAGAATAAGAGAATTGTAGAGTTGGAAGGGACTCCCAGAGTCATCTGGTCCCACCACCTGCTATGCAGGAATCAAAGCTGAAGAATCCCTGACTGATGGCCATCCAACCTCTGCTAAAAACAACCTCCAATGAAGGAGAATCCATTACCTTCCAAAGGAATCTCTTCCACTGCTGAACAACTCTTATTGTCAAGAATGTCTAATGTTTAGTTGGAATTTTCTCTGGAGCAGCAGAAAACAAGCTTGCTCCATCTTCATCTGAAGATGGCTATAATATCATCTCTCAGCCTTTTCTTTTCCAAGCTAAACATGCCCAATTCCCATAAATCTTGTTTTCCAGACCTTTTCTCATAATACTTCAATGCATCTTCAAATAGCCATTGGTGATGGGGTTGCAAATGTGGATACTGCACATGCAAATTTAGCCCAGCAGGAAGTGCAGAAGGGCACGGGGGCTGTCTGATGTCAAAGATGCCAACCCACAGACACAGCCATTCCACTGATTTGCAGTCTTCTGGTCTCTGATTGACAATGCTTGTTTTGCTAGCTAAGTTTAGATTTCTCAGAACCTAAGCATTGCCAACTCTGCCCCCTATACCACCACAGTTATGTTGGCAATCACGTTAATATCTGCAGCCAATTAAGTTATTCCCACCAGTCAAGAAACTAAGATTTGGCCTTCTGTGTGAGTAAATATTCTGTCTTGCAAATTTCCCTTCCTGCATTTATCCCCCTGACACTTTTAAAATATTAGATAAACACCAGATTGTTCTGAGATAATTAACAAAGAACTGACTCTATTCTTCAGAAACAGTGCTACTGCTTAATATGTAGTGCATAGATTCACCACCCACATTTCTTCTCCCAGCCCACAAATATATCATGCTGAACAATAAATGGAAATAAAAGTTGTATGCACTTGTTGCTAACAAGGAGATGCGATCAAGTCCACGTCTTTTGAAAATTCCAGTGGATGGTTGTGGATACAGTCAAACCTTGGTTGTCAAACGTAATCCATTCCGGAAGACTGTTCAACTTCTGAAACATTCAACAACCGAGGATCAAAGGGCGGTCAGCAAAGTCAATGGAGAAAAAAAGAAAAAAACTCACTGGAAGCTGTTCGGCTTCCAAAAACCGTTTGAAAACCAGAGCAGTTACTTCCGGGTTTTCATCGTTCGTGACCTGAAACGTTCCAAAATGGAGGTGTTCGGGAGCTGAGGTTTGACTGTATCTGGAGATGTGTTCCACTGCAGGAAATTTGAGGAATACAGCTGAACCCGGGGTGGGAAAAGCTGTGGACATCCAATGAAGCTAAATGTTGGAAGAGTCAGGACAGGAAGAAGAAAGTACTTCTTCATGTAACTCAGGAGGCAATGATGGCAACCAACCTAGATGACTTTCAAAGAGATCAAGATGAATTCATGGAGGAGAGGGCTATCAGTTACTACTAGCCATGATGGCTCTGCTCTGCTTCCACAGTTGGAGGCAGCAATGCGTCTGAATACCAGTTGCTGGAAACCACAGTATGGGCAAGTGCTCTTGTGCTCGAATCCTGCTTGTGGGTTTCCCATAGGAACCTGATTGGCCATTGTGAGAACAGGATACTGGACTAGATCGGTCGCTGGCCTGATCCAGCTACAGGGTTCTTGTGCCCCACCCAATCAGTGCCCCCGGCAGGGGATGACTCACGGAAGAGGATAGTGCAGATAGATGACTCATATTAATGTAGGACCCAAAAAGGTTCAGTGTTTCAGGTGGATATGAGAACAAGGACATATCCAGACAGCACCCTGGAGAACAGCATATGTACCTGGAACAAATGCTGGATGCCTCCAAGGAGACAACTCAGTGGCAAAATTGGTTTGTCCACAATGGAAGAATCGCACCACACTGGAGAGTGGTGGGAAATATTCAAATTTCTGCCTGAATAGTTTCACCATGGCTTTTCCAGTCTCCTTTATGATGTCTCAGAAGTTGGAAGCATCTGCATAGCAGGAGGAGGAAGGGCTTTGAGTTTGACACCAAAGGCTAGTGCTTTCTTTGGCTCTAGGATTGGTAGGCAGGATAAAGGCAAACATGTCAGAAAGCCAGCAGACTACATACAAGGACAATGGCATGCGGCTCCCAGGTCTGCAGGCTCTAATTTTCTCGCCTGACAAAACAGGTGCAATTAATGCCCGTCAGTTTCAGGCAGCCAACAATCCCAAGGGCTGGTTTTGAAATATCTTTGGAGGAAAGGATGAAAGGTGATTTCCTGCTTCTACAGAAAGAGAATGAAAATGAATATGAACGATTGCACAACACCGGCATGTGTAATAAAGGCATCGGTTACTTTGCAGTCAAAGAGTTCCAAAGGACTGACAGCAAGCCAGAATGAAAACGCTGGAGGGATGTGGTTGGGTCAAATGAAGCCCCTTGGCAGGTAGTGTGCTGAAGAGAATCCCTTACCCACAATTCACTAGTGCCCTTGCTGATCTTTTCAAGGTGTGAGACATGTGACAATCTGTTGTTCTCGCTGACACCCCTGATTAGCAGACATGTGACAGATGCAAAGAGAATGTGTCGGTCACTCAAAGCAGAGTCCTCACACACTAACTTTTGTACAATCTAGTTACAGGTAGGTAGCTGTGTTGGTCTGAGTCGAAGCAAAATAGAAAAATTCCTTCAGTAGCACCTTAAAGACCAACTAAGTTTTTATTTTTATTTTATTTTGGTATGAGCTTTCGTGTGCATGCACACTTCTTCAGATACACTGGAAATGGAAGTGTCAGACCCTTATATATATACAGAGGCTAGTGCTTTCTTTGGCTCTAGGATTGGTAGGCAGGATAAAGGCAAACATGTCAGAAAGTCTGACACTTCCATTTCCAGTGTATCTGAAGAAGTGTGCATGCACACGAAAGCTCATACCAAAATAAAATAAAAATAAAAACTTAGTTGGTCTTTAAGGTGCTACTGAAGGAATTTTTCTATTTTGTACAATCTATCTTTCTTTCACCTTTTATCTCTTGTATTCCAGTTCCTTAGCCCAGGGGCTGGCAAATTTTCAGGTTTGTTTTATTAGAATCTTGAGGACTACCAACCAGAGGCAGGAGTAAAAAGACAATTACTACTAGGGTTCAATATATCAATAATGAGACATAAAGAAAATAATTTCAAATTTTTAAAAAACAAAAAAAAACAGATGTCATTTTGCTTACAAGAAACTCGTATTAAAATGTGAGAACTTATTAAAAATTGATTTCTTGGATTATGGTACATAGCACATGGTATGAAAAGGGCTTGAGGGATGTCAGTGTATTTGAAAAATAATGAACGGCATGTGGAAATATCCTTTTTAAATTTATCAGGTCCGGTGAGAGAAAAGATAATGAGATCAGTGTGTGCTTCTAATACTGATCAATAGAATATTGTATTGATTGATTATTGCTAGAAGTGATATTATATGAACCCAAGGGTGAGAAATCAATAAATAAGATTGATCTTACTAGTAAAAATGAACAATTTGGGAAATTAGCAGGTATTGTGGGAACCAACATGAAAGTTCTTATGTTAACTGAATCTTGGAGACACTATTATAAAGATCAAAGGGACTATTTATTTTGTTTCACCTCACATTTATCATATTTAAGAATAGCAATGATATACAGTACTGCAGATGACCCCAAATATAATATAAATAATTGTATAGTGTAAAGGCAGAGACAAATCTCTATGCAAATCATAACCTCATAGTATCACGGAGACATAGGAACGGCATGTGTGTGTGTGTTCAATGGAGGTCAGATGATTTTCACCTTTAAAAATTCAGAAATAGTAAACAAATGCCAAGAAGAATTGATGAATTTGTTTCTATTAAATGAATCTGACAGGCTGTCTGCAACAACAGTTTGGGATGCAAGTAAAGCGTTCATTACAGAGCAATTGACAGCATTAGCAGCAGATTATAAGAGAATTTGGGAAAGGAATAGAACAAATTTAATAGAGGAAATTACCAAATTGGTAAAGAAACAAAAGAAGCCCGGTTACATAGTAACTCTAACAAACTAAATGTGTGTAAAAGCTTTGCTAAATACATATAAGGTTTATTTGAACAGGGAAATAAAGATGGGAAACTGCTTGCTCCTCAGCTAAAAAAGGGACAGTAAAGTATTCGACACCTCCATAATGAATTAAAGAACGGACCTCCATAATGAATTAAGTTCTTAACCCGAGGTGCCACTGTACTGAAAGGAAGAGAATTCCAGACTCATGAAAAGAAGTGCATAGTTGCCATTCCCTAAGAAGTGGAGGATTATTTATTAGTTACAAGCATATCGATTACAAGATTTTTACTGGAATCTTAGCAAAGGATTTGAATACTATAACTGGTTCATTTATAAGCTTGGATCAATCTAGCTTGGGGGGGGGGTTGAAGGATGAACAATAATATTCATGAGATCATACATATCTTAGATCACACTTGTAATATTAAACAGGAAACAGCCTTGCTTCTTTTGGGTGCGGAGAAAGCCTTTGATAATATTGAATGGCTCTTTCCTTTGAGAAAGTTTAATTTAAGGGATTATTTTAATTCATGAGTAGCAGCTATTTATACAGATCCAAGTACTAAAATACATACAAATGGGATAGTTTCAAAAATCTTTAATTTAACTAAAGGCACCAGATGGGGTGCCTTTTATCACCACTCTGTGTCTGTGTTAGCTATAGAATCCATGGCAATCAATTTAAGATACAATGATAATATACATGGAATGAAAATTCAAGACAAAGAGGAGAAAATCAAGCTATATGCAGATAATATATTAATTCTGGATTATCCCTTCATTTCTTTAATGGAAGCAGAAAAACAAATCTTAGCATACAGTAGAATGACAGAATGCAGACTAAATAAATGGAATACTGTAAAACAGAATTTGTAGGCATAAATATAGCAGATGTGTGGGGAAAACAATTACAGTCATACCTCGGTTTAAGTACACTTCGGTTTGAGTACTTTCAGTTTAAGTACTCCCCGGACCCGTCTGGAAATGGGAAAGTTCGCTTCAGGTTAAGTGCGCTTCAGGTTAAGTACAGACTTCCGGAACCAATTGTGTTTGTAAACCGAGGTGCCACTGTACAAGAAACATATAGATATTGGGTAAATAAGCTTGTAAGAGATTTAGGTATAAAGCTATTAGAAATAGAAGCTCTGTATAAAAATAACTATGAACCTTAGTACAGAGTATGTTCGTTCCATGTTGCTGGAACTGCAAGATATATATTTGTCTTTTTCAGATAGGATCTCTGCAGTAAAGTTGGCAGTACTTCCATTTTTTTATTTCAATACTTGACTGTTAAAAAACTATTAAAGTTGGTATTAAATAAATGGCAACAAATGATTTTTAAATTTATTTAGAATAATAAAAAGCCAAGGTAGTGCACAGGAATAGCTTAGAATTAATGGTCAAATAAGAGACTCTTCAGAGTGTGAGAACGTACGTATGATGACAAATAAACATGTGCTGGCCAAAATTCACAAATTATTTTTGACATATGTTACTGAGCAGGAACAGGTAAAAAAATGCATGAAAAAATGGCAGGCCTCTCTCTCTCTCTCTCTCTCTCTCTCTCTCTCTCTCTCTCTCTCTCTCTCTCTCTCTCTCTCTGTGTGTGTGTGTGTGTGTGTATACAACCATTATGACTAAATTTTGCTCTAAAACTTTGTCCACAACCTGCCTAGCTTAATGCATCTCTCTCATGTCCCCTATTACATACAGTACTTTTTTCTTCAAAATAAGAAGTCACAAATATGCCCTGCTCTCGTAAGAGAATTGCTACCCCACCCAATCATTTTTAGCTCCTTTCTGTTCTCCATGACCCTCTTTGCAGAAGCACAAGCAGAACTGCACACAGTATTCCAAGTAGACTTGTCTGAGGGCATTGCAATATTTCGGTTTTATTTTCAGCCCTTATGAAGGAAAAGGTCCTATTCCTCCTACTCCTCCCAGCTCCCTTTACCTCTGAGAAAGAAACACAAACGTCCTTGTTTAGTGTCGTCATCATCCCCACACTTGGAGAAAAGGGATTTGGGTCTCCTGTGGAGCCCACCTGCCACCTGGCAGAGACTGAAACCCACCACATGAGTCCATGTGAGAGGCAGTCTGTGGCATAATTAATTTAAACAATGCTTTCTCTCCCTCTTGCTGTCCTAATTATTTTCCTCCTTTCAGATTCTCCGTTGGCCACAATAAATCTAGCCTCAGGCAGGAAAGGCTGGCAAAGGTTTACCAGTTCCTTGGGGTTGTCATTTCAGGATTCCAAGCTTGGGGTCACCTTGTTGTCCTTCATTCCTCTTCTAGTAAGTTTTGCACCAAGATGGAGCAAAATTAGGCCCTGGATGGAAGCAGCAGCAGTTGTAGGAAATGCACAGCAGGATAAAAGCAGGGAAACAGCCCAAGTCCGCTTGAAGGTCTTCTCATCACGTTGTGAGACACCAGGCAGGCATACCATCCAACTTTTTCTAAGCAAAATCAAGGACACCCCACCACTATTATGCTCCATTGCCTTTGCTCTTGCCGCTCACCCTCACCTCCTACTCTTGCCCCTCGCTCTCACCCTCACTGCCCTCTCACCCTCCCCAAAGTTGTAGAGCCTTTTTTGCAAAACCATGGGAAATTTTTAGTGCTTCTGCGCAACCCGAAAAGATGCAACCTGAAGCGACTGTAACCCGAGGTATGACTGTATTGTTAATACAGTACTGTTTTGTGGATAATGAGTGCTGTAATGCTTTGTGAATGTTACAACTTTTCTTGTGCTGTTTAGCTTACTTTTTAGTTCTTTTGTTAATAGTGTTTTATAGAAGGTGGTTGTTTCGCTGAAGATTTGTAATGGTTTTACTGATGGTTTGTTAACTATTTTATGTGATTCATGTGGTGGTTGTGGTGTTTTTCTTTGTTATTGTTATTTATTGTTTGCAAACCACTTTGTGACTCGTGTGAGTGAAAAGTGGCATAGAAATATAATACATGAAATGACTGGACCCAAGTCACAGGCAGTGAGCTTTGTTCATGGCCAAATGGGTATTTGAACCCAGGTGTCTTCCGGGTCCTAGTCCAACACTAACAACCGCACCACACTGGCTCTTGTAAAAAAATTAACATAGTCTCCCCCACCCTTATGCACACCCATTCACAAAGTCACCCCAGCTCTATTCTGACCTGCAGATCTAGTTGAGTTGTCTGGGCAGGCTTTCTGATGGAGAAGGTGGAGCCATTTCAAGTTTTTAGTAGCTCAGCACATTCACTTGGGGTTTGCTTTTTTTCTTCTATATCTCTTTCTCTCTCCAATTGTGTTCTGTTCATTTCAAACTGACACAGCACAGTATGACTGTCGTTCCTTCAAGGGCACATTCTGGGCAGGCAACAGTGGTCATATATTTTCCTGCTTGGCTTTTACCTCTCTTTTTCCAGCTGTACAGTAATGACTTTGTACAGTAGCTTTTGCTTCCCTGACAAATCTATAGAAATATATTCAGCAAGGGCAGGCAGCATCACGGCCGAGGATGACGCTTAACGCTCAGGAGTTGTACTTTTGACTTACAGATTGTGCTCTAGCCAAGGAGAATGCTGACTGGCTGCAGTGTGTTGGGAGGCTGGGCTTAGGACACAAAAGAACCTTTGCACATGATGGAGAGTGAAACCCCTGGAATATGTGTCGAGGGGTTGACCATTTTTTCTCTGTAAGGGCGGGGGGCGGGGGAGGAGGGAAGACAATGGAAAGGCAGGAATCCAGTGGCAACAAGGCAGACTAAAACTCCATTTGGATCCCACAGAGATAACTCATCACATATACAGGCAAGGAAAAGCTGAGTGTAGTTAGGCATGCAATCTGGACTTTAAGATAGGGTTACCAGATGTCCAGTTCCTGGAGACAGTCCCCGGATTTGCAAATCTGTCCCCGGGAAACGTGACAGTGGCAAGCTCAGCAGCCTGGAGCCAGCCTGTTAGGTGCAGTTTGCTCTGGCTGGTTTCTGGAGCTGCTCCTGCGCCACGGCAGCAAGCAGAGAGCAGCTCCTGAAGCCAGCCAGAGTCAACTGCACTACCAGGCTGGCCCCTCCTGGGCAACGGCCACCCGCCTGTGACTCCCAAGCCTCTCCTGATCTGTCAAAACAAAGGGGGAAGGGGGAAGGAGATTGTGGAAGGCTCGGGAGTCATGGGCGGGTGGCACGCCATTGCCTAGTTGTTGTTTTTTTAAAAAAAACACTCTGCGCATTTATGTTTCACAGGGTTCAAAAGAAGGGCTTTGCACCTTTATACAATATGCATGTGTGCTTGGGCCCAGGGTCTTTTGCCTCACCATCCCCACTACTGACTCCCTGTTGCTACTCAGCTTCAAACAAACAAACAGTCCCCGGATTCATTGAAAAAAATCTGGTAACCATACTTTAAGAAGGCTGACTTCAAGAAGCTTAAGGAGCTACAAGCTGAGATCCCCTGGTCAGAAATACTCAAAGAGAAGAGAGTTCAAGATGGGTGGCAGTTTCTTAAAGGTAAACTATCGAAGGCACAAATCCAGACAATTCCCACAAGAGAGAAAAGTGGTAGGCACCTAAAAAACCCCAGTGTGGCTGCATAACTTGCTTGAAAATGAGCTGAATTGTAAGAAGACCATTCAAGTCGGTGGCCGTCACTGCCTCGTGTGAGAGCAAAGGCCATAGTTTAACTCTGCTCTGTGTAAAAAAAGTGCTTTATT